>NC_050068.2:143101313-143401313 GCF_009764565.3 Dermochelys coriacea
ACTCCGCGAGACCTCTCCGGGCTGCCGGTCTTCTACCAGGACCTCCTCCGGACCTGGAAACTCTTTACAACGAGCAGGTCCGTGGCGGCCACCGAGGGGGCAGATCTCCTCGCGGAGCCCCTGCTACACAACCCCCAGCTCCGTTTGCAGGTGGCGGAGTCCCGCTCGGTGCGCCAGAGGTTGGTCCTGGCAGAGGTCACAAGAATCGGAGACCTCCTGGACTATGACCGGGGAGACTGGCTGGATCCCCTAACCTTCGCTCAGCGCATGGGGCTTTCCAGACCTTGTACTCCCCGATGCATACTTCAGGAGGTGAAGGCCGCTTTGCCGCCCGCTGCTCGGGTTTATCTCGACCGGGTCCTGCACGAGGGCACGCCCCGCCCACCCACTACCCCAGGCCCGCCGGACCTTTTAATTGGACCCCTCCCCCGTGGACCCAACCGATCCCTTCACCCCTTCACTAGAAGCCGGCTGCACGAGATGCAGCCGGTCTGTTTTCAAACCGCGCCAAGAAAACATCTCTACACGCTCGTGTTCCACACCCTTCACGCCCGCACCCTCGTGTCCCGCCCCGATACAAAATGGCGGGACCTCCTGCCACCTTCGGAGGGTGAGGAGCCCCGGTGGGCCAGCCTATATTCCATCTTAGTCCCAAAGCCCGCCGGGGATGTCAGTTGGCGGCTCCTTCACGGAGCCGTGAGCACGGGCGTGTACTTGGCGCGGTTCACCACAATCCCAGACACTTGCCCCTTTTGCGGCGTGAGGGATACCCTGGCACATGTCTACCTGGAGTGTGCCAGGCTGCAGCCCCTATTCCGGCTCCTCACCAATATCTTATTACGTTTTTGGTTGCACTTCTCCCCTCACCTTCTCATTTATGCACTCCCTATCCGTGGCCCCACAAAGCCCCGGGATCTCCTGGTCAACCTCCTCCTGGCCCTAGCTAAAATGGCCATCTACAAAACCAGAGTGAGGAGGTTGGCCGATGGAGTCTCCTGTGACTGTGGGGCCTATTTCCGATCCTCGGTCCGTTCACGTATCCGGGCAGAGTTCCTCTGGGCGGCGTCCTCTGACTCCCTTGACGCCTTTGAGGAGCAGTGGGCTCTGTCCGGGGTTCTCTGCTCGGTGTCCCCGTCCGGTTCCCTTCTTTTGACCCTTTGACCGCACTCCTGTCCCTGTTATTTTATTAGTTGTCCCCCGGAATTTTTTGGGTATCTAGGTCCTGTGGATCCCCCTTTTAGGCTGGGGGGGACCCTTTAGCAGTGGACGGGCTTCGCCCGCCCACTTCCCGGATCCCAATAAGACTGCTCTCCCATAGCGTTCGAGCTTGGAGGGAGGTGGGAAGCTGCTACTCCTGCTGCTGCTAGGCCCTAAGCTCTCCCTGCTGCTCCAGCTGCTCCCCTGGCTGGGCCAGACACCCCCCTCTTCTCTGCTACTTGGCTGCTGGACCCCCCACTCTCAGGTGCTGCTACTGCTCCAACTGCAGCCCCGGGGGGGGGGGCTGCTAGCCCACTCCCCAGAGAGGAAGAGTGGGAACCCCAGCCACTGTTGTTGTGGATACCACCACCAGCACCACCACCTGAGAGAGGTCCATTCTGCCTGCCTGGACGACCAACTGCAGTTCCTGGAGCTGCTGCTGCTGCAAAGGCTGCTGCCTGGAGGTGCTGAAGCCCGAGGAGGAGAAGAAGAGGATCATCTGCCAGTGGGGCAGCACCTAGAGACTTTGCAGACCACCGTGGAGGGGGCCCTAAGACTGAGTAATTTTCAAACTGTGCTCTTGTGGTGGGGGTTTTGACTGTGTTTGTAGGGAGACGGGGGGTGTGGCGTGGAGCTGCCCCCCGATCCATCTGTGTGTCCCCCCCAACCCCCACCACTATTACCACCACCGCTGCCCCCTTCACCACCACCCCCACTGGCTGTATACCATCTGCCTCAGCCCCTGCCTCTGGACTCAGCTGCTTGCTTGGCTTGCCACGCCCTATTTCCACCCTTTGGGCCAGAAGCAGCAGCAAGCTAAAAAAGACTTGTGCAAATGCACATGGGCACATGTGCCCCCCCCGGACTGCCTACCCCCCAGCTTTGCCCTTTACTACCTGCCCCATTTTGCCACTTGCTTTGCCTCCTCTTTTGCTCCAGCCCCCCTTACTAGCTTCAGTTTGTTTGCATGCCCCGCCCATTTCCTTCTGCAGCCTTTGTTTGTTTGCCCCGCCCCAGCCTCTGAAGCTAGCCCCTTGGTTTCCCTGTTCTACCCCCAGACCGCTTAGCCCCTCGCTCCGTGTGCCCATGCCCCCTCCCATGCGCTTGTGCAATTCCCCATTTCAGTTGCAACCCTCTTCACTGCACCTTCAATGTTGTTGAATCCCCCCCCATAGTGCACCAAGAGGAGCCGGAATTTCCACCTTGTGTCGGTGACTGACCCCAACCCCTGATTGCCCCCCGTCCAACCCACCCCTTTTGGCGCCCTCCTCCCCTGCCTGCAGCCTAGCGGGGAGGAGTGGTCGACCTGCTTCCCCTCTCCCCTCCTCCTTTTGGTATCCCCCTTTCCTCCTTGCTCATGATGGCGGGGGATGAGACGGGTGAGACATCTCTCGTAGCCCGAGCTCTCCCTCCCCCGCCTGCCCCTCTGTCACCCCCCCAAGCTTCTACGTCCGCTGCCAAACCATCTGCCATCGCCGCCGCTGGGGCACCAGCAGCGACGGGCACCGGGGTGACCTCCACTGCTGCCATGTCTCTCACCCCCTGAGATTTGGGGGGAGTCCTCCCAGCCGGCGGGAAGGGCCAGGGGAAGAAGAAGGGGAAGGGCCCCACTAAAAAGACCAGGCCCTCCATGGCAGGGGCTGTCCCTGATGCCCCGGCCCCATCTCCAGCTGGGGCGCCCCTCCCCGCTGTTCCCTCCACCAGCTCTGCAGGTGTCCCTCCCCCGGCCCCTAGAGCATACGCCCAGGTGGCGGCAGCCCCCCCGCCTGCCGCTACATCATTTCTCCAGCCCACCGCCTCCGCTACCATCTATAGCGGCCGGGGCCCCTTTCCCACCATGACCAGGAAGCACGGCGTCCGTTGCCTCCTGGTGCCCGCCTCACCCCACGTGGAGACCTATGTGCGGGCGTTGGCGAGGGTGGTGGGGCCCACGGCCATTGTGGCGGCCTCCAAAATGTATGGCAAGGTCGTCTTCTTCCTAGCATCGGAGGCCGCCGCCCAGGAGGCGGTGGAGAAGGGCCTGGCGGTGGGGGGCGTGTTCGTCCCCTTAGAGCCGCTAGAGGACCTGGGCGTCCGCCTGGTCCTGACCTCCGTCCCTCCCTTTCTCCCCAATGCCGCCCTGTTACCCGCCCTTTCTACCTTGGGGAAGCCCATCTCTGTCATCAGCCCTCTCCCGTTGGGCTGCAAAGACCCCGCCCTCCGTCACGTCCTCTCCTTCCGCCGGCAAGTGCAGCTTCAACTGCCGCCGGCGGCACGCGACGGAGAGGCACTGGAGGGGTCCTTCCTAGTCCCCTACCAGGGGACCCCTTACAGGGTGCATTATTCCACGGGGGAGGCCCGGTGCTACCTCTGCCGGGCGATGGGGCACGTCCGGAGGGACTGCCCCCTGGCCCGGGAAGAAGGGGCATCCAAGACACCCGAGCCCCGGCAGGACACCGGCCCCGTCATCACCGACGCCCCTGGCTGCCCGACACCCGAAACCGCCCCTCCTCCTTCCCAGTCCACCATTGCTCCCGCTCGGGCCCAAGGGGTACCTTCCCCACTATGCCCAAACAAGCGGGAGAACCCCGCCCCCGCTGTTTGCAATCTGGCGAGGCCTGTGGAGGAGGGTGCGGCAGGGACACGGCCAAGTATGGGAGAGGGCCCGCCCCAAGGGGAATCTTCCCTCCCTTGTGCTGCCCCACCGTTACCCCCTCGAGTCCCTGAGCCATCGCCTCTGCCCCCTGACACAACCCCTGCTAGCCAGCCCCCGGATGATGCCATGGAGGGCTGGGCCCTAGTCCAGGGGAAGCGGGGCAAGCGGAAGGCTCGAGCTCCGCTCCTCCCATCTGATGCGGAGGCCCCCCGGAAGACCAGGAAGGGGGGCACCGATGCCGAGCCTTCCGCTCTACCCACGGGTGTGTTCCACCCACTAGAGCCGGCTGGGGAAGACGTGGCAGCACTGGAAGGGGGTATCTCCCCTCCACGGGAGTCCCTCCCCTCCAAGACCCCCGAGGCACCATCTGAAACCCCAGTGTGCCCCGAAGTAATCGTCGCATCAGGTGCCAGCGGGGAGAATCCCGGGGTAGCGGAAAACAATTTCCCCTCTATATATGAGGAGATCGAGGCCCTGGGTCTGACCCCAGTCACCCAAGGGGAGGACGATCCTATGCCAGCGGGCCTCGATCTGGGCGACTTCTTTCCAGCCCCCCTTTCCCCATACTCCCTCCCCCTAACCGTCGCTTCTGCTCCCACCTCCGAGGAGCCCCTGGACTCCTCCATCAACCCGGCTGCAGAAGGCACCCTGCTGAGAGCCACCGAGCCAGTTGAGGCGACGGCCAGTGCCACGCGGCTGGAACCTGAGCCACCAGGGGCATCCCTCGCTGGTGAGGAGCATTCGACCTCCTTTCCGGGAGAGGACCCTACAGAAGAAAGTCCACCTCCTGATGCCGTGGCTGCCAAATCCACCAGACAGCTTGCGCCCGGCATCGGTGAGAGCCCTCTCCCGACCCAGAATCTCACCTTTACCCCTGCCCCTGCCCTTCTCCCGCCCACCTCCCGAGATATTATTGCCACCCCTGGGACAGTCTCCTTCCCCTTTCCAACAGATGACTCCCAGGGAATGGCCTTTGTGTTTGCCCGTCCCGACCCACCAGGGGCTGCTATCCTCCCTCCGCCGCCCCCTATCGCCCCAGCATTCAGGTCAACCCATCAAGAGCCCCGTCGGGGGTCCGCACCCTGTCTGCCCGTCCCGCTGGGCCAGGGGGCTGTACCAAGGGCCCCATCGGGAAGCAACCAGACCATAACCCCAGCCCCCCATGCGCTGCGAGAGGAGTTGCGGGAGTTCCTAGAAGACGTCCGTGGCTCCCGCAACAAAGTCCAGCTTGCCCTCCAGCGATGGGGGGACTTTAATCAAATCCTCCGGGCCGCAAGAGCCCTCATGGGGGAGGGGAAAAGGACCGGGAGACAGGGCGCCGCGGCCTACCAGCGGGTCCGCCACTTCCGTGACTCCTTACTCACCTACGGGGTGGGTCACGGACTGCTACGCGGCCCGCCGGGAGCCACGAGCATCCCTGCCGGCGAGGATCCCCCCCAGCCCTCCTCATGGCACCCTTTACCATCGCAACATTGAACACCCGTGGCTGTAAGATGGGTCTCCGCAGGTCCCAGGTGCTCTCCTTCCTTCGAGAGGGGAGGTACTCTGTGGTTTTCCTGCAGGAGACCCATACGGATCCGACCGCCGAAGACAGCTGGCGGCTGGATTGGGGAGACAGGGTCTACTTTAGCCACCTCACAGTTCATACGGGCGGAGTGGCGACCCTGTTCTCCCCCGACCTACAGCCCGAGGTGCTGGGGGTCGCCGAGGCTGTGCCGGGTCGCCTGCTGCACCTCCGGGTCCAAATGGAGGGGCTCGTAGTCAACCTCGTCAACATATATGCCCCAGCAGCGAGTCCAGAGCGGCTGCAATTCTATCAGCAGGCATCCGCCTTCCTCGGCACCTTGGATCCTCAGGAGTGCCTGGTCCTGGGAGGGGACTTTAACATCACCCTTGAGGAACGGGACCGCTCGGGAACCGAGCAGAGCCCGGCCGCCGTGGCCGTCCTCCAGGAGATAGTCGAACACCACTCCCTGGTGAACGTCTGGCGCGACCACCACCCGGATGACACTTCCACGTTCACCTTTGTCCGGGTGGAGGCCCATCGGTCGCGCCACTCCCGGTTGGACCGCATTTATTTATCACGCTTTCATCTTACACGAGCCCACTCCTCCAGCATCCGGCCGGCCCCATTTTCTGACCATCACATAGCCACCGTGACAGCCTCCCTCTGCGCGGAGAGGCCGGGGCCAGCCTATTGGCATTTTAACAACAGCTTGCTGGAGGATGCGGGCTTCGTGGCGTCCTTCTGGGAGTTCTGGCTGGCCTGGCGAGGGCAGCGGCGTGCCTTTCCCTCGGCACGGCGGTGGTGGGACGTAGGGAAGGTGCGCGCCCGGCTCTTCTGCTGTGACTACACCCGGGGCACCAGCCGACGGAGGGATGCAGCGATAGAGCAGTTGGAACGGGAGGTCTTAGAGCTGGAGAGGCGTCTGGCCGCCAGCCCCGAGGATCCACCCCTCTGCGGAGCGTGCCGGGAGAAGCGGGAGGAGCTCCGGAGCCTCGAGGACCATCGGGCCCGGGGTGCCTTTGTTCGATCCCGCATCCGTCTCCTTCGGGAGATGGATTGCGGCTCCCGCTTCTTCTACGCCCTGGAAAAAAAGAGGGGGGCTAAGAAACATATCATCTGCCTACTGGCAGAAGATGGCACCCCCCTCACGGATCCGGTGGAGATGTGCGAGAGGGCGAGAGCCTTCTACGCAAGCCTATTCTCCCCGGAGCCGACCGATCCTAACGCTTGCAGAGTGCTGTGGGAGGAGCTCCCGACGGTCAGCGTGGGCGACCGAGACCGGCTAGAGCTGCCCCTCTACTCTGGCCGAGTTCTCGGAAGCCCTCCGTCGCATGCCCACCAATAAATCTCCGGGCATGGACGGGCTGACCGTGGAGTTCTACCGCGTGTTCTGGGACATCCTGGGCCCAGACCTAGTCACCGTCGGGGCCAAGTCTTTGCAGAGCGGGTTCCTCCCTCTTTCGTGCAGGCGAGCTGTGCTCGCCTTATTGCCGAAGAAGGGGGACCTCCGCGATTTACGAAATTGGCGTCCTGTCTCGCTCCTCAGCACGGACTACAAAATCGTGGCAAAAGCCATCTCCCTGAGGCTAGGGTCCGTGCTGCCGGATGTGGTCCACCCAGACCAGACCTACACCGTCCCGGGCCGCAGCATCTTCGACAACCTATATCTGGTCTGGGACCTATTGGAACTTGGGTGTAGGGATGGTCTGTCGTTCGCCCTCCTGTCCTTAGATCAGGAGAAGGCGTTCGACAGGGTGGATCACGGGTATCTCCTGAGCACTCTGCAGGCGTTTGGCTTCGGACCCAGGTTTGTGAACTTTCTCTGGGTGCTGTACGCTTCCGCAGAGTGTCTGGTAAGGCTCAACTGGACCCTGACCGAACCGGTCAGCTTCGGGCGAGGAGTACGGCAGGGGTGCCCCCTCTCAGGCCAGCTGTACGCTCTGGCGATCGAGCCCTTTCTCTGTCTCCTCCGAAGAAGGTTGACAGGGTTGGTGCTGAGGGAGCCGGAGCTGCGGCTGGTCCTGTCGGCGTACGCTGATGACGTGCTCCTCGTGGTCCAGGACCCGGGCGACTTGGTGCAGGTGGAGGCTTGCCAGGCCATCTATTCGGCAGCCTCCTCTGCGCAGGTCAATTGGGTCAAGAGCTCTGGCTTGGTGATAGGGGACTGGCGGCAGGCAAGCTCCCTCCCACCCGCGCTTCAGGCCATCCGGTGGAGCATTCTCCGGGTCTCTGGGCATATACTGATGCCAGTTACAGTGACACATGATAAAGCTCTTGGTATGCCAGGGCTGCACCACCGTAGGACAGGGATTGAAAACTTGCTAATCTAATTGAAAACTTTTCCATCAGAGTTCCCCATTATTGTAAAATGTTAACCGCTGTAAAACGCTTGTTTGAAAACAGTAAAGGCTTTCCGCAAATGTTGACAAATTAAAAAAAAATCCAAAAAACAAAACTGGTGAGATTTCAAAGGTTTTCAACCAGTTCTAGTGTAGATCACAACTTCAAAGTGAGATTATCTTGTGGACATTTCCCCTTGACTGTTGTGTTCTGCCATTCACAACTGTGTATGGACCGCCTCTTCTCTGATACCTAATTGCACAGCACCCATCTGGCAACTACAGCAGTTGCTCATGTGGAAAAGTAACATTAGGGAAGTATGTGGTTTTTTTTAGCATCTTTTAATGAAGTTTAGCAACTAGAAACAAGGAGGCGAGCCAGGATCATGTGATCAGCCCGCTCTTCAAGGACCATAATCCTTGAACTACCAGTCTAAAGGCTATGTAGAGTAGTAGGATAATATTTCTGGGTTTTCACTGAAAATCTTTGAATAGGTGAGTTTCTGAGCCCTTTTGTAGCCCTGTCACACACAGCCAAGAAAGGGTATGAGCTAATTGTTAAATTCAGTTCAACAAGTTCCTCATTAGGGGAAATTACCTGAGTTTGAAATCTGCTAATTTTCCAATCAGGGTGAGTGTTTGCACTTGTGATTTGGAAATAATTACCACATGGTATAACATCTAAACCTATGTGAAGGCTAATGGGTAAAGGATTAGTTTTGTTGGAATGAGAGAGGGTGTGATCTATGTTCCCCAAGAGCTTTGTTTGTTGCCATACTTTCAGAGGTCTCAACTGCATAATGTCTGATGTTTTTTATGTAGTAAACTTGATTTTATATTTACTTGTATCTCTTAGTGTTAGTGTGGATAAGCAACATGGGCCTCAGACTTGGACTTCATTTGCTACAGGCCACTAATTTTGAATGAAGATATCTCTATTTCCCCACTCTCACTTGTTAATATGTTTTCTCCACCACCCTCGCGCCCTCCCCCCCTTAATTACTGGCCCAATCCTGTAATGAGATCTATTTAGGTGAACCTTGTTGTTAGACCAGGGCCTTGGTTTGAAGCCTCTAGATTGCAATAGGACAATTCTTATGGAATTTATATCCTGTTGCAGAATCACTTTACTGAAATATGAATATACAAATGCATGGTAACTCTTCTTTTGGAATGCAATCTATGAAGCAGTATTGGATGGTTTGAGGGATTAGCAGAAGAACACGATTTAATATCTAGATTACTAAACCTACACTAGTCCAGGGGATTCATTGGCCTGTCTAGTACAGCATAGGTTTTTGACAAAAGGATGCTAGCTCAACTCATGAGAGGACTAGTCATGTTCTTGTCGTGAGCAAGGGGGCTCAGAAAGTGGTGTATGCAGTCTGTTTGTAGACAATGGCAGCAGATGGGCAACATCCAAGTCTTCATTAACTATGTTCCCTTTGAGAAACAACATTAAAAAAAAAAGCAATTGAAAACTGCTTAAGGTAGCTTTAACTTGTGCCTCATTCACTCTGAATGTACTGGATCCTCAGCAGAAAGTGGTGCCCTGGTAGGGTTACTAATCTCTGGGAGGACTTGGGGTGGATCAGTGACTAAAATAGTAGAGTCAATTTTTTTATATGCTGGTCACATTACTGTTCTACTGATTATGCATATATTGGAAGCCATCTGTGTAGGGATGTGTATTGTTTATCATTCAGGGGTGTGTAACTAGTGTGGGGGAACTTTACTTTTGAATTAATGTTTCATTTAACCAATGTGTTCTGAATAGGTCAAATAGCTGTTATGGGTTTGGGCTTTGGTCTTTTTTACTGTATTTCTAAATTAAGGTAAACTAAATTTGCACTCTCTTTGAAAATGCTGTTGCCAGTCATACATGTGTATGGCTGTCCAGTAATATTAATGCTGTGAGGGCAGTGTCATTGGATAGGAAGTTAACAGTGGGAGCTGTTAACATTCCTATTTGCATCATCTGTCCAATCTCTTCTCATGCACATCTGCTTTAGGGTATCTCATTAGGTATCGATTATTTTTCTGCTTGGATTCTGAACTGCAGTTCCATTATCCATTCATCTGTTGCACGGTCACTATGTGTGTGTGTCTATGTGCTTTTGTCAATGCCATCAGCAGCTGCTACCTGTGTGCTACATATAATACAGATCTTGCACATTTGATTTGGTTGCGTTGGTTACAGGCAGTTTGCTGAATGTAAGATTCTAAGAGTCATAAGTGAGGTTTCATGTCTTGAGTTTTTTTTTATTTTATTTTATTTTTTTGCAACATTTAGGTAAACATTTTCTCTTCTTCATGTGGAACATCCACCCTCGCTGAGCCCACCCCCACCAGCTGCAGATCACATTGCAATCACATGTAGACTCGATGGGAGAATTGGATGCAGTTCAGGTCCCTTGTTTGGAGAATTTCTATAATTTCTTTTACTTCAAAGAAATGGAGTGGGTCTGAACTGAGCTATCATCTAATGCCAACTTCGTACTCCATGAGATATAAATTAGTGCACTCAGGACAGGACCCTGACTGAACAGGTCTCCATACTAGCAAAACTAAAATTGACAACTGAGGGCTAAATTGTGTTCTTTCATTGGTGCAATGCTCTTGAAAGTTGATGGCAATTTTGCCTGTCTGAATGAAGGCAGAATCAGGCCCCTGGTTAATGTATCTGTTATATTGGGTATTGTTTACTTTGCCATCCTGGATGGAATATTTTTGTGAGACTAAGTTAAGAACAACCACCCACTCTATTTCCCTCTCCTTTTCCTATCTCTGAACATAATCTATGTATCCCCTTCTACCAGGAACCCTCTTCCTGACCTGCTGTGCCATGCTGCTGCCTCCTCCTCCTCTACTCAGCCTCTCTTTAAAAAGTACTTCTTCATGGCCTATAAACTTAAGTTGTCCCTCATTGTGATGCCTTAATTTGAAAACTAACCACAAAGCCCACAAGCCCTGCAACGTTGATACGAGTACCTGCATTATTCTCTTTACCTCTTGGGGTCCCTATCCCTGATTTTTGTTACACCCTCTTCTCATGTTGTGTCATCACTTGGCACTTGATCCTGCAAACCTGCGACTGACTTCAGGGGTACTTTCCACAGTAGTAAATATACTCCAATGAAACTATTTGGGGCCCTTAGACTGTAAACCATTTGAGGCGGAGGTAATAGCTACAATTTTCAAAGGCAATTGTTTGGCTAAATGCCCTATTCAACTTTGAAAATCTCAACCAACATTTTGTATCTGTCCATAAAGCACCCAGCACGGTTAAAGTGTACAAGTGGCAATAAAGCCCTTCATAGTATAAGCCCAAAGCTCATGGGGTGAAACTCACCCCTGGGCAGAGGGTTAACATGTTGTTCTATGCTTTATGTTAATCCTATTTTGAGAGCATAAGTGGGACTTAGCCCTGATAAATTTCACCCTGAAGCAACTGCCGCTCATCCAGGATACCTATGGTTATTATAATTGGCCTGCTACACAGGATTTAAATTAGCACTTGGTTCTGGAAGTTCATATTTCGGTATATAAAAGATATTAATGAAGCTGATGTCACCAGCAAGCAGAAAATTACAACTACAAGTGTCTGACTAGTAAATCATTCTACTAAGTATTTGTTCACTTATTGTTTGAGACTTGATTAAATCTTGAGATGCTTCTCCAGTTGCAAAAATAGAAAAGCTACTGCAGGAAAAAAGATCAGTTTTTGATGTAGAAAGATTTGATTGAATTAGGTACAAAACTAGCAAACAAAACATAGACAGACAATAGGCTGATACAGTTGCTAATGCCAGATGAAAAGCCTACTTCCTGGCTATATATGAACAATCTAAGATATTAATGACAGCATGGAACTATTGTTGGAAATATTTTCTAGATAATATGCAAACATATCAATAGCCTTCATTTATTTTTAACTGTAAATTGACTATAGCTGCCAGTCTCTTAATAATACATCCTGATTTTTCAGCCTAAAAATATTAAATTTGTTACAAAAAATGGACCAATATATGCTGACTAGTGCATGTATGTGTTTGTGTTTGTGTGTGTGTATATATATACACACACACAATTATCCACACATATTAGTATTCATTAAGCACAAATAGTATAGTGTTATAGCCTAAATTGGCCATGATTTTTATATAACCCTGGTCACTTATTCTAAGAATCCCTTGCACTGACCGAAGTGAGTTTTGGCTTCAGAAAATATGGACATTATCAATATCAGGACAGATGAGTGCTTTAGCATAGCAATAGAAAGGAAATTACTCTTACAGGCTACTACTGAAACATCTCAAAGGAAGAGGATAAGATACATGACAGTCCAACCTTGATACAATCATACAAACATAGAAGATTCTTTCATGGACCAGTGCTGCAATATTAGTATACAAAAGAAAGATAAGTAAAGAACCAAAACAAACTGATGGGTTGAATTTTAGTGACTTGTAAAATCATCCTATACATACTACCAGCTAAAATGTATAACTTTGGGAGCACTTTCTGTGTAAGGTGAATGTAACAGTGATGCACAAGATAGCTTCCCAGAGACTAGTATTATATTGAATTGGTTTCCTGTACTATATTATTATTGGCTTTTAACAATAAACTTGACTGACATTGGTTATTTGGTCTCTTGAATATATTTCATAATAAACTAAAGTATAATCAATTGCTTTACCACACAATTTATCAACAAAATAGACTTTTAAAGTGATTTTTAAACGTATATATTTTTGGGATCTCTCTTTCCAGCCGCTTTTGTCTTTTCTTTCAACATCTTCATTATGAGTGGCTTAACACAGGAGTTGCCGCACTAAAGGTTGACACATTATTTACCAAATATGGTATAAGACGGTCATCCCTGCTAGAAGAAAAGTGAATGGCATGCTGTTCATTTTTTGCCTATTTTACTAGTTTCAAATGAGCTGTACTCATATATAGAAAGGCACAGACAAATAGTTGTATAACAATCACATCAAAGTATACAAAAAACTGCATTTCTTCTCACAATACACAATCAGCCTGTGGAACTCCTTGCCAGAGGATGTTCTGAAAGCCAAGACCATAACAGGGTTCAAAAAAGAACTAGATACATTCATGGAGGATAGGTCCATGAATGGCTATTAGCCAGGATGGGCAGGAATTGTGTCTCTAGCCTCTGTTTGCAAGAAGCTGGGAATGAGTGACGGGGATGGATCACTTGATGATTACCTGTTCTGTTCATTCCCTCTCTGGCACCTGACACTGGCCACTGTCAGAAGACAGGTTTCAGAGTAGCAGCCGTGTTAGTCTGTATTCGCAAAAAGAAAAGGAGTACTTGTGGCACCTTAGAGACTAACAAATTTATTAGAGCATAAGCTTTCGTGAGCTACAGCTCACTTCATCGGATGCATTTGGTGGAAAAAACAGAGGAGAGATTTATATACACACACACAGAGAACATGAAACAATGGGTTTATCATACACACTGTAAGGAGAGTGATCACTTAAGATAAGCCATCACCCACAGCAGGGGGGGGAAAGGAGGAAAACCTTCCATGGTGACAAGCAGGTAGGCTAATTCCAGCAGTTATCAAGAATATCAGAGGAATAGTGGGGGGTCGGGTGGGGGGGAGAAATACCATGGGGAAATAGTTTTACTTTGTGTAATGACTCATCCATTCCCAGTCTCTATTCAAGCCTAAGTTAATTGTATCCAGTTTGCAAATTAATTCCAATTCAGCAGTCTCTCGTTGGAGTCTGTTTTTGAAGCTTTTTTGTTGAAGTATAGCCACTCTTAGGTCTGTGATCGAGTGACCAGAGAGATTGAAGTGTTCTCCAACTGGTTTTTGAATGTTATAATTCTTGACGTCTGATTTGTGTCCATTCATTCTTTTACGTAGAGACTGTCCAGTTTGGCCAATGTACATGGCAGAGGGGCATTGCTGGCACATGATGGCATATATCACATTGGTAGATGCGCAGGTGAACGAGCCTCTGATAGTGTGGCTGATGTGATTAGGCCCTATGATGGTATCCCCTGAATAGATATGTGGACAGAGTTGGCAACGGGCTTTGTTGCAAGGATAGGTTCCTGGGTTAGTGGTTCTGTTGTGTGGTGTGTGGTTGCTGGTGAGTATTTGCTTCAGATTGGGGGGCTGTCTGTAAGCAAGGACTGGTCTATCTCCCAAGATCTGAGAGAGCGATGGCTCGTCCTTCAGGATAGGTTGTAGATCCTTGATGATGCGTTGGAGAGGTTTTAGTTGGGGGCTGAAGGTGATGGCTAGTGGCGTTCTGTTGTTTTCTTTGTTGGGCCTGTCCTGTAGTAGGTGACTTCTGGGTACTCTTCTGGCTCTGTCAATCTGTTTCTTCACTTCAGCAGGTGGGTATTGTAGTTGTAGGAATGCATGATAGAGATCTTGTAGGTGTTTGTCTCTGTCTGAGGGGTTGGAGCAAATGCGGTTATATCGTAGCGCTTGGCTGTAGACAATGGATCGAGTGGTATGATCTGGATGAAAGCTAGAGGCATGTAGGTAGGAATAGCGGTCAGTAGGTTTCCGATATAGGGTGGTGGTTATGTGACCATCGCTTATTAGCACCGTAGTGTCCAGGAAGTGGATCTCTTGTGTGGACTGGTCCAGGCTGAGGTTGATGGTGGGATGGAAATTGTTGAAATCATGGTGGAATTCCTCAAGAGCTTCTTTTCCATGGGTCCAGATGATGAAGATGTCATCAATGTAGCGCAAGTAGAGTAGGGGCATTAGGGGACGAGAGCTGAGGAAGCGTTGTTCTAAGTCAGCCATAAAAATGTTGGCATACTGTGGGGCCATGCGGGTACCCATCGCAGTGCCGCTCAGCTCTCTACCTGCTTGTCACCATGGAAGGTTTTCCTCCTTTCCCCCCCCTGCTGTGGGTGATGGCTTATCTTAAGTGATCACTCTCCTTACAGTGTGTATGATAAACCCATTGTTTCATGTTCTCTGTGTGTGTGTATATAAATCTCTCCTCTGTTTTTTCCACCAAATGCATCCGATGAAGTGAGCTGTAGCTCACGAAAGCTTATGCTCTATTAAATTTGTTAGTCTCTAAGGTGCCACAAGTACTCCTTTTCTTTTTGTCAGAAGACAGGATATCTTTGGTCTGACCTAGTAGGGCCTTCTTGTGTTCTTATGCAGCCTTTTTCTTTTTTTCTAGAAGTATCTTTAAGAGCCTACTGCAACTTAGAAAATGCATAATATTTCAGGATCAGCTCCTCAAAGGTGTTTAGATTCCTAACTCCCTGAGCATGCAAAAATTTACAATAACTGCACTTCAACAGAACTATTCAATTGAGCAAACTTAAACACTTGCCAAACTCTTCCCAGGATCAGGACTGAGAAAGTTAGGGCTGAAAAAAAATCTACTTCTTCACTCCATTTCAGCTAAGATTACCTCTTACCTAGCTTTGGTTCACCATACTTTTGCCAGGTCCTCTGAACACATGTTTAAATTCATATGTAAATTACTAAATGGCAATGGGCAACAAGATAATATATGAATCTTCCACAGAAATGGATAGCTTTGGAAGTCAGAGTTTTTCCAGTCCTTAGTGTCACTAATTTACAAATTAAAATAGCCCCAGATTGTAATTCTTCATGGATTATGCAGATTCATCAGGTATAGAGGGTCCAATCTGATTTCTTCTTTATCATAAGATGTTGGCTATTATAGAAAAACACATTGATTTTTAAGCAATCTCACATTCTATTGAATAATCTCCACAGTATATAATTAGTGACAAGGTGTAAAAAAACTTGTAAAGTATATACAAGATGATTATTATGTCATATCAAGTATTCATGTGGACTTCGTTGTAGTACAAATGAGTGCCACTAGGTGGCACACATGAACAGTTCACAATTGTCGATTTCTTACCTCTTTCAATCCATTCCAAATATATCCCTAGAAAACATTATTATTGAGAGAAGCAAGAGGTGCCTTAATAAGCACACAACCTTATTAGAGGCTCTTTATACTGTTTTCATTTTTCCTTCATTTTTCTTCTTTAATTGCTAAAATTGCAGTTTAATACCCAAAAGCTCCATTTCTGTGCTTGTAAATAAGTCTGGGTGATTGTCATTTTGAAGGACAGTGTGCTTCTCAGTTGTCTTGAGGTATGTCCGCAAAAACAGACATAAACTAGGCTTTCCACTTCTGCTGCTGCCATTGCTGCTGCAAGACATGGATTACTTGTTGTGATTTGTTTTAGGGGAAATAATGACCTGGGGCACCACAAACAAGCACCCTCAGATACTGCTGTTATATTGGAAACAAACAACTTTCACTGATCAGTTTGCTTTCACGGGCGGGGGGGGGGAATGAACAACTTAATTTACAATTCCAAATATTTTAAAACTGTAAGAGCTGTCATCATTGATATCTTTGCCACAAAGATTGCATGTAGCAGCCTAGCATCACACTTACTTTCAATTACCATCAGAAAAAAACTGTAAACTCAAACTGCATGAGGGAAAGAAATGTTGATTGATAATAACTTAGTATGCATCTATCACATAAGTTTCTTCAGTCTGGGGACAAAGGCTTTCTCTTTGTATTATACAGTGCCTAGTAGGCTTGGGTGCTGTAAAAGCCCCAAATGAATAAATCATCATTAATGCTGTACAAAAAAATGCCCCCTTACAGCTTAATTCTGGGTGAAATTTTCACCTGTGCAAAGGACCCACAAAAAACTACTTAGGGCATGCCAGTTTGCAGCTGCTGAGGTCCTCAAATCAGAGTTTAGGGGAATGTAAGTGGTGCACAACTTGTACGCTAGTATTACTATGTCCCATTAATTATCATCATTCCAACAAGTGTCTGTAATGCCTGGCCATTTGTGCAGGGATGAATTTTGCTCTTTGTCCAGTACAGGTTAAAAGCTCCTCCCTAATATTGTGAAGCACCTCTTTCCTGGGTCAAATTGTACCCTAGGTATAACACAAAGCTTCCCAGGTCTCCATCCTTTCCACCAATTGGTCTCCATTCTCTCCATAGATCTCCATTTCAAAATGATTCTCCCCTTGGATTAAGGAAACTATCACTTCTCTGTTGTTTCCATGTGATGCCAGATATGTCCATCACAGGCTTTGCTGTCCTGAGGTGCTGATGGACATGGCATAAAGAATCTAGATAGAAGTCTATTCTATGCTGCAGGCAACTCGTTATGTTTCTGTTCTGTATCTAATGGCCTGTGGTGCCCGGGAGAAGTTGAAGATTCTGACAGAGAAGCTCTGTGTTCAGCCTCATTAATTTTCACCTCATCTGCCTGTATTGGAATAGCAGTCAGCCCACACAGATGTGCTCCTTAACAGCTTTAGTTCTTTCCAGAGGTGACGCAAGGGGGAGGGCACATGGGGTCACATGGCCCCCCAGATTTCTGCCAGGGTGGGAGTCAGGCCGAGCATGGCTGAGAGGGATGTGCCTGAGAAAGACACTGGCACCTAGCACTCCTGCGGAGCCCAACTAGGAGGCACCTGGAGCAGGGAAGAGAGACCAGGCTGGCAGCTCAGCTCTGCCAGACATGGTGCGGGGAAGCCCACTAAGTCCCGTCCCTTCCTTGCCCCCAGTCGCAGTTACCGATGCTCAGTAGTAGGTGTCTGGAGCCTGCCCTGAACTGCGCCGCGCCCACAGCAAGGAGACAATGGGACTAGTGTGGGAGGAGCTGTGAGGGGAGCGGCAACTGGGTGGTGCCAGCTTGGAGTGGGTGTGGTAGGCATGTGGGACATAGGTGCCACCTCCATTGGTGCTCTGGGACTGGAGCACCCATGGAAAAAAAACAGTGGGTGCTCAGCACCCACCAGCAGCCCCACAGATCAGCTTTTTCCCTTCCCTCCCAGTGCCTCCTGCCCAGTGCAAATCAGGAGTGCAGGGGTGGGGGTGGACTGAGAGCGGGCACTGGGAAGAGGCGGGGTGGGAGTGGGGTGAGAAGAGCAGGGCTGGGATGGGGCCTTGGGGGAAGGATTGGAATGGGGGTTGAGCATCCCCGGGGAGATGAGGAAGCTGGCACCTATGGTGGGGGGAGTGGGTAAGGGGCCAGAGGCAATGCGTGAGGCTGTTTTGTCCCCTCCACACCCCCCCCCAGCTTTTACATTGTGTCTATCAAGAGTTTCGTGTCACCTCTGGTTCTTTCCCCGTCACTGGGATCTTTTCTGCTCCCATGGTTGACTAAACATAGTTTTGGGTGGCCTAGGAGCAGTAGTCAGGCTGGAGAGACAGTTGCTCCTTAAGGGTGGGTGGAGATAGTCTGCTGATGTCACTTAACAACAGAAGATGAATACCTCATGACACTTACCAGCAACCCCTTTGCCATTCAAGGAGTGTTATTGGTGTGGTTCAGTAGTGCAGTCAGTTTATCCACTACATCATAGGTGATGGTGGTAGCTGACCTAGAACCTTGAGACTGATGTGTATGACAGGGATGAATAAAGCAGGGAAGAAGAGGGCATGCCCAGGACTGCATCATTCACATATGGGACCCCCGTGTACTCGAGAGAGGGATCATGATCTGGTGCATAAAGCACAGGACGGGAAGTCTGGACACTGGCATTCTATTCCTGGCCCCTGTGCTAAATTACTTCCCCTCTCTGTGCCTGTTTCCTACAAGTAAAAATAATTGGGATAATAATGCTTTTCCTGATAGGAGTTGCTATTGCAGAACAGTGTCGGCACTGAGGGGTTCTTAGGGTCACAGTAACACATATGCACCGGAGAGGAAATGGGGGTAAATGAAAGTGTTTGACAGCTAGATGTAAGTTCCCATCAAAATGGAGATGCATGTATTACATCCCTGATTATTATGTCACCTATACTGATGTCACACCAGTCATTCAAACAGTATCTTTAACTCGTTTTTGAAAACAGCATTTAGATGATTAAGATTCTGAGGCCAGAAGGGACCACTGTGATCATCTAGTCTGACCACCTGTGCAACACAGGCCATAGACCTTCCCTGGATCAATTCCTCTTTGAACTAGAACATACCATTCAGAAAAACAGTCATTCTTAATTTAAAAATTTCCATTGATGGAACTTAGCAACCCTTAGCAAATTAACCTTGCTGGTTAATTGTTTCTGTAGGATAAGCAGCGTCTAATGAAGGGGTGGGCAAACCTGAGGGCCACATCGGGTTTGTGAAAATTTATGGAGGGCCGGTAGGGAAGGCTGTGTCTCTCCAAACAGCATGGCCCCAGCCCCCTATCTGCCCCCTCCCACTTCCCGCCCCCTGACTGACCCCCTCAGAACCCCAATCCATCCAACCCCCCCTACTCCTTGTCCCCTGACCCCCCCTCCTGGGACCCCCGCCCCTAACTGCCCCCCGGGACCCCACCCCCTATCCAACCCCCCCTGCTTCCTGTCCCCTGACTGCTGCGACTCCTATCCACACCCCCGCCCCTGACAGGCCCCCCCCCGGGTCCCACCCCCTATCCAACCCCTCCTGCTCCCCATCCCCTGTCTGCCTGCCCCCCCGAACCTCCGCCCCATCCAACTGCCCCCTGATCCCTGTCCCCTGACTGCCCCCTGGCACGCCCTGCCCCTTATCCAATCCCCCCGATCCCCGCCCCCTTACCATGCCACTCAGAACGGCAGGAGCTCGCAGCCCCGCCACCCAGCCGGAGCCAGCCATGCCACCACACTGCTTGGTAGGAGCAGCGGGCCAGAGCGCTGGTGGCACAGAGAGCTGAGGTTGCGGGGGGAATGGGGACACCAAGGGAGGAGTCGGGGGCTAGCCTCCCTAGCTGGGAGCTCAAGGGCCAGGCAGGATGGTCCTGTGAACTGTAGTTTGCCCACCTCTGGTCTAATGTGACCAAATACATCAGAGATACACTTTCAATAAAAAGCCTGGTTTCTGAAATTGTCTGCAAAAGATATGAACAATTGATTTTATGAAGGGATCTTTTTGTAGAGTACAAACAATTTAAAAAAAATTAATTTTAATACTCAGGCTGATGGGAAAGAGAGGGGTCTCCATCTTAGTCACCGTAACAGCAGAGTAGAAATGCTCTTAGCTATTTGATAAGTTAGGAGTCCTTTTTGTTATCAGAAACCACACATGGCGAGAACTAAGTCTGTGATCTTGATATTACAGCTGGAAACAAGCTCTTTGATTTGACAGTTAATCAAAATTTACTGCAGAGAAATCAATACAAAGTTATTCACATTTGCTATTGTATCTGCCTTCAAACTCTCACTGGCTCTGATGGGCCTATAATATCAGTATGCTTTGTTCTGGAGGAGAATGCTATGAATTTTAGTACTTGTGCTGTAGCCACCTCCAAAATATTCAGATATTGTTCCAGTAAATTCTTCTGACAGCAGTTGGGACAGGCTTTGCATTAAGACTTTTGACAAACTTAGAAGAAATAACAATAGGCCAATTTCAGTGCTGATAAAAATTGTATGTAAGTTATAGGTGCAAGAGGTAAATGAGTGCAATTTGCACTGACTTGGCATTTCATGGGTGTGGAATATGAGTGTAATTACTTGCTGAAAATCCTGGAGCAGAGTAGACCTTTGAAGTCTATGAAAAACACAGCTTCAGGCCCCGTAATTTTGTCAGCATGACCAGAGCTAACAATCTTTTCACCAATGACATGATTTTAGCTGTGGAACAGAGAGATCAAGTGATTTGACCAAGATCACCCAGAGAGTCTGTGGTACAGCCTAGAACAGTACCCAGCTCTTCTGAGACCCCGTCCACTGCCTTAACCACAAGACCATCTTACCACCCATGATTTTAGCTGGGGCTAGAGCTGATCTGGTGATGAGCAGCAAGAAGCTCCAGCCTTCTAGTGAATTCGAGCCCTCTGATTGGCTGCCTGCTCCAGTTGTCCACCTCCTGGGGCAGAATCAGAACTACTGCTGGCCCTCTCCCTATCTAGCAGCCTGAAGCCATTCTCACAAGAAGGGAGGAGGGAACTTAAGAGTCTAGCTGCTCAGGGTGCTCTGTCCCTCCGTCTCTGTGAGCAACAGGGACAGGATTCTTCCCCCCGCCTACAGCACCCAGCCTGAAAAGGGAGAGAGGAGGGTGAAGAGCCTCTAGAGCTGCCCCCCCAGGAGGGGAATAGGAGATCCCATTGCAGTCCCACATAGGCCCAGGAGAGGCATATGAAGAGTCCCTGCGGGAGCATAGGTGAGGCTGGGTAGGGCTGAACTGGGAGGGTAAGGGCTGAATTAATTGCTGGGCAGGGGAAGGGTAGATGTGGGTTGTGACCTCCTTTAGCAGGAACTAAACTCCCCTTACCCAATACATGTGGGAAAGTGGACAACCCTAATTCTCTCTCTGTCTCACACACACATACACACACACACACACGGGATGGGCATGAGAAGTTCAAAAATCAAAAGATAGACCAAAAACCTGCACAGTATGGTCTCTTTAAAGAATAATGCATGATTTTTGATCTCTTGAGGTTGGCAATACTGGAACATAAACACGTGAAAGAGGATCTCTCTCTCTCTCTCTCTCTTTCTCTGCCCCCACCCCGGGAAGCATCTACACCTTTGTCTTGCAAAGACAGCCATGGAAACCAGTCACTAGGGCTTATGTTCTAATACTGTGACTTTTTGCACTAAAGATCATGGGCTATTCATGGTCCTCCCTGCACTTGGAAGGGGTGGCCTCTAGGATGCTGAAACATGTGGCCATGGGTCTATAGGCTCTGGAGTCTTTCCTCGTAATCATGTACAAACTAAGAAAAAGAAAAAAAAAGCTACAGCTTGATTTTAAATCCCACTTTGAGCTTGCAAGGTTGGCAGTTAGCAAAAAAAACCTTGAAAACTGAGACTTTGATCTGGAGACAATAATCATGGACCCCTTCTATACTTTTTTTTTTAAAAAGGGACTGTACCTTTTTCCTAAGGTCAACCTTACGAAGATGAATGTCAGCTTCAATTTGGCAGGTGCGTATTGCTGAGTGAGCTACTTTGCTGACATCTCACAAGAGAGGGCCTGCTGAGGGGAAAATAATTGTTTAGGTGCAAATTTAAGGAATAATCTTGGCACAAGCAGCTGTTAGTAGTTGCATATAATGTGCACATAAAGACTAGGGTCTGCAGAAAGATTTGAGCTACTGATTCTAATATGTCAAACAGCTCTCAGTGGAGATGAAGGCAGCCTTCAGTCACTTGGGATGGGGCTCCTGGAAGTCTTTACAGTGAATGTAACTCCATGACAGACAGCATTTCTTTTATCTCTCCTTTACAATTTTGATTTTTTTCCCCCCACTTCCATTGTTCCTCTGAATTGGCCATAACAATCTGACCAAATGGACTAATGCGTTTATAATAGCTGCTTACAATTGCTCCATGGTGTGTGTATTGTTTGCTTTTCTTCTTTGTTTTTTATTAGCAGTTTATTAGAAATAGAAAAAGCCATTTAACAAAAGCAGCTACTATAGATGGGTAAGTGCTTTCTGCAACAAAAAGAAGAGAATTGGCAGCAAATCCGCTTTTGTGGCACTGATGTGTCTGACCCCTGAATATAAGACTTGGGCCCCTTCTTTGTCAGAAGTACAGATTATGGTACTCTGCTAGAGCTGGAAGTGGGAGCCCTGTAAATACACCATCTCTCCATGCAGGCTGCTTTGGTCTGTTAACCATTGCCATTATTTTATACACTATATATACGCTATAATAAAGTAGTGTTTGAATATGGCTTTGAGATTTTTCAATGTTAAACCTCTCCTTTATTTGGGATAAATCTACTGAGCTCCATTTTTCCTATGAAGAAAATTGTTTCAAGCTTCATATCAGCTGCATGTTCCATGAACAGAGCACAGTGATTAAAGAACATGTACTTTGTGCTACCAGTTGGGAAAATGGCAGGAGATGCATTTAAGTTATACTGTCTAAAAGTTGTAAAGTTCTTCTATTTCATGGTAATGCTAATATTTGCCTATCTATTGATTAATTTGTTGATGCTATAACAGCTCTGTTCTTAAAGGGAAATGCAAGTCACTCAACTAAATGAGGGTTTACAGTTAAGAGAGTGCAATACAAGGTTATTTTTGTTCGAAATTGAGTCGGATGCTTGCCTTCAATATTGCCCCATTGGGCTGGAAAACTGCTCTAACCAGTATGGAGGAATCCTAAATTGCATGGACCCAGCATTCCTCCCCCCTCTCTTGCAGCCCTCTCTGTAGGAGGCATGTTGCATTGCAGCCAGTTAGGGGAGGCATGCCAGAATGCTGCTGCACTCTGGCTAATGTCCAATGGGGGAATGGCACCTTGAGAGCAGTTAGTAGCCACTGTAATTTAGAACGGACCTAAAACTGCTCTAAATTGTGTTAGGGCTTGAATTAGGTCCCAGCTGACTTTAGGATTGGGGGAAGCAGAAGATAGTGTCATGGTTACAGGGCGAGCTGTGCCTTACGCTCCTTTGCAGCCCCTTGCAAGTATGCACCCCAAGTGCCAGGTTGTGCTACCTTCATACTTCCCTGGGTGGAACCAAGAGATCCTACCATCCTCAGACTGGTTCTCTGGGCAGCAGCCCCATTTACCAACCATGGTCACACACCTGCAACTATATTTGGCAGCTGCAAGAAATTTCCCTCTGGGAGCTTTTGACCAGCAGCTAATTAAAATGTTGCAAAACAACTTCTTCAAAACAAACATTGTTTATTCATCCAAATATACATAACAATCAGAGAACAGGGATATAAGCTCTATGCCTTGCCCTTACCTAAAGCTTATAATTTTCCTCCAAGCGTTGGCAAGCCTAGCTGCTCCAGACCCATCCTGCAGGGCCTGTGTCTCAGTCCATTGGCTGTCCATGAACTGCTCCCAGACAACTGAACTCTCCTCCCTCTCTAGAGAGACTTGCTAACTGTTTAGGATTCTAGAATTTCCTATATTAGTTTGCTCCAGTGTTCCTACTTGCTGTTAGGCTCTCAATATGTCTTCTCTGCATGGCTGCCTCCTATTCTGTGCGGTAGCTCATTTTGTATGAGCTGTATCTTAACTGGCAAAAATGGGATCTGTAATTTACCACTTATGCTCTGCCAATGGTAACTGCTGCAGAGGAGACAGAATTCAGGCATTTTAGCACCATATTTTCACTGGACTCTTAATCCTCTTTTGCTACAGCTTCTACTAGTGAAGCTGTATGGATGTTTCCATGTTTGCCAGTATAGATAAGACCTGGGACTACTTATATGCTCTCTGCTATCCAAAATGCACACTGAACACTACCTCAGAAGTTAACACTGTACTGGTCTATCTTAATTTTTAATTATATTTTCAGTAGGGAAAATTATATGGTACAAACCTCTCTGCCAGTTACTCCATCCACCTTCCTACAACCCATTTTGGCATTTTCCTAGACTCCTCCTGCACAGAGCAGGTTCCTCACTTGTGTTTTTTGATTTTTGGGCATCATATGGGCCCATAGCTTCTCTGATGAAATCTATTAGGAAATGTGACTTAATTTGTATTCTCTCATCTAAGGCTAATTTTCTCTCTGTTCTGCAATAAATACTGTAATTTCTGAAGGATAAGGTCAAACATCAGTAAAATTGCAAGATATAAGAGGCGTTCTTGTCAGTGTTGTATATTAAAATAAAAAATGTTTTATGACTTTTCTAATTACTGAGACCTTGTTTGAGATAGTTGCATCGGGCTCATGGTTAAGAGACCTGCTATGCTATTCTTCATCTTAGCCTCTTATAACTGTTAGAGTCATCTTAACACTATGGTAATTGCCTTAGAACAATTTAAAAAAACAATGTACCAAGGGACATGGATCTGTTCAGCAGTAGATCACTAACATTAATGCAATCCACATTCAGGTTAAAAGAGATCAAAACTTTGTAATAATAGTGACTGCTCAGCACGGGAATACACCAAACCCCTAGACAGCAGTTCTCAAACTGTAGGTCGAGATCCCAAGGCTGGCTTAGACTTGCTGGGGCTTGGGGCCAAACCCCACACCCCTGGGTAGCGGGACTCAGGTTACAGGCTCCCAGGCTGAAGCTGAAGTCCTTGGGCTTGGGCTTTGACCCCTTCCCTGCCCGGGGCAGTGATGCTCAGGCTTTGGCCCCCGACCCAGGGAGGTGAGACTCTGGCGAACTCAGGCTTTGGTCGCCCCTCCTGGGATCGTGTAGTAATTTTTGTTGTCAAAAAGGGGTCGTGCTGCAATGATGTTTGAAAACTCCTGCCCTAAGGTGCCAGTAGCATGCCAGGTGTAACATATCTCAGAGGCAACCATTGTAGATGCTTCAGCAGTTAGGCCTTGTAGGCATCAGGTTTGTGGGTCCCAATAATCACAAGGGGAAAGGTTGCAAATACCTGAGGTACCGAGGCTTAAACAGTTCCTGTTCAACATGAACAATAGCAGTTCTTGTTTGGGTCCCGGGGATAGTGCAACTGAAAGTTAGGGCTCTCCAGACTTAGTGCTTGGAGTGTCCTCTACAGCTCAGTCTCTGTTCAAACAAATGGGGGCTTGCAGGTTTCCAGGCTCAGTTAGTATCTCTCACTGGGCCTCTTCTACACTGACTACCAGCTCAGCTGCTGTTGCTCCCCCAAAAGTCCCACACAGACCTGAGCCCAGAAAATTTTGCCTATTCCTCTTGAGGATCTGCATATGGTTCCTGGGGATTCTACTCTGCATGCTTCTTGTCTCCAGTTCCTGGCTTGCATGCAGCTGTTGCTTTTCCAAGAGAGCTGTTCAGAACCTTCTTACATGGTGAGGTGATCGGGAAGTGCAGCAGGGTCTGGAAAACTTAGTCTCTGCTTTGCCAGACACAAGGTATATCCAGTGGGAACAGGGCTGAGTTGTAGTTCCCTGCTTAGCAGAACCATTAGAACTTACTGCCAATTGATGGTTACATTACACATAAAAAAACGATAAAAGGACATTATTAAGATTCCAAATCAACTGCTCAAAGATTGGGAAATGTCAGAATTCCACTTGCCAGTGCAAGCTTAATTTGACCCCTTTGATAAAATCTTTAATTACATGATCATTTCATTTTTTCCACAGGACCCCCTACCTCATTCAGTGCACAGGTTGGAGGGTTCTCTGTTAATGAGCAGTTGTTTCATAATTTGTTTTCTCCTCATATTTCATCATGTGGCCCAATGAATTATTTACTGTACACTATTCTAACCTGGCTCTGAAGACAGAATTATTAATTTCCTCATTCTATGGCACTTAGCATTTTAGCAGCTGAATGCTTCACAAGCATTAAATTAATTTAATTGCACAGACAACCTTAATTCTGGCATTTCCTAACTTCTGAATGCTTGACTTGCAACCCTAATAATGTTATTTTAACATAGTTGTGTGTGTGTGTGTGGTGTGTGTGTGATTTCTTAGATTTTTAAAAAAGCAAACTGAAAAAAACCAGATTTCACCATGTAGCATCATATTTACATTGGTGTGGTTCATCAGCA
Source organism: Dermochelys coriacea (assembly GCF_009764565.3). Classification (NCBI taxonomy): domain Eukaryota; kingdom Metazoa; phylum Chordata; order Testudines; family Dermochelyidae; genus Dermochelys; species Dermochelys coriacea. Next base: position 143,127,424 of record NC_050068.2, read on the forward strand.
GGGTTGGAACCTTTAGGTCCATCACACAGACCTCTGCCATGTGAGCTAATGGAGTAACTGTCAGCAATAGTGGGTTGTAATGGTCTGTGTAGCCCAGCATTAGAGGGGGAGGCAACACATACTTTGCCAGTGAGTTTCACAGATATTTGCTGATAGCTGAGGAATGTTGAAATTCAGGAATCTTGGGTTCCTTTCCAGGCTCTGGAGGGGAGCATGCTCTAGTGAGCACAGATATTTTTGCTCCATCCTTGACCCACTATGGTCTCTTTATCACTTCTGGCTCCTTCTTCTTGTCACAGTCTCCCCATCCCAGTCCTAGTCTCCCTCGCTGAGCTTGCTTTCCCAATGTCCTCCCTGACTTCCAGTCTCTCCTCCTCCCCATACCCTGTCTCAGTCTCCTTTCCCAGCTGTTCCAGTTCCTCCCTTCTGGTTCATCATCCAATCTGTCTCCTCTTCTTCCCCCACTGGTTCCGAGTCCTAGTTTCTCTTCCCAGGCACCTCATCCAGTTTCAGTCTCCCCTTCTATCCCCTCCTCAGCTCCTCACCCTTGTCTCCCCACTCTCTGGCTCATTGTTCCATATCTTTTCCTAGCTGGTCCCAGTTCTTTCCCTGCACCCCAGCTCCTCGTCAGATGTTTCTCCTCCCTGCCACCCTCATTCCTGCCCTCACTGGCTCCTAGGCCCAGTCTTCTTGTACTGCCAGTCCTACTCTTCCACTCCCCCCCAGCTCCTTAGCTGATCTGAGTTGTCCCGGTGTCCTCCTTTTCCCTCATCAGCCCCCATTCTCCTTGTCCCAGTCGCCTCATCCAGACAGTCCCAATCCCACTTTCTCTCCTCATCCAGTCCCCATATCACAAGACTCCTTGTCACAATCTATTCTTTCCCCGTCACCTTGGTCTGACTTATGCACTGTCTGCATTCAAATCAGGTGGCTTCCTCTTCCACACTGCCTGATTGTCAGCATGGGGTTTACCCAGACCAGAGGAGAGGGAGGCAGTGTGGAAGAGGAAGCCACCTGAATTGAATGCTCAATTGATCTTATGGGGATGGAATATGCACAGTTTAATCATCAATAGGAGGCGTGAGGGAATGCAGCATGCACAGTTTGGTCAGCAGGAACAGCTGAGAGAGGCTCAACATGCTCAGTGAAGACAGAATGTTTAGAGATTTTGGCTGTTAAAATGGAAAGTCTCTGATTATGCATAAATTTTGATTTTTTTTTCCAGAGGCTTACAATTTGGCCAGATTTGGGGGGATTTTCCTGGGGACAGCAAAAGGCACATCTCTGACACAAAGGCCACAATGTCAAGTTTGTGTTGCATGGCATGAGGGAGGGTGTGGCTGTTCAAAGAAAAGGTCACCAGAATTAAACATGTGCTAAATCACATATTTTTTTTTTCACTAGCCTCATTGTCAGAAAAAGCTGAACTGTTTTGGCTGAAATTTTCCAAAACTGTTCAGCCTGAGGCAGACACCCAGCATAGAAAATTTCAGCCCACAGTTAATTTGACACAGATATAAGAAACTGAAAACAGGATCTTATATTGGGAAGTGTCAGACAACCTTAATAAGAGGTGGTGTTAGCACTCTGCCTATAATAATGGTCTAAGTCTCAGTCTAATTTCCAATAGGTAGGTATCCAAATCACAAAAACACACTATTCACAGGGAAGTGAAGAATTCTAGGTTTAGGGAAAATGGAAAATTTTTGAACCACCTGATTGTAGAACTTTTTAGGTTGGTTGTTAACTATTAATGTGGTGTAGATGAACTTGAACCCTGGCTCCCAATCCATTGAAACAGCGGTGCTGTTCCGAGCAATAACAAATCTGCCAGAGAAATCTAATCCACCCTATAATTAGCTACCAAACAGTACAATGGTTTGCATAGGGACAGGAATGTCTTGCATATAGGTATATATTATCAGTTTATGTCCTGAAGCATAGCATTTAATTACTTTTATTATCATGAGGCAGGTGCAGCTTGCAGATAAATGCAAGGAAGTTGTATTTGTGCTGTTTGTGCTGTACTTATTCTTTGGAAGGAGGATCAAGTTCCGTGTTTGTGATTTTACACCTTTCATGCAGAATAAATCCACTTAAATGTCTCCAATCTAAAAAGCAAACAACCAAGTAAAGGTTTTCTTCCCAAGGTGCTTTGGGCACTGTCTTGCTTACTGCTCACCAGAATATCTTGCAAGATAAGATTTTGTGTGTTGTTCAGTGGGTATGTTCACTTGTCTGATGAATGGCAGGATGTTCCTTGCAGAAGAAAGGCTTTTGGATGTACTGTAGTTATGCTAAAATAATGTAATCTTTAAAAAAATTAAATACGTTAAACAGCAGAACACGTATAGAAGTTACGTCATGAAAATTTCTGTAGAAGGGGGGAAATGATTTTTAAAAATTTGTTTAGAAATTTGGGATTTTTTTGTGTCTCAGTTGTGGCATTCTTGCCCTTAGTGCTTTTAGGAAACTTTTTTTTTTAGAGACCCATGAGAGATGAAAAGATAACGTTGAAATAACTGTCACCTAACCAAATTAGAGATGGACCTCAGCCTTCAAATTCAGATCCAGATTCAAACTCTCCCAAGATCAGGTACTTGAAATATAATAGTAATGAGAGTGGTACACATAGCTGGAGGGGGAGGTAGAAAAATATGGGTGAATAGAAATTTCTGAAGGTTTTGATTTGGGGTTCATCTTGAGTTCCATTACAGACGTAGGTCTGAGCTGTGACATTTGTGCCCTCATCTGAACTTGCCACTGTTTGTTTGAGTGGGTTAGGAGCCAGGATTCTGGACTAGACAAGGAGACAGAACTGTAGAACTGTTTTAAAATGATGGGCACCAAGCTTCAGTTTGAAACGTTACAGAAAACCAAAAATCTATATTAAAATACACTGTGTATTGCACACTTCAGTGTGGAGAAATATTCAGGACTTTCAGAATCTGGCAGAAAGCATTAAATCCATGCCAAAGTATCAGCAGAAGGTGCAAGAGTATATTTGAAGGTCATGATATCACAGAAAGGTTAAAGATAATATTTAACTTGTGTTCCAATGCAGGCAGTTTTTCTGTGGTGAATTTGCAAATCAGCAACATAGAATGAACAAGTGAAACTCAGTGGTTTGAGCATTGCCCTGCTAAACCCAAGGTTGTGAGTTCAATCGTTGAGGGGGCCATTTAGGGATCTGGGGCAAAAATTGGGGACTGGTCCTGAGGTCCCTTCCAACTCTGACATTCTATGATTTGGAAATGTAATTCTCTGTGGGAATTTTCTCAAAATAACTGCTATTGGTTTCTGTTACTGTTAGGTTTTCAATTTTATTATACCCATTCTCAATACTTATGCTTGTGAACTTTGATATAGGGGTTACAATAATTTCAGAATGGATTTTTTCAGTCATATCTAGAATAAAGTAATTACTATGTTGTTCTTGTTTCATTTCTTAACATGCAATCTGTTGCCCCTCTGACATCCATTTGAAATTAATTACACTGAATCCCACCTGTTAGTGTATAAGGCTACCAAATGCTCTATGATGTTGAAAAATAAACTTTCTTAGAGAGATTATAGCAACAGTGATGTAATATTCTGAATGGTTCATTAAGAATGGAATTAACCAATCCCAGTCAGACAAAATATTCACTGTAAAAACTTTTGCTTCCTAGACACTGAAGAGCAGAAACTGAACTATGTACAATATCACAGTTTTGGAAATACAGGACATGGAATAGAAATAGGACTTGTCTACACTTAAAATGCTACAGCGGCACACTTCAGTGTAGATAGACTTATGCCACTGGCACAGGTTCTCTCATCAGTGTAGGTAATCCACCTCCTGAAGAGGAGGTAGCTAAGTTAATGGAAGAATTCTTTCGTCGACCTAGTGCTGTTTACATGGGGACTTAGGTTGGCTTAACAATGCTATTTAGGGATGTGGATTTTTCACACCTGACTGACATAGTTAAACCGACCAATTTCTAGTATACAGCAGGCCACGAAAGACTATAAAAAATGAGCATGTGTAGCCAAATCTGACTTGTTCTGTGGGACTATTCACATGAGTAAAGACTAGTCACATGTGTGAGGGTCTGGCAGCTAACTTTATCTATTAACTGCACAGTATCCTATTAAAGGATAGCACAAAAGCTAGAAATAAAGTGGTCAGATTTTCAAAAGTGGCCATTGAAGTCAAAAGGATCCTCCAAACCTTTTAAATATCAGGCCTTTGGTGATTCAAATTGGGCACCCAAAACTTGAGGCATCTTTGATCAGTAGCCACTTCTAAACATTTTGGCCCTAGTTGTCTATGAAAAACAGGCAAAGAACAATCTTTACAAACTATGTGAGCTTAGGTTTCAGAGTAGCAGCCGTGCTAGTCTGTATTCTCAAAAAAAAAAAAAAAAAAAAAGGAGGACTTGTGGCACCTTAGAGACTAACAAATTATTTGAGCATAAGCTTTCATGAGTTAGCTGTAGCTCATGAAAGCTTATGCTCAAATCAATTTGTTAGTCTCTAAGATGCCACAAGACATGCTTTTCTTTAAGAGAGCTTAGACATCTACAAAGGGTTCTATATTCCCATCAGTGTGTTATGGATGCACTGAACCCCCACTATGAGGTAAATCCAGCTGTATCCTTTCCTCCATAGCTGTGGGAGCCTTTTTTACAGTAAGGCTGATGTGGTTCTTGCTGCACGGAGAGTGAGGGGAGGCAGTTGCACAGTGAGTTGTAGAGAACAGCTCCATGAGAGCTATGCATTGGTACACAAGCAGGTGGGAATGAGTTATGGGAAGTCCAGAGCTGGGTGAGGACCAGAAGAATCACTCATACCTAGGGTGATCGGATGTCCTGATTTTATAGGGACAGTCCTGATATTTGGGATTTTTATTATATAGGTGCCTATTACCCCATACCTCTTGTCCCGATTTTTCACACTTTCTATCTGGTCACCCTACTCATACCAGAGTTGGATTTTGTGGGCCCCTGAATGCCTTGGAAATGGAAATGGAAATATAGAGAAGAATGTAATGGGGTGTACACACTCAATACTAATGAGGAAGGTGGCAGAGAGGCTAGCCCTGCCCCTCTGACCTTGTTAGTCATGTATGATAGACAGGAGGCCTTTAAAAGGGAGGAGACTGCAGTCAGCTGGAGTGGGAGGAGAAGTAGCAGGATTGCTAATCAGGTGACTGCTGATGTGACACCTGGGGCCACAGGAGGACCTCCCAGCCAGAAGACCTTCACCCTGAACCTCTGTGGAGTACAGCAAACTCCCAGGGAGAGACTTAAGAAGGCCTGCAAGAGGTAAGGGCCGATGTAAGGAGTAAGGAACTAAGGGCTGTGTAGGAGCCTCCCAGTGCAAATAACTGCATGTGGTCAGGTTCTCCCACCATCTGGGAGACAAACCTCAGAGGACTCCTATACAAAGAATCTCAGCTTTCATTTTTTAAAACTTTGTACATTTCAGGCTCTCTTTCTTCCCAAGATAGCCATGGGCTCCTTGCATCCAGATCACTTTCCTCATCTGAGCTGGTAACGAGAGGGCAGGAGAGCATCAGTTCCTGATGCTCACTTCACAGCACAGCCCAGGTGAGGAAAGTGACATGGATGCGCTTGGTGTCGCTCCTTGCTCCCCACCTCACAGACCCCTGGTGGGGGGCACAGAAGAACATGGGCGGTGGGGTAGCAGTATGTGAGTCACTGCTCGTGACCCCCCACCCCACATTCCTATACTGGGAGGAAGCACCTTCTGTGAGTTTGTGGAGCTCCTCTGCCTGCTGGCTGTGCACATCTCTGTGCTGCCGCATGGCACCCCACCAACCATGGTGCCTGGTCCATGCCTTTGGAGGCTGGAAAACCAATAGCAATAGGTCTGTTGATTTTTGAGAAGAGCCCCAGTCATTTCACAGTGCTACCTGGACTGTTGTAAATGACACTAATCCTAACAACCCCCTCTTCCCGCAGCTGCCTCTTGCCTTCCTTTCCCCCCTATAAGTGGAGGGGTGTTAACAGGCCACTTCACCATGAATTATCCCTTGAAATATGTATTAAATACTTATGCTAAGCACTTGTATTTAGCTGTGACACTAAAATATGTTTCCCAGACCTGAAGAAGAGCTCTGTGGAAGCTTGAGAACTTGTCTGTCTCAGCAACAGAAATTGGTCTAATAAAAGAAATTACCTTACCTACCTCATGGGACCAAAATGGCTACAACATTAGTATTATTGAAAATTCATTATCAGACAGCTGTCTGTGACTAAGCCAGGTCCTCTGCTGCATAGCTAGCATGACCTATGTATAAAAGGAGATTCAGCTCAACAGTGCAAGAGGACTGAGGAGGGGAGTAACTAACACCTTCTGGGGCCTTTTGTCAAATCACATAGGACAAAATTTTCAAACCTGGCTATTTAAACGTAGGTACCTAAATCTAAAGCTACTATCAAAGCTTCCGATGACTTCAGTCTGAACTGAGTGCTCAGCACTTCTAAAAATAAGGTCACTTTTGTTTAGATGCTTAAATATAGTCAGGTGCTTAACTTCATTTACTCAAGTTTGAAAATGTTGGCCGGAACCTCTCTGTGCCCCATTTCCCCCCTTTGTAAAATTGGATAATACCTACCTACATTACAAATGTAAACAATTATCAAAACTCCTCTATAAAGTGCTGTATAGGTTCTAAAACTCACCAGTTTGAAATAATGGGACTATATGGATAAGATAAGCAAGATTTGGCCCTATCTGTCAAGATCCTACATAAAAAGATAGATAAATAATGAGAAAAAGATTAGGCCAAGAAAACTAGGCCAAAAATATACTAGAGGAGATGCCTATTTGGTATTTAAAATGTCCAATGAGGTATTGCTGGAGAAAATTAGCTGCCCAATGAGATGAGACTGATCATTAGCATTTTAACTGATGTCATCTATCCCTGCTCAGAGAACTGGACAACACATTGGTTGAAAAGCTAATAGACTATGCACCCTTGCATTATGTTGTAATCATGGGGCCTACACATTTACCCTCATTATGAGCTCAATTGTGAGGAAATAAGTGAAAGTTCAAAATTGTGTCAATCTATAATAATAAATGTTGATAGGAAAAGATGCAAAAGGGCTGCAGAAAGACTGCATTCATCCAGACAAAAAGGCTGACTGATATAATAAAGGACTGGGTTAAGATCATGAATGGTAAACAAGAGAAGAGTGTAGGTCTGGGACCTAATCACCCTTTTGCCCTGCACCATATTAAACCAGCCTTGGGTGAAATTCAGGGAGTTCACAACTAAAATTGAAAAAAAAATGCACTGCTACTGCTGCTGATAAAGCAGGCCCACCGCAGGAATGTCCCTAACAAGAGTTATTACTGCCACGCTCAGGTGCTGACTTTCAGCTTTCTCCAGGAGTGCTCCACCGCTGCTCCGCCCCCAAGGCCTCGCCCCCACTCTGTGCCTTCCCCCAAACCCCCCCTTGCTCCGCCTCTTCCTGCCGCTGCTCTGCCCCCTCTACTGAAGCTCAAGCCCTTCCCTGCCTCTTCTTGCCCTGCTCCTTGCCCTCCCTCAACAGCTGATCGGTGGTGGGTGGGAGGCCCCGGGGATGGGGGAGGGGCTGATCGGCGGGTGGCTGGTGGGTGCTGAGCACCACTATTGTTGTTGTAAAGTAAAGACACCCAGGTGCTGGGAAATTTTAGGGAGAATACAGAGAGACTCGGCAAATGGTAAGATAGGCTCTGACCATCAGCAACAACAGAGAAGGTCACAAATAAGTGATAATTTGAGCATGAAAGATAAATTGTAAAAAAAAAAAACTTAGGCAGGAAGGAGGACACATAGGTACCAGTGTGATTGGTTAAATTATTTTGTTCCTTAAGGGTGTGGGATAATGTGATAGGTTTAGTAAATTTGAAGGAGGTAATTAGTTTTGCCTATTTAATGTAAATGAAAAATAATGCTCTTTGGGAATCGACTCCAGACTGCAGTACAACAACAAGCTGCAAGACATCATACCCTACACAACCACGACATGTAAGGGCACCGGGAACCCCCAGAGGAGTGAATCCTGACTGGCCATCTGATGAAATTTGTCTGTATATTCGGAGTGGTGAGCATAAGAGATTTGCTTTGCATCTGTATTCTGTGTGTGTTGCTAATAAATAGATGTTTAGAGCACAGCTGTGTAAGGATCTTCAATTGAGAAAAGGTCCCGCGGGCGCATGGAGCCCTGAGCCCCGTGGGTAAGGGCAGGTACTTAAATTGACCAGATTGCTCCCTGAGCCCTGGGAATAAGGGTAGGTACCTTATGCCCCTAGCCCTTGGAAGGGAAAGGGTGGGGGGTGTCTAAATTGACTGGGTCACGCCCTGAGCCATTGGTAGGGAATAGGTAGGGTGCCCCCAATTATGTGGGTAACACCAGAAATCAAAGGACCAAAATTGGTATGATGGAAATTAGACTTAATTGGTGGACAAATTAATGTGGGGATGAGCTATTCCATCCATCATTCCCTTTTGTGGTCCTTAAAAGAAAGATTTTTGGGAGGAAAAGGAAGCTGTCTGACAACTGCTGGCTGGAAGATGAGTGGACCAAAAGAACATAAGAGCTGCCAAACTGTTTTCCGCCTCCGTATTGGTCGGAGTTCTGTTGAGGCCTAGGGGCTCTGGCATGAGCTGGCACCTGGTCTGCTAGCATCACACGAATATACTCTCTTTTGAACACACTGTATCTACATATCAATTTACTTGCTGGAGAGAATAGGATATCTTATTTCTATGAACAGTTTAAATGACCATTCAGTCCAGCCACTATATTCTTGAGGTGCCTTAGATAAAAGCAAATTATGGAGCAGGGTGGGAGAAAGAAATCACACCATGTTGCTGGGGATGAGGAACAGATGAAAAGGGTAATAGACCAGAGGTCATAAACAAGACTATTCAAACATTCCAAAGTACTTGGAAGCTGTGTAATTATTTATAGTATTTATTGAGCACCTGTCAACATGGGTGGCCCTGCCTAAGCATAGAGGAAGATATGGTCCCTTAATTAAGGATCTTTTTATCTTGGAAATTAGTTCTACTTTCATGAATTCTTGGACAAATATTTTGGCAATAAATTTGTCAGAGCTAGAGGCACACATTTCTAGGTTAGACGCAAACTGTAAAACCTAGTAGAGCCAAGGAAGATACAGCAAGAATTTATAGAATAAATAATAATGAATATTTGGTTTAAAAAAACCCCTACAGGTTGATATTTGTATTGTTGTAATCCTTCCTGAAGGAGGTAGCATGGTTTGGAGGACAGAGCATATAACTGCATCAAACTGCCTTAGTTCTAAACACATCTATGACACTGAATCATTGTGCGGCCCATGACAACTCACAAATTCTGAGTGGATTCTGCTATGGGGTGGACAGTTCATTATTTCATACTATATATAGCCATTTACACATGTGCAAAGGGGATGTAAAAACTACCAAATTAGAACAGTACCATTTTATAACTACTATGACTACATACGATGAAAGACTGGAGAGAATGAGGTTCTGTTTCCAGTGAATAAAATGAGGTGATACTATTTCCTTTAATGCTCATAGTAATGAATAATGCTTTGAAGATATAAAATATGGTGTAAGTAATAAAGTATTAAGAAACACTGGAAGAAAATTATATCAACCCCTTGACCTCTCAACACACAACGTTAACTTTTCTTTCTGTTCTAAATATATAAATAACATATAATAAAATCCTAAATGCAGGTGTGATTTTTCTCCGAGGGTAAGACAACTGAGGGTCGTATTATAAAATAAAGGAAAAAAGCTTATGGTACTGTCTGTTCTAATTTCTTGGCTTTCCTTGGGGGGGAAAGTCAGCCTAAATAACACGTTTAATCACTTGGAGTTGGAAAAATAATACATTTTATGACTTCCAGAGTGAGGTCCAGAACTGCTAGTTTAGTACTGCTGAATCTTCAGAAAATGGTTGCAGAATTCTGACTTAAAACACTGCAGAATTCTGGACCCTGATTCAGGAAGGCCTCCCTGCTCAGAAAAACACATGCATTTGTGTTTAAGGATGATTGAAGTCAATAGGATTTAAGCATATACTTTGGTGCTTTCCTGAATTGGATAAAGATTTGCCTTTGAAGTTCTTAAAATGAAGCAAAAAGCAAACATGTTCTTGGATTATACATGGACTTGTATTTTCCATGTGAGGTAGGCAGAGAAGGTAACATTTTAGAAATTTGAATATCCACTAACATACAATGAATCTGTTTTTGAGCAGTGGCAAAATTGTAATTACCTCATCTGGAGCAGTATCAAGGCCCCATTCTTTGCAAGACTATTTATCTGGTATACACAGGTGTGTAATATGGCCATGATCCTGCAAACATGCACATGCTTACAGTTAATCACCTGTGTTTACAGGATTGGAGTCCAAGTTCAGTGCACAAAACATACCTGGTCTGAGTAGAAGCCTGTCCCTATCTTACATCTGTTATTATGACATCTCCCCATCACTAACTATATGGATTGCCGTTTAAGATGCTTAGTGACACCTGTCCATTTTCCTTGCCTTTTGTTCTCCTGCCAGTCCCACAGTCTAAATCTCTCTCAATACTGCTTTCAGACATGAAAATTCAAATAATACCTCCAAGAGAAGAGACATAATCTTTCTTGGAAATTAAAATTATTTCATTATTTTATTATTGTATATTAAGGAAATAACCAACCAGTGACAAAAGCCAGAAAAAGTATAAGCAATTCTGAAGTCTGGGCAGAAATAGCACAAAACGGAAAGTGGTGAAATGGATAAAGAAGAAAATTACCTTTGAAACAAATATTTCTTAGAAAATTATTGTAGAAATTTTGACTCTGTGGAAGTCAATGGAGGCTTTGGGATTTGGCTTTTCAAGAAGAAAAGGAAAAAATACAAAAACTTTTACAAATATTTGGATGGCCTAAGGCAGTGTTTCCCAAACTTGGGACACCGCTCGTTCAGGGAAAGCCCCTGGCGGGCCGGGCTGTTTGTTTACCTGCAGTGTCCGCAGGTTCGGCCGATGGCAGCTCCCACTGACCGCAGTTCACCGCTGCAGGCCAATGGGGGCTGCGGGAAGCGGCCGCTGCTTTCTGCAGCGCCCATTGGCCTGCAGCGGCGAACCGCGGTCAGTGGGAGCTGCCATCGGCCGAACCTGCGGACGCGCCAGGTAAACAAACCGGCCCGGCCCGCCAGGGGCTTTCCCTGAATGAGCGGCGTCCCAAGTGTGGGAAACACTGGCCTAAGGCATTATTACACAGGCAACTTTGTTCAGTGGATGTGACACTACCCAGGACACCTGGGTTCTATATCAGCTCTGCCATTGATGTGCTTTGTGACCATGGGCAAATCAGTTTGCCTTTCTTTCCCTGCCTGTCTTACCTATTTAGATGAAGGGTTTTTGCAGCTGGAATTTTCTCTTATGATGTGTTTATACAGTGCCTAGCACAATGGGACCCTGGTCACAGTTGGAGCATCCAAGTGCTACTGTGACATAATAACATAGATAATGCTTCATTTGTGTCTGCATACACTGACAATAGTCCTTACCTCTGAGGGCTCTAAAGAGTGTATCAGACTACATCTGATACACTAGCTATGGAAAAAGAAAAGGAGTACTTGTGGCACCTTAGAGACTAACAAATTTATTTGAGCATAAGCTTTCGTGAACTACAGCTCACTTCATCGGATGCACACAGTGGAAAATACAGTATATTCAGTATTTTCCACTGCACGCATCCGATGAAGTGAGCTGTAGCTCACGAAAGCTTATGCGCTAATAAATTTGTTAGTCTCTAAGGTGCCACAAGTACTCCTTTTCTTTTTGCGGATACAGACTAACACGGCTGCTACTCTGAAACTAGCTATGAAGCAGCCCTCTCCCTGCATATCAATAAATTATGCTTTATTGTGAAGGACCAGATTGCACCATAAATTCCAGATACAGGTTCCAGCATTTCATTTAATAAATGAGTTCTGTATACTGGTGTGTCCAACCTCTTCTCTCTATATAGCATCAGCTGGCCCAAATCCTTTCTCTCTCTCTCTTTTGCACTACTCCTCATAACATTGCCTCAAGCTTTTTGCTCCCTAACTTCTCGCCCTGAAGTTAATGCTTACTTTGATACTAAATTTAGCCCCTAATTGCCCTGTCCAGACTAATACACCCACCTACATTAATAATTTCCCCCCCCACAAAAGAGCAGCGCTCCTTCCTGCCCAACTCATTACTACCCACTGAGATAAAATGACCCCCAACTGTGTAACACCTAATTCATCAACTCCCACCGTTATCTATGCAGTTGCTGTTAATAGTGTCACTCTAGGCTAGGTCACCTGACAGTACTCAGAAGTCTTTTTGCTATGTATGGCGAATAAAGACAGTAACATCTATCATCTTTCTACACTTGATAATCCTAACCTTTTATGCATATGGAGAGATTGCCTTACCACGGACAAATGTGAGAGCTGCCTGTGTATTCCTCACTGTCCCTCAGATTAGAAGATTTTGCTGTATTATATTCTCTGAGGTGGATATTACTGTATGTTTTAGTTTCCCCACCTATGTACAGATTGGCAGCATTACTGGGTGAGTTAGGCTGTGACTTCACTAGGAAAAAGGGTATTTAAGTCATATTAAAATCCTAATGAAGCAGTTATAGTTTTAACCTATCTACGCTGGTCCAGGGCGGTATGCCTGGGGAGGGGGGATGTGAAGGTTTTCCTTTACCAGCTAATATGGGTTGAAACTACAACTTGCCTTATCTACATTAAAATTCTAACATGAGTTACCTTAACATGGGTTAAAAATACACCATTGCTCCCAGATCACAAGACCTGACAGTCTCTGGCTTTTTCACTGCAAAAGAGGTTAGTTTTACATTGAGATACCTAACTCCAGAAACAAGATCAATGGAGATAAATCACAAGTAGTTTTTACCTGGATGAAGCTAGTTGAGGTGAACCTACACCACCACCAGGCTACCTTAGATAAAACCATCAATGCTTTGTCTCCACTGGGATTTTACACCATTAAACATCTTTATGTAAAAATACATTTTTTTTTGGCAGTGAACATGTTACCTATTTCCCTGTGTGGGGGCAAAAGGTGTGCTACAGGCTGTTCTCCTGTGTGATGGAGGGAGGGAGAGAAGAGAGTTTTGCTGGGTGTATTTTCATTCAGTGGTTCCCCTGCTGTGGATGTGAGAGTGGTTGCTGGGCCTGTGACAATATTTTCTCTTCTGTGGGGGCAGCAAGGAAGGGGGCATGTGACAGTTTCTCCCTCTGTGTGTGGAGGAACATGCAGGTAGTTGCTCTGTGTGTGTGTGACCGTCTCTTCCCCTGTGCCAGAAGGGACGTGGAGGATGTTGTTCTGTGTGTGTGTGTGTGTATGAGAGAGAGACAAAAAGAAAAGGAGGACTTGTGGCACCTTAGAGACTAAGGCATTTATTTGAGCATAAGCTTTCGTGAGCTACAGCTCACTTCATCGGATGCATGGCTGTATTTTCCACTGAATGCATCCGATGAAGTGAGCTGTAGCTCACGAAAGCTTATGCTCAAATAAATGTGTTAGTCTCTAAGGTGCCACAAGTCCTCCTTTTCTTTTTGCAGATACAGACTAACAGGGCTACTACTTTGAAACCTGTCATTGTATGTGACAGCCTCTCCCCCCATGCCAGGAAGGACATGGAGGATGTTGCTGTTTGTGTGTGTGTGTCAGTCTCTCCCCCTCCCCCCCCGCCCCGTGCCAGGAAGGACATGGAGGGTGTGGGTGTGGGTGTGGGTGTGCGACAGTCTCACTCTCTCCCCCTGCGACAGGAGGGACATGGACGGTGTTGCTGTGTGTGTGTGTGTGTGTGTGAGAGAGACACACAGTCTCTCCCCCGCCTGTGTCGCTGTTACTCCCCTCTCGTGTCAACCTCGCTCCCCCACACCCGAGCCCTCGCCAGCCTGGGCCCGCTGCCAGGGACAGTTGGCGCACGCGCCCGGCAGCGGGCGGGGCTGCGTGCGAGCGGCTACCGGGGTGCGCGCGCGCGCGCGCGTCAGGTGCTGTCGCCGGGCGCGGAGCTGCCTCCCTCCCTCCCTCCCTCTCAGCCCCCGGCCCCCGTTGGCCGCCGGTGACAGGCGGAGCCGGCCTCGCTGCTGCCCGGCATGAGGGGGGGCGGCTGCGCCCCGGCCCCCGCTCACTAGCCCGGCCGAGCCGCGCACCATGCGGCTGTGCGGGGCGCTGCTGAAGAGCCCCGTCCCCAAGCAGATCGAGCACTACTCGCGCTTCTCCCCCTCGCCGCTCTCCATCAAGCAGTTCCTGGACTTCGGTGAGTGGCGCCCGCCGCTTCCCCCTCCCCGCTAGCCGCGGGGGTGTCAGCCCCAGCTGCCCTCGCAGCGGGACCCCCCCGGGCCGCTCTGTCTCTCGGGGGGGGGGGAAGGGCAATGCGCAGCCGCCCGGTTGAGGGCGGGGCGGGGGGTGGCACCGGCACCGGCACCCCCTGGCTTGCCCCCCGGGGGGTGCGTGTCAGGCACGTGCCTCACCACGGGGCGATGTTGCGCCCAGCCCCGCTGTGGGTGAGGAGGCCCCTCTGCCCCCCTCCCCCGCTGGGCAAGGTGCGCAGCCCGCCCGGCTGCGAGGGGCCGTCGCCGTCGCCGTCGCCGTGCGCGGCCGAGCAGCCTCCTTGCCACGCGGGCTCCTGCGTCCCCTGTGGCAGCGGCCGCTTTCATGCGCCTTCCTCCCGCTGGGAAGACTTCTCCTGGCTGTTCCGGGGGCTCCCAGGAACCGGCCCAGGCAGCTGCACGCCCTGGCTTGCCCTCTGCGCGGCGCCTCTGCGGGCAACCTGCGGGTGTGGCTGGAGCTAGGTACTCGGTGAAGGGTTGCGGAGGCCTGGCTGAGGGTTATTGTTGTTACTACAGCTGAGGAGCCTTGAGAGCTGGAGGGGGTCGGGGGACGGAGAAACTGGCTGCGAGGAGATGTCATACATGAGACAGGGGCTGCTTTTTCTCTGACTGTATGGGCTGTCTTCACTGCAGTGCGCTGCGCGCCAGTTCAGCTCCACTTCACTCCTCGGGAGTTAGCCTAGCTCAGGTGAGAGCAATCGCATTGCAAGGTGTACAGAGTGACTGTACTATCTGCCCAGAGTGCTGCATCCTCATTGCATTACTGACTCAAGCATCAGCAGCGCTTGAGGGTTTTTTTTAACCCATGCTCCCTGAGTGGCCAGCTAGCTTGAGTTAAAAGCGCCACTTAAATCGAGCTAGAGGTTTGTGTGTGTGAACAAGAATTGGGCCAGGGTCACACTTGAGTTGCGTCTCACGCTAACGCTGCGGTGAGGACAAGTCTTATGTCTGTGCAGGTGGTTGGTAGCAAATGTCCTTTTCTCTTCAATTCCTGGAGACCTGTGAGTGGAGTTGTGCCTTTGACTCCTCTAACTCAGCGTGTAGGGTAATGGGCTTTCGTTCATCTTGGTACTCTTGGGAAAAGATATCTGCTTAACTTAAAGATGATCTGCAAAGAATTTTTTAAAATGGGGCTTGTGCTCTCAAACTTCTTCATTTTGTACAATAAAGATCATTTGAAAGGATTTTTCTCTGTTTGCTTTTTGTATTAGATATATCAGGAATGTTGAGTTTGTTCTTCCTTGCTTTTGATGATGGACTTCTGGGGCCTTCAGTATGTTCGTTGAAGGGATTTGAATCCTTAGCAAAGGCTTCCTTTTTTCAAAACATTTATTCATGATTGAAGTTACGTACAAAAAGACAGTTTTAAATAGTCTCATTTAAAATTCCTTCGCCTCTTAGACAACTTTCACTCCCTTGGCTCTTCTGATGTTCCCCAGGCATTTTCTAGGCTTGATTTCCAATTTAAAAAAAATAAGGGGAGGATGAGGAAAAATGTTTTAGTCCTTTATATGCAGTAAAGAAGTAAAATAAAGCACAAAATCATTTTTTCTGTTGCTGTTTATCTTTAAAACAGCCCCTGCTATATCTCTATTAGTAGTTGAAATTTCCTGTGACAGAAATATTAATTATTTGAAGGGAAACTGTCAGGTATCCATAATAACCCCAGAATTAGGTCTGTGTAAATGGGGTTGGGAATAGAATGAAACAACCTAAAATCAATAATGTTTTGTTGGGACTTAAATATTTCTATATTGTGTGTTTGCAACCCAAACAATAAGGTGTTGTTCCAATACAATGGTTCTTTACTACAACTTTTACATCTTTCCCTGATTCCCCTCTGCAGACAACCCAGAAAGTCAAACTGACCAGTCAGCTTTCATTGTTAGCCTGTGTGAGTGCAAAATATCTTTTATTGGACCAGCTTCTGTTGGTGAGAGGAAAAAAGCTTTCAAGCTTACGCAGAGCTCTTCTTCAGGTCTGGGAAACTAACTCAGGCTATGTCTAAACTACAGATTACTTTGGCATAACATATGTCGCTCGGAGCAGAGTTTGAATAATCCACACCCCTGACTGACGTAAATTATACTGACCTAAGCACCAGTGTGGACAGCACTATGTCGGTGGGAGAACTTCTCCTGCCGACATAGCTAGTGCCTCTCTTGGAGGTAGGATTTATTAAGCCGAAGGGAGAAGGGCTTTGGGGCTGTGCTCTAGCTCCAGGCAAAAACCTGCAGCTCCACTGCTCTGGAGCTGCTCCGTGGGCCCCCTCCAAAGCCCTGGAAGGGAGAACTCTTTCCTGTCAGTTTAGGCCATGTCTACACTAGCGATTTTACAGCAACACAGCTGTGCTGCTGTAAGATCACTTGTGTAGCTGCTGTATGCCAACGGGAGAGTCCTCCTGTCGAGCGGTGGTAGCTATATAGGCAGGAGAGCATCTCCTGTCAATATAGCGCTGTCCACACTGGCGCTTCTGTAGGTGTAACTTGTGTCACTCAGAGGGGTGTTTTTTCACACCCCTGAGTGACATAAGTTATACTGACAAAAGGGCTAATGTAGATATAGCCTTAGAGCAGGGGTGGCCAACCTGTAGCTCCGGAGCCACATGCGGCTCTTCAGAGGTTAATATGCAGCTCCTTGCATAGACTGCAACTCCGGGGCTGGAGCTACAGGCGCCAACTTTCCAATGTGCAACAGGGTGCTCACTGCTCAACCTCTGGCTCTGCCTCAGACCCCAGCCACACTCCACTCCTTCCTCCAACGCTCCCATCCCTTCCCTTGAGTCTGCCGTGCCCTTGCTCCTCCTCCTCCCTCCCCCGAGCCTCCTGCACGCCACAGAACAGCTGATGGCGGTGGGCAGGAGGTGCAGCGATGGAGGGTCAGGTGCTGATCAGCTGTGCTGATGGCGAATGAGAGACACTGGGGGTAGGGAGGGAGCTAACGGGAGGGGGGGCTGCTGATGTGTTACTGTGGCTCTTTGGCAATGCACATTGTTAAATTCTGGCTCCTTCTCAGCTGCAGGTTGACCAGCCTGTGGCTCCAGAGCCACGTGCAGCTCTTCAGAAGTTAATATGTGGCTCCTTTGTATAGGCCCCAACTCTGGAGCTACAGGTGCCAACTTTCCAGTGTGCCAGGGGGTGCTCACTGCTTAACCGTGGCACTGCCACAGGCCCTGCCCCCCACTCCATCCCTTCCCACCTCCTCCCCTGAGCCTGCAGTGCCATCCACCCTCCTCTCCAGAGCCTCCTGCACACCACGAAACAGCTGATCGGGAGATGCAGGGTAGGAGGGAGAGGCACTGACTGGTAGGGCTGCCGGTAGGTGCTGGGAGCGGGGGTGGGGGAGCTAATGGGGGGGGGGGTCTACTGATGTATTACTGTGGCTTTTTGGCAATGTACATTGGTAAATTCTGCTCCTTCTCGGGCTCAGGTTGGCTACCCCTGCCTCAGAGCGTCTTCACCAGAAGTGTTATAGCGGTGCAGCTGCTGTTGTGTAGACATAGGACTTGGCTACATTTGCAAGTTAGGGCGCATTAAATCGGCCCTGGGCGCCCTGACTCAAGAGGTGTCCACATTGGCAAGGCACTTAGAGCGCCTGGACTCTGCCGCTGAAGCGCTCCTGGTAATCCACCTCCACGAGAAGCATAAAGCTTGTTGCGCCCCGGCTGAAACACCTGGGTGACAATGTGGACAATGTGTTCCATTACTGCGCTGTTTGTCCTCTGGAAACATCCGATAATGCACTGAAGTCAAGTGGCCACTCTTGTCATTGTTTTGAAGGGCATGGCTACACCAGAAACTTCAAAGCGCTGTAGTGGGAATACTCCCACGGCAGCGCTTTGAAGTGCGAGTTTGGTCGCGCGTGAGCGCTGAGTGAGAGCTCTCCCAGCGCTCCTGGTAATCCACCTTCACGAGAGGATTAGCTCCGAGCGCTGGGAGTATGGCTCCCAGTGCTTGGAGGCTGTCTACACTAGGGCTTTAAAGCGCTCAGACTTGCGTTCAGGGGGGTTATTTTTCACATCCCCCCGAGCCAACAAGTTAGAGCGCTATAAAATGTAAGTGTAGACAAGCCCGAACTTGGCTGCAGGTATACAGATATCCCCTTTCAAAGCTCCGTTTCTGACAGCTGGCATGCTTATGGACAAAACAAACCATTATTGTGGAATGCTGTTGGGGTGTGCGTGTGCGTGTGTGAGAGGCAGGGGTCTGTCGCTTTCTGAACTTACGGGACAGTTGACACACTTTCTGCCCCCCAAAACACACAACATACATGTCTCTCCCCCCACATACACACAACACCCTCCCCCCCATTTGAAAAGCACACTGCAGCCACTTGTACACTGGGATAGCTACCACAATGCACTGCTCTCTGTGGCATTGCAAGAGCTGTTAATATGGTCGCGCCAGTGCACTTGCAGCTGACAGTGTAAACACACAGCAGTGTTTTCTCTGCTGCGGTCTCCGAAGGCTAGTTTAACTCCCAGCACTCTACATCTGCAAGTGTAGCCAAGCCATAGTCTGGGTGTTGCTGCTACATACAAAATGACCTGAAGAAGAGCTCTGTGTAAGATTGGAAAGCTTGTCTGTCTTACCAATAGTAGTTGGTCCTATAAAAGATATTACCTCACCCACCTTGTCTCTCAAATACAAGGTGAAACAGATTGTTTAATATAAGTAGTTCACCTTGAATGGTCCCTTGAAATGTGTGGTAAGTGGCCCATTAACACCAGTCTAGTCATAGGGAGGAAAAGATGGGGGAGCAGCTGGGTGGGGGTGAGGTTGTGAGTGGGTTACAGATTGTAATAAGCCATAAATCCACTGTTTATTCAATCCATGATTTTTAGTATCTAGCTAAGTTATGAATTTAAGCTCCCAGGCTTGTCTTTTGAAAGTGTTGTGCAGATTTCCTTTGAGGACGAAGACTTGTAGGTCAGATGCAGTGATTGCTATGTGAAAAGTGGTTACCCACCACTGATGTGGTGTTTTTATCTTTTATCATTTTCCTGTGAGAGTTCATTTGTACCTCACCCACCTTGTCTCTCTAAGGCCTTGTCTACACTGCCACTTTACAGCACTGCAACTTTTTCGCTCAGGGGTGTGAACCACCCCCTCCTCCCCCAGTGCTGCAAGTTTCAGCACTGTAAAGTGGCAGTGTAGATAGTGCTACAGTGCTGGGAGTGACTCCCCTTGCGGGGGTGGTTGTTTTTACAGTATTGGGAGAGCTTTCTTCCAGTGCTGGTGCCGCGACTACTCCACCACAGAGCTTTAACATTGCCAATGAAAAGATACCCTAATATCTTGGGACCAACACACCTACAACAACACTGCATGCAAAAATATAGACTTTGAAAGTACTACCCTTTCTAATGTGTAACGTAACTTTTTGGTTAAAATAACAATTTTTAACCTGAAGCTGTCCTTTGTCCCTTTGTGAATTTTGCAAGTGTTAAATGTATCTTCACCTGTGGTTTTTTAAAATGTTCTTCTTTGAGTGCTTGTCTTTGCCTGGGTCTACTCTATAAACTTGTGTTGGTATAACTGTGTTGTTCAGGGGAGTACACTCCCCTGAGCAATGCCGTTATATCGACCTAACTCCCAGCGTAGACAGCTATATCAACGGGAAGGCTTCTCTTGTTGACATATTTCAGAGTAGCAGCCGTGTTAGTCTGTATTCGCAAGAAGAAAAGGAGTACTTGTGGCACCTTAGAGACTAACAAATTTACAGCTACAGCTCACGAAAGCTTATGCTCAAATAAATTTGTTAGTCTCTAAGGTGCCACAAGTACTCCTTTTCTTCTTGTTGACATAGCTACTGTCTCTCCAGGAGGTGGAGTACCTACAATGAAGCTTAAGGAGAGAACCTCTGGCAGTGTAGGTAGCATCCTGACTAAGTGCTGCTGCAGCTCTGTAAGTGCAGACAAGTTCACTATTGTGTTCCACTTCTGGTGTGCATGAACCCAGTGTACTGGCGACCACAACACTTTAGCCAGCAGTATCCACCTGTGCTCTTCATGCCCTTGTGGGGACCCCTCAATTGAGGGTATAAAGGGGGCTGAGCGACCAACCAACCCTCAGTTTCTCCTTGTCTCTTGTGGAGCCAGCTAGCTGTCACTTGCACTTGTGCTCCTTTTTACTCCTTTAGTAACTTTTATTGTAAATAATTAATAGTGTGATGTGCAGCTATTAGTATTCAAAATTATACAGTGTTCTCTCAGCCTTCAGTGGTTTGTTTTTTTTAGAGGATTTATTAGGGCATTCCTTCTAGCTTTGGAAATCTCCCCTCACTTGGATGGGTCCTCCATTTAATCCATTAGCTTCATGTTTGTTAATTCTCCAGTCTATGAAGTCTGCTTCCTTGCGACAATCGCTTCAGTACGGAATGGATGAATTACAAATCCTTGTGACTGGAACAGTTTTCTACAGAGACAACCTTATATTCAAACCATACCCTAAATTCCTCCCAAAAGTGGTTTTGGGCTTTCATTTAAATCAATTCATGCACTTAGATGTTTTTTCCTTAAACAACATTCATCCAAAGAGGGGCCCCTTTTTTCCTACTTCAGGCCCTAACTTTTTTTTTTTTAAATGGCTCACATAGTAACTTCCCAAATTTTAAATACAATCATGGCCATTGTAGAGCTCAGTCAAGAAAAATAGATTGAGTTATCAAAAACCCATAATTAAGTGTTTTGGAGCGATTAGGCTAGCAATAGAACTGGGTTGGCCAGTTACCCTAATTTTTCCTTCATTAGGGCTATAGTTCAGCATTAACACATTTGTGAGATGGATTCTGCAGTAATAAAGTGAAATTTAAATATAGCTTAAAAAGTAGGGATGAGACTTTCCCCTCCTTTTTAAAATGACAATATATAAAATTTCAAATATTAAATAGCCACTACTTGGATTCGAGGGGTGGGAAGGAACTCATCCAAATAATTAATGTCCTATGATTAAAGGCTATGGCTACACTACAGCTTGTTGACATAAATTATATCACCCCGGTGTATGAATTAGTCAACCCCTTAAGCGACATAACTTATGGCAACTTAAATGCTGGTGTGGACTGTACTATGTTGGTGGGAGAGCTGTTACCGCCACTCGCGGGGGCTGGAGTAATTAAGCTGATGGGAGAGCTCTCTCCTGTTGGCTTAGAGTGGCTACACTAGAGAGTTTACAGTGGCCCAGCAGCAGCGATGCAGCTGGGCCACTGTAAGCTCTCTAGTGAAGCCATAGCCTTAATTATTTGATTTTGAAGTTAGCAGTGTGTGCAGTGTTGTGGTTCCGGGAACATAACATCCATGAATCAGAACCTATGTTTGTAATGTGCAAAAGAGCTAGCAATGAATGGGAAGGCTGACTGTAGATTTGTAGCAGTCCGTTAAGATATAACGCCTTAGGGGGTGGATTCTCAGACTTCTTCAAATGTCTTAATAGATGAGATTTCCATGTCTTAATATGAGAGGGTCTCATGGACCTCCTTCCCTTTCCATTTCTGTGGCAATTACAGCAATTGCTGTCACAGAAAAGTAATATTCATAGATTCAAGGCCAGAAGTGATCATTGTGATCATCTAGTGTGACCTCCTATATAACACAAGCCACAGAACCTCCCCAAAACAATACAGAGAATATCTTTTAGAAAAACATGCATTCTTTATTTAAAAATGGTCAGTTATAGATAAGGCTACATTTTAGTCATGGGTATTTTTAGTAAAAGTCAGTCACGGCCCTGTGACCTGTCCATGACTTTTACTAAAAATACCTGTGACTGAATCTTACCAGCTGGGAGAGGAGCGCTCCTGAAGACTGCTGCTCCTGGAGGGGGGGCAGCGCAGGGCCCTGCGCCTCTGCTGGGGGGCTGGCCTGGGCCCCCGCAGCCACTCTGGGCGGGGGGCTGGCCCAGGACACTGCCGCTGGTCCTGGACCACAGCTCCAGGGCAGCGCCGGGGACTAGCTGCCTGGGGCTGCCGGAGCAGCGGCTAGTGCGGCTGGTTCCAGGGCTTACTCACAGCTGATATGGCCCTGCGGTCAGCCGCACCTGCCGCAGCAAAATTCACGGAGGTCATGGAAAGTCACGGAAGCTGTGACATCCGTGAATGATTTGCAGCCTTAGTTGTAGAGAATCCACCGCGACCCTTGGTAAACTGTTCCAGTGGTTAATTACTCTAGTTAATGTATGCCTTATTTCCAGTTTGAATTTGTTTAGCTTCAACTTCCAGCCACTGGATCATGTTATACCTACGTCTGTTAGAGTGAAGAGCCTATTATTAAATATGTGTTCCCCATTTAGGTACTTACAGAGTATAAAAACCCATTTCACCTTCTCTTCGGTACATTCAATAGATGGAGCCCCCTGAGTCTGTCACTACGAGGTAGGTTTTCTAATCCTCTAATGGTTCTTGGGTCTCCTCTCTGAACCCTGTCCAATTTTTCAACATCTTTCTGCCAAACATGCCAAATATAGAGGTACAGTACCCTCTCTACTCCTACTTGAGATTCTTATATTTGTACATCCAAGGATTGCATTAGCCCTTTTGGCCACAGCTTTACACTGGGAGCTCATGTTCAGCTGATTATCCACTACAACCCTCAAATCTTTTTAGAATCACTGCTTCCAAGTATAGAGTCCCCATGCTCAAAAAGAAAAGGAGAACTTGTGGCACCTTAGAGACTAACAAATTTATTAGAGCATAAGCTTTCGTGAGCTACAGCTCACTTCATTGGATGCATCCGATGAAGTGAGCTGTAGCTCACGAAAGCTTACGCTCAAATAAATTTGTTAGTCTCTAAGGTGCCACAAGTCCTCCTTTTCTTTTTGCGAATACAGACTAACACGGCTGCTACTCTGAAACCAGTCCCCATACTGTAAGTTTAGCCTATGTTCGTTGTTCTTAGATGTATACATTTACATTGTCATATTAAAAGATGAGTTGTTTGCTTGTGCCCATCTTACAAAACGGTCCAGATTGCTCTATATCAATACCTCTTCTTTTCATTGTTTATCACTCCTCCCAATTTCTGTGTCATCTGCAGACTTTATCAGTAATGATTCTAGTTCATTGATAAAAATGCTAGAGTAGGGCAAAGAATTAATCCATGTGGGACCCTTCTAGAAACACAGCTGTTCTGTGATGATTCTTATTTCCAATTAATTTTTGAGACCTATCAATTAGCCAGTTCTTAATCATTTAGTGTGTGCCATGTTAACTTGTTCTAGTTTTTTTAATCAAAATGTCATGCTGTATGAAGTCAAATGCCTTACAGAAGTTTAAGTATATTACATCAACACTATTACCTTTATCAACCAAATTTATGATCTCATAACAAAGATAGTTTGGCAGGATCTATTTTCCGTAAACCCATGTTGATAGGCATTCATTATATTATTAATCAAGTCCTGAATCAGGTGTTTCATTATCTTGCCTGAGATTGATGTCAGACTGACAGGCCTATAATTACCTGGGTCATCCCATTTACCATTTTTTAAAAATTGTTATAGCTTTCTTCCAGTGTTTTGGAACTTCTCCAGTGTGCCAAGACTTACTGAAAATCATCATTAATGGTTCAGCGAGCTCCGTAGCCAGCTCTTTTAGAACTCTTGGGTGTAAGTTATCTGGACTTGCTTATTTAAAAATGTCTAACTTTAATAGCTGATGTTTAACAATCTCCTGAGATACCAGTGGAATGGGAAGAGTGTTATCATTTGAGATGACTACATCATCTACTTTTTTCCAAAATACAGAACATAAATGTTTATTGAACACTTTTACCTTTTCTGTATTACTATTGATAATTCTTCCATTTCCCTCTAGTAGTGGACCAATACCATTGTTAAGATTCTTTTTTGTATCTAATATACATTAAAAAACTCCTTCATATTGTCCTTAACTCTGCTGGCCATAGATGTTCCCTTTTGTCCCTTTGCTTCCCTTATCAATTTTCCACATTTCCTAGCTTCTGACTTATCTTTATTACTGTCAGCTTCCCCTCTTTTTCCATTTGTTAATTTTTTTTTATGTTTTAGATTCATAGATACTAAGGTCAGAAGGGACCATTCTGATCATCTAGTCCGACCTCCTGCACAGCGCAGGCCACAGAATCTCACCCACCCACTCCTACGAAAAACCTCATCTGTGTTTGAGCTATTGAAGTCTTCAAATCGTGGTTTAAAGACTTCAAGGAGCAGAGAAGCCTCCCTCAAGTGACCCATGCCCCATGCTACAGAGGAAGGTGAAAAACCTCCAGGGCCTCTCCAATCTGCCCTGGAGGAAAATTCCTTCCCGACCCCAAGTATGGCGATCAGCTAAACCCTGAGCAAGATTAACCAGCCAGATACTACAGAAAATTCTTTCCTGGTTTTATAGCTGCCTTCACTTCCCCTCTAAACCAGATCGGCTTTTTGACCAGTAAACCCTTCTTCCCCAATTGTGGTTTTTTTGGGTATCTAATAAAGTATTCTTAAACATTCCTAATTATCTTTCACATTTCTCTAACTAAATTCTTCCTCCCAGCTGAAAGGTCATCTTTGTTTTCAGCTATGTGAAATTGGCCATTTGAAAGCTCCAAGTATGTTGGAAATAATTTTCCTAATAAGTTTTTAAGGTATATCATGACTCAGTTTCCACACAAGCATTCCTTTATTAGTCCAAAGGCCACTTGTTGCTTACATCTAAAATACAAATCTAAGCATATACATGCCTATATTCCATATCCTAGCAAAATTACAGTTATAAGCACTGGCCAAAATATTTACAACAGGATCAGGTGTGGGAGGTATCTTCCCATTGTGGTGTGACTCAAGGGGGAGGGGGGATTAAGGAAAGTTCTGACAAAAAGCATAGGAAACCATGGGTTTTTCCTTCACTGTAACAAACAACTGATGTCATTGCTGGTAATTGAACCTTAGCTAAGGCCAGATGAAGTCCTGTTCTTTACACTGATCAAGACAAGATTAATGACTGGGCCTCTTTCTTCAAGGCTTTCTTATCTCATTTTACCATATTTCTTCCTAACTAGAGAACTAAGCATTTCTTTATAATAACCTAAACAAACCAAATATATACTGCACCAGTTACCGAATAAACCATATTTCCTGTAGTTCTATGACCTCATCCCTAATTTAAATAATATAATACTGGTATTTCAAGAGTCGCTACAAGTTTAACACAAACAATCCCCCCAAAAGAAGGAAATCATAAGAAAGGTCACATGCTTTTGGCCTGTTACTCATGCTAATATCTAAACCTCCCCATCCAGGGCTTAATTTGTCTCTGCACTTGCCAGGGCTGAGTAAATCTGTGAAAAGTGATATTTGTATGTTTGTTAATATCACTTTTTACAGCAGATGTAGTAGTTAGCTGGGAGGCTGTGAAAAGTGGTATTAGTGTACAAGTATCAGGTTTCATAGCAGCAGACTTACCAGCTAGTAAGTCTTTTATAAAAAGTGACCAAAGAAGCAAAAGAAACAACAAAAAATACAAGAACGTGCAAAACACCTTATTTGTGTTTCTATTCTGTTAAGGTCCAATAAAGAATAGAGACCACTGTACATGATTTTTATTATTGAGTGTGCAAAAAAATACCTACGTAAGTAAATTACAATGATTCGGACACGTGTACATATTTATTTGTTTTTCCTAAAATTAAATATTTTAGGAAAAATTTTCAAAGTGGCCACCAGCAAGAGTTGGTGGCCGCATGCTGCTGCCCCTCCTCCCAGCACCAGCAGAGGGCCTGGGCCACACGCCACCGCTGCCCTCCCTCCACCCCACTCCAGCACCAGCGGGGGTCCCGGGCCGCCGGCCTCCACCTGTGGTGCCCCCAGACCAACCCTCGAGCACCTGCGGCCCGCCGCCCAAGTTTTAATTAGAGGTATATAGTAAAAGTCATGGACAGGTCACGGGCCATGAATTTTTGTTTACTGCCCATGACCTGTCCATGACTTTTTTACTAAAAATACCTGTAACTAAAATACAACCTTTCCCCATGACTAATGAAGTATTATCCTGTGATGGGGCACTCTTTCTGAGTGGAATAGAATAGCCATAAGAAAGCAGAATGGAACTTGGACTGAAGCTGAGGCTTGCTCTGTTTTTAAGATTTTAAGAACCAAAGGTGGGAGCTCTGGGAGTAGGAAGGATTGGGTCTTACTCCCAACATCTGCTTCCTCCTATCCTCTGCTTGTGTTGTGGAGCATCTCTAGCAGAAATCGCATGACCAACCTGGCTTCCTTCACAATTAATTTATTTTCTCATTCTCCACTTTTGCCATCTTCCTAGCTAACCAATTCTGTGTTTCCAACTTATTGAATCCCATGTTCACAATCCCAGCTGCCTTTTTGCCAACTTTAACTCACTCCTCAACCCCCTACCCTCTTCCTTTCTCTCTGCATAGAGTCTCTTGCCAGTTTCTTCCAAGAGAAAATTCTTCCTTTCCCTCTTACAATTTTTCTCCACCTCTCATCACAAACACGGAAGTTTCTCATCTGCTGCTCCTGGTGTAATCCCTCCTTGTGCCCCACTGACCCCATCCCATTTCCTGATCTCCCCTTTCCCCATTCTCATCCCCTTGCTTACTCTTTTCCTTAATTTGTCAGTCTCCTCTGGCTCTTCCCTACAAAATACAAGAATGCTTAATTCTCTCCCATTTTTAAAAAAAACATCCTTAAACTCACTTCCCTCCCAGTTACCAACCCATCCACCTTATCATTTTCATCTTTAAGATCATTGAATGCTCTGTTTACAATCACTGTTTGGAATTCCTCTACTCCAGTTCTATTCTAGTGTGTGTCTAGTCTGACTCCCACCCCTTCTGCTTCACTGAAGTCACTTTAGCCAAAGTCTCTAATGTCTTCTAACCCAGTGCTTCTCAAGCTATCTGATGTGGGGGACTGGCAATTTTTTTTTCCAATTTGCGCGCAGACTGGCTCACGGACCAGCACCGGTCCACAGACCACCACTTTGAGTAGCATTTGTTCTAACCAAATCTCAGAATCTGAACTCCATCCCCATTGTCCTTGACCTGTTAACTGCTTTTGATGCAGTCAGTGATGTTTTCTTAATGAAATTTCATCCTCCCATGGCTTCCATGACTCTTTCCTCTCCTAGTTGTTCTCCTGCCTCTCTGATAACTTCTTTAACATGTCCTTCAGAGGATCATCTTCATCCCCCTCTCCAACTTTCTCTTAAGTTTCCTCAGGTCTCTGTCTTGGTCACATTCTCTCTTCCCTCTAAACCTTATCTCAGACTAATCTCACCTGTCAACATAAATTCTGTGACAAAGACACAGATCTACCTCTGTCCTCCAGTCTTCTTTCCTGTACAGACCAAACTCTGACATCTCCACATGGATGTCTAGCCATCAATTCAAGCTCTGCATGGCTAAAATGGAACTCGTAATCCTCCCATCCAACCCCTCCCCCCACCTCTTTTTTCAGTCATTGTGGACACTATCACCATCCTGCCTGTCGTTCATGCCCATAACCTGGAGATCATTTTCAACTTGGACCCCTCTCTAGGACCTCATATCCAGGCTATGTCTAAATCTTGTATATTCTTTCTGCGTAATATCTTTGAGATACAGCCTTTCCTATCCATCTACCCTGCCAAACTCTAATCTAAGTTCTCATCATCTTGTGTCTCGATTACTTCTCTTTGGCTTTGACAAATGCAATCATGCTGTGCTCATGTGCATTTATCTGCTGCAAAGATCATTTTCCTAGCACATCACTTTCACCATGTCATCCCTGTCTCTGCGTCCCTCCACTATCTCTCCCCTTTATTCCATCAAACATAAGCTACTTGACTTCACTCTTAAGACCATTAACAATTTATCCCCACCTTACTTTTCTCTCATGTGCTATTGAAAGGTCAGCTCTTGCATCTTAGCCCTGGATGCCAGCCTCCATCTCCCACTTATTAAATTTTCAAACAAGTACTTTTGTGCTTTCTCCCATACTGCACTTCATGCTTGAGAGAAGCTCCCCCTAAACATCTGCAAATCTAATGTATTCTCTTTCTTCATATCCCTCCTTAACTCTCCTTTTCCGTGATGCCTACAAAAAACTTGACAACAGTTAGGCTGTTGATATGCTGAGACCTCTACCTATCATGCTGACCAGTATTACCTTATTGTTTCCTTCCCTGTCAATCTATCTGTATCCATCTGTTGTCTCATTTTATACTTAGATTATAATCTCTCTTGGGCTGAGACCATCCTTTTGGTCTATATTCGTACAGTGCCTAGCTCATTGGGGTACAGGTCTATGACTGGAACTCCTAGGCACTATAGCAATACAAATAATTAATAATGATAATATATTAATCCTCAACTCCTAGATAGGAAGTGTGTTCTTAATTCACACTGATATCTTGTCTATAATCAAACTGTAACTCTTTCGCTGAACTTGGTTTAAAAGGTAGCTTTTTTTCTTGGTGGCTGGATAATAGATAAGTGCAGAAGAAATAAATATTTGTGCACACAAACAGCTAGCATGAATGAGGCATTGCTTGTTGCATTTTTTTTAATCATCCTTGGCATATGTGGCACTGGAAGATAAATAAAAAGGCAAGCCTCTTTGTCCTGAAGACTGGATATTCTAATCCTATTATGGGACCTGACTTTTCTCTTTAGCGTCCCACCTTCTTCATCCATTTATGAAATAGTTGTCATTTGGGGAGATTCATACATTCTTTTACTGGATACAATATGATCTCCAATTTTTTGTGTGAACCAAGACTCTTGAAACCTGGTATTTTTTCCTTTGTTATGTAGTCTGCAATGAAGACACTAAATTTTAAACTAATTTAATTGTGATCTAAATAAAGTGTTGTATTTTGAATGCCTACAGTCTCTAGAGGAAGTAGTGATGTATGAGCAGGGTTCAAAAACCTGCCAAGGCAACTGAGTTAATTTGGGATGAGGAGCTGTTGCATTTCTCAGGGTAAGGGGAGAGCTGGCAATCAGTGCAACTGGAACTGATGCTGAGAGCGACCAGAGCCACTTCTCTTTTTATTGGAGAAGATAGGGCACTGGAGATCAGAACCCAGGTGCAGTAGAATAACTATGTGGTAGAGAGTCTCTTATGTGTTTTGGAGCTTGTGGCAGCAACCTTCACATGCCTCCTTCCTCTTCTCCCTGTCTCAAAGCGGGATGGGAAGAGGAGTGAGGTTGGAGGGAGGCGTGTGTGGTGTAAGGGAAGAGATATAGCAGTGTAAATTAAATACATATAGCTTTTGGGGACCACTGCATTGAGTGGGTGGAATAGGTGCTTTTCACCCAGGCTCGTAAGTCATCCTCAAGCTAATACCTGTTAGGAAAAAAATTCAAATTATGTATCAGAGAGAACAACTCCAGTTGCGTTCTCCCTCTAATAGCACAGTGGGTTAAGACCACCTGTAGACTACACATCAGCAGCAGCTGTCTATAGACTATACATTAAAGGCTGCCTAGCAATGTTCCCTCTTAATTTTTCCACCCAAGCGTGGAATGAATTCTGTTACGTGCAGCACCAATATTGAGGTAATGTATGGATGTGTGGCACCAGTACAAACAATCTAGATTTAATGTATATTTTTTTAAAAGTTCTTAGGTATGGAAGAAGAGGAGAATATTAAAACAAGGGATAATTAACAAGGTACATTACTTAAGATGTTTATTTAATATGAAATCAAATAAAAAGAAAATTAACACTCTCCTTAGAGTAGATGTATTTTATCATCCTTTCTAACTACTCAAACTAGTAAACACACCAAAATGTGGCATACTGAAAACAGCTATATAAATAAAAAAGACATGGCTATTAAGTGAAAGCATAAAAAATAAGCACCAGAGGCCCAATTTAATAACCTACTATCATAGACCACTACATCTTCAGGGAAAGCTTCTCAAAAAAAAAAAAAAAAAAAAAAAGCACCTGACAAAACACTAGCATGCTACAGATTTTTGCAGTCCACAAAACTATCCCTCTTGTGCACACATTATCTGCAAACATAGCTCAGCTTTAAAATGCTAAACAAATATGAGTCAACTAGAAATAGTCATGCTCTCTTTGCAAATATTAATACAATATTTTCTGATACTGGAAAGGAGAGTAAAAGGCATTCACTCAGGCTTATACTTTTTCTATGGGATGTCAACTCTTAATTTAATACTTCACACGCACGCACAGAACAGTACAAATAAATAATAAAGCAACACAGAGAGCAAACAAAACCATAAACAAAAGAAATGACAACACTGAAAATATGAAGGGAAGTAAAACATCAAGTGGTTGATTATGGATATTTTAAATTAGTGTTTAGAACCCACTCTGTGCAAATGCAACAGAGCCCTATAGAAACAGGCAAAGTTTTCCTGGTTTCACACTGTGTCACCAACTTAAAAACTCAGAGTAGGCTTATTAAGTTTTTACAAGCCCCTTAAGTAAATGGGGCACCTTAACACATGGCTTGGGAGTTTGCAGACAGATCCCTGCTTCAAAGAGCTTGCAAATAAGGTCTTCATCCTACAAAGAACCTAACGCCAAACCTAGTGCTTGCTACTTGTGAGTCAGTGGGAGTACTCTGAAGAGCCAGAACTATACTAGATAGCAAAGATCTGGCCTTAATGATTTCCAGTACCTCTCCCCAAACAAATTCTAAAACTTAATGGAAATCACTTGTCTGGAATCCAAGTGCTTTCCATTAAGTTTTAGAAATTGTTTGGGGAGAGGCATTTTTCCTAGCTGCTGCAGCCCCTGAGCTGAGGCTGGGACATGACAGATTAGAACAGTGGATCCCAACCTTTATGTGGAATAGCACATTCTTATTTCCACAAGACTGTGGCAGGCGCCAGACACCTCACTGCCAAAATGTCGCCGAGAAGCTGCAGCAGAAGGAAGTGTTGCCGCCAAAATGCTGCCGAGAAACAACAACGCTCCTTGGCGGCATTTCGGTTAGCGGTTCTCCATCAGCCGCGCTCGGCGGTGGCATTTCGGAAGCACAGTGTCCTGTGGGTGCACACAACTGCCCCGGTGGGCGCCATTGCGCCCGCGGGCACTGCGTTGGGGACCCCGGGTTAGAAAATAGAAGAGTGATACTGCAAATCAAACTTTAAAGCTGTAATACATGTTCCCAGACAAAGCTAAATCCAAACATTTTAAGCATTTAATTAATCTAGTTCATAAAATGATCTATGTACCACTTAAGCAATTATGAAATGCCATCCAATGCAAAAGCTAGGCATAAATAATACATTGTCACTTTTGTGATTATAAAAAAGTTACTAAATGTGATTTTTAATGACAGTTTTAGGGAGGAGAAGAGATTATTTATTTGGATTCCTTTTTAAAAAACAAACAAACAAACAAAAAAACCAATCCACAGTTACTGGAGTTATTCTCCAGCCAGAAGTCTCTCCCATCCCAGCACCCACCGTGCAGATGGAGCTGGGAGATCTGAGAGTGGGACTCAGTCTCTCCAGCCCCTACAGCCCAGCTGGGGCTGAAACAGACCAAGTCAGACTCCTCTGCCTGCTTACTTTGTCCCAAACTTAGTCCCCACCTGACCCCACTGACTCCCACCCACTATTTCCCCACCACCTCACCTTCCACACCTTTTCCAGGAGGCACCTAATTAGTGGAGCCACAGCCACACCTGCATGGCTCCACTATTTAGGTCTATGGCACTTCGTTTCCTTGTGCACAGTCGCCTAGACATGCACCTTATAGTGAATGTAGCTGCCTAGTAATTCCACTTTCTTCCTTCTCCCAGTTAGGAATATTATGGTGATTAAGACTCCTTGCTGTAGAATGTTGTTCCACTGGAAAAAGTGCACCTTGTTGTCTTGAACATCTTTACAATAAAGAAGGAAAAATGTGGGTAATACAAGTATGACTTTCCCAGGTTGATGAGGTTGACCTGTGCATGATTGACTCCCAAAACATCTGCAAAATTGACATATGTATTTCGTCATGACAAATTTGTCTAGTAGAAAAAATGTAGAAGTGGAAACACTAGAACCTAAAAAACCCTCCTCGCATTATTGTCTGTGCATTGTTTTGTATAGATGTGGTTATCTTGATGCTCTGATGTGAAGGGCTAATTTAGTGGTTTATCAAACTTTTTCATTTTGTAAGCTATTTTATGAGAAATGGACAAGCTCCCATCATAACATTTTAGTCCCCAACTACTTGTTTTCCTAAATGTTTCACTCTTTAGACAGCCAGGGAGGAATTCTGCAGACCACAATTATATTCATTCTGGATACCGCTATTGTCTCTTTAATTGTGGTGAGATGTTTCCATTGCCAAATACAGGTTAAGTTGGTTATAACTTTCTCAGGTTACCTTTTGAACTGAAACTGCTCATATATTCCCTGAAACTAGAAGAGATTTTGTGTGTATGTGGGCCAAGAAGTTTAAAATGTCCATTTGGCCACTGAATTATCTTAATAGGAATAAAAATGATTTTCCAGCTGTTTTTATTAATTATCTTTCGTACTTTAACAAGTAAGCTTGGTTTCAAACTTTGCATGGGTATATATATTCCTGAACTAAGAACATATTCTTTGATTTGAAGAAATTTTGCTCTGAAATAGTTAAGGATATTTTAAAAACACATGAAGATGTGTTGTTTTGAATGTTTGTAGGTGTGCAGACTGTTCTAAGGGTTGCAAGTGTGGTTTATTTATTTAATTTTTTTACTCCTTCCCCTCAACTTCTTTATTCTCAACTAATGCTAGATAAAGGAATAAGCCCCATGTGCCCAGAGATTGAGTTCCTGGAGTCACTTGATAGCTCAAAATCAGAGCGTATTTTTTTTTTTTTTCCAAAAAAGTGTCTGCTTTCGTGCTATCATGGATATGCATGAAGGTTTGTCAGCAAGGATCCTCCCCACCTCTGACTCCAGTTTCTAGGAGGAGGTGGTGGTTGGACGTCTCACATAGTGAATACCAGTGAAAATGAGGTAGGATCAGAAGAGGCTAAAATAGGGAAAGAACAAGTTTAAAAATTGCTTAGACAAATTAGATGTCTTCAAGTCAGCAGGGGATGATGAAATGCATCCTAGAATACTCAAGGACCTGACTGAGGAGATATCTGAGCCATTAGTGATTCTTTGAAAAGTCATGGAAGACGGGAGAGATTCCAGAAGACTAGAAATGGGCAAATATAGTGCCCATCTATAAAAAGGGAAATAAGGACAAGCCAGGGAATTACAGACCAGTCAACTTAACTTCTGTACCCAGAAAAATAATGGAGCAAATAATTAAGCAATCAATTGGCAAACATCTATAAGATAAGTTGATAAGTAACAGTCAGCATGGATTTGTCAAGAACTATTTGTGTTAAACCAACCTGATAGCTCTCTTTGACAGGGTAACAAGCCTTGTGGTTGCGGGGAAGCGGTAGACGTGGTATATCTTAACTTTAGTAAAGCTTTTGATACTGTCTTGCATGAGCTTCTCATAAACAAACTAGGGAAATGCAGCCTAGATGGAGCTACTATAAGATGGGTGCAAAACTTGTTGGAAAACGATTCACTGGGCGTAGTTACTAGTGGTTCATAGTCATGTTGGAAGGATATCATGAGTGGGGTCTCGCAGAGATCAGTTCTGGGTCCGGTTCTATTCAATATCTTCATTAATGATTTAGATAATGGCATAGAGAGTACACTTAAAGTTTGCAGATGATACCAAGCTGAGAGGGGTTGCAAGTGCTTTGGAGGTTAGGCTTAAAACTCAAAGTGATCTGGACAAACTGGAGAAATGGTCTGAAATAAATAGGGTGAAATTCAGTAAGGGCAAATGCAAAGTACTCTATTTAGGACGGAACAATCAGTTGCACACACACAAAATGGGCAATGACTGCTTAGGAATGAGTACTGTGGAAAGGGATCTGGAGGTCAGAGTGGATCACAATCTAAATATGAGGCAACAGTGTAACGCTGTTGCAAAAAAAAAAAAAAAACCAAAAAAACAAAAAAACCCCATCATTCTGGGATGTATTAGCAGGAGCGTTGGGAGCAAGACACAAGAGGTAATTCCTCTGCTCTGCTCTGCTCTGCTTTGATTAGGCCTCAACTGGAGTATTGTGTCCAGTTCTGGGCGCCACATTTCAGGAAGGACATGGACAAATTGAAGAGAGTCCAGAAAAGAGTGACAAAAATGATTAAGGGGGTAGAAGACATGACCTATGAGGGAAGATTGAAAAAATTGGGTTTGTTTAGTCTGGAAAGAGAAGGCTGAGGGGGGACATAACAGTTTTCAAGTACGTAAAAGATTATTACGAGGAGGAGGGAAAAGAATTGTTTTTCTTAACCTCTGAGGATAGGACAAGAAGCAATGGGCTTAAATTGCAGCAAGGGAGGTTTAGGTTGGACATAAGGAAAAAATTTCTAACTGTCAGGGTGATTAAATACTGGAATAAATTGCCCAGGGAGGTTGTGAAATTTCCATCATTGGAGATATTTAAGAGCAGGTTAGACAACATCTGGTAGGAATGGTCTAGATCAGGGGTCGGAAACCTTTCAGAAATGGTGTGCCAAGTCTTCATTTATTGACTCTAATTTAAGGTTTCATGTGCCAGTAATACATTTTAATGTTTTTAGAAGGTCTCTCTCTATAAGTCTATAATACGTAACTAAACGATTGTTGTATGTAAAGTAAATAAAGTTTTTAAAATATTTAAGAAGCTTCATTTAAAATTAAATTAAAATGCAGAACTTATTAGTTTAGTGTGATCCTTGCCCTTGCTTTTCCTTGCTGAGTTTTCCAATGTCTGGCACATTTGGATACTTTAAGCTGCACACAGGCTTCTGAGTGATTAGTTGTTAACAGGCTCCGAGAGGGACAGAGGACAGATTTCATGTGTGAAAATACCTGGTGGCCGGGACTTGGGGCCGGCAGCGGGCTGAGCGGGACTGGCAAACGGAACCCTGACTGTCTGGGGCCGGCGGTTGGTACCCCAGGCCGGTAGTGGAGCCCCCAGGACTGGCCGCCGGGACCCTGGCCGGCCGGCCGGCCGCTGAAAATCAGCTCGTGTGCCGCCTTTGGCACACGTGCCATAGGTTGCTGACCCCTGGTCCCCATGAGTGCAGGGAATTTGTCTAGATCAGTGGTTCTCAAAGCTGGTCCGCTGCTTGTTCAGGGAAAGCCCCTGGTGGGCTGGGCCGGTTTGTTTGCCGAGGGATGTGCTGGCCGCCCTTTGAGCGCCCTTTGACCAGCTTTGAGAACCACTGGTCTAGATGACCTCTCAAGGTCCCTTCCAGTGCTATGATTCTATGATTGTTCATTTGAGTGGGAACAGTGTTGTCCAATCTCCAAGGGAGTCCCAGTCTGCTCGAAGAGGAATGTTGCTGGTCTCCCAACCAGCTCAGCAAACTGCTCTGGTTTTGATAGTCCCTGCCAGTGTCACTTTGAAGAGGTTCAGGGCCATGCTGCTGGGGTGGGATCATGTGGAACATGGTTAGGATTTTATATTACTTTAATCTGTCCTTGTTCTGAACAAATATGAAAGCCTGTTCCAAGGTCTGAACTAAAAAAAGCTTGTCCACAAAGAATTTTTCTGGATAAAATACTATTTGGTCTTATTATTGTTTCTTTCAGATGGAATTAAGTAAAACTTTGTTGCTTCCTGAAGAGCACTTGGGAGTAATCAGAGAAGATGAATGTATATAATTTGGACATCAGCACATTCCATTTACCTGGAGCTCCAACAAACACTTGAATTTTGTTATGGCGCCATAGATTTGCTCGGGAAATAAAATTCTTGGAGGGTAAAATGTTTCTGTAAACATTGTAGGTGGAGGTATCTTGACCACTTGAGAAAACTGAGTAATTAGCTAGTGAAGGGCTAAGTAGATCTGCCATTTGGAAGTAAATTTTCCTAGTTTCCAGTGGAACTGGGTATACACCCAAGTTCTCAGGTTTCTAATTCTGGTTGTTTTTTCTAACTTTTTTTCTGAAAGTGTTTTTAAAATAATTTTTAATTACTATTGTAAATGTCATTTTATCTAGAAGTGAGCAGGCTGAAGTCAGTTCTACGACATGGACCCATTTCACACAGATGTCAATGTACCTTTTTACACTAGAACTGAATTTGGCACAGATTGTTTATAGCTATTACATTTTGTAGCTAGTTAGTATTAATCTTTGTTTTGCTTTCAGTTGTGCCTGATACACCTAATAAAGTGTATAATCTTGTATAAAAATCCAGACTGTTTAGTATCTTTCAGTGCCTGAGGCTGAGGCCCGTTAAACTGGTTGCAGTAGTTCTAGCTTTCCTCCTTGGCTGCATGATTTTAAGGGTCACTGTTCTTTAGGAGATTGGTTTCTTTTTAGCAGATTTTCTTCAGGTGGTTTTTTCCAATAGTTTCCTACAGGAAATACATTGTGTTTTTTGTTGCCAAGTGTGATGAAGAGAATCCAAAACATAGCCAAAACAAATGGCGTGCTTATCATGTGCATGTATTAAAATCTAGATCCCCCTCGCACCCAATTCCTGTTTCAAATCCCCTCTGTAAATGTGTTTATCAAGTTACTCAGTAAGAATTTTGATTGGGACACTATAAGTACTTAGAATGAGGGGACATTTTAAGAAAGGAAGTGCTGAATTCACAACACTGTTATCTCGCCGCTCTACATTCTCTACAGGAGTGCAACAGTCATACAATGCATTTACTAATTCCTCAGTAGGGATCTCTGCACATGTTTTATTTTCAGACTCTTTAATTAAACATGCAGGGATCTGTAAAAACACATTTAATACATTGCATTTCCGATGTACAATCTTGAAGCCTTTTTTTCTGAAGCAGATTCTTGAATATCTTAGCAGCTTGACTCCATCTGAAATGGTATTTTAAAATCTTTATAAAACTGACACTTCTGGACTAAAAAACTGATGAAAGAACGTTCTTCCTCCCAAAAATATTCATTTTTTTTGGTGGACTCTTAATTTTTGTTTGGTGTATATAAAATCTGGCCTTTTATTAAGAGTTTTGAGGATAACTCACTAGTAGTATTCACTTGCATACCAACTAGTTGCACTCCTACAAAATAGACATAGATGAAAAAGGTGAAAGCTAAAAATAATTCAAAAAAAATTAGTTGAATTGTCTAACTGAATAATGTCCTGGCCTCTGACAAGGTCAGAAGACTTAGGACTTCCCATACTGAGCTATCGCTGGTGAAGTGAGGCACAGACATTGCGTGGGGAGCAAATGTGGTTTTATACCACTTATTTGACCCACAGAGTTTGGGCAGCTGATTGTGCCAAAATGTGCCCAGTGTAAGTTAAAGTAGCCATGGGGGTTCAGTGTTTTTAAAGAGTGAGTAACTTTAAAAGAAAAGTCTTGAACCAAGAACTTTAGATGTTACAGTTCCATTGTGCATAATCAATAAACATGTGACTAAAACATGGGGAGGTTCTCAGTACTTAACTATTCGTCACCAAAAAAAACCCACCACCGAGATGAAAGAGAGTTATCATGCGGAACCAGAATCAGTCAGTCAGTATGAGAACGATGTATGCTTCCTCAGCAGACGGAATTCCTCTGATGAGGAGATTGATTAATAGAAATACATTATTCAAAATACATTGGAATCTGTTTGTTGTTCTGTGGAAAAAGCACTTTACTTGTGCTTGTTAAGTTAGAAATAAATATATATATATAATATAATGTGTGTGTGTGTGTACATATAATATAACTCAGCTTTTGACTATAAATTCTGTACAACACTTCTTTCTCATTAAGGAACATATTCAATAATATTTCAAAGAAGGTACATCCATCACTTAGAGAAAGTAAAATCTGATTAAGAGTTTGAGGGTAACTCGCTTGTATTCACTTGAATATAAACTAGTTAAGCTTCTACAAAAATAAACATAGATGAAAAGGTGACAGCTAAAAATAATTTAAAAATACAGACAAGAATAAAAAATGAAAGGGGAAGAGTTTAATTAATAAATCTTTAAAAAAAATCTAAAAATGAAAATTCCAAACAAGAAATGTGAGGCTAGGAGTAATAACCGATAGTTGAGGCAATGGTGGATTTAATACCAAAGTAAGAATTTTGATACAGATCACGGTATTACCTTTTAAATTTATTTTGTTAAAAAGCACTAACAATCCATGTACCAGCTGTCATAACTCCCTACTTGAATATTTGTGTACTCTTTCCCCTCCCTTAGTATCAGATTCAGCACTTGTCTGTGCAGAAGCACGAGGCTGTGTGGATCCTATAGCTTTTGAGCTCCTAAATCTGAGGCTTTTTTCCTTTTAGGTCCCATTTCTGCAAACAGTTAAGCTCTTTACTCATCTGAGTTAGAGCTGGATGGGAAACAGTTCTTCTGTGCTGCACAACTTTCAGATTTCAAAAATCTTTCCCAATCTGCATTGGGAGATTGAGGGGAGGGATGGAGAGAGATCTACCCATCCAATAGCCTTGTGGTAAGGATACTGACCTGGGATGTGGGAAGCCCAGGTTCAAGTTTGTGCTTTGCCATTCTTCCGCAGCCCAGGTATGTGCCCTAACCACCAGGCTATAGAGTAATTCTCTCTTTTGCCCAATGAATGACCGCTATCTCAGATAGCCAGTAACCTGGTAGTTTGGGTATTCATCTGGGTTGAGGTAGAATTGCAGAGCTGGGACGTAAACCTGGGCCTGTTGGCTATTCTAAAGACGACAATGTCGCACCAGAATTTCTTTCCTGGACCTCAGAAACTTTTTCTGCAAAATGTTTGTGTTGATGAATTTGTATTGTCCAATGCAAAAACCGGTTTGAAAAATTCTCAACCAGCTGTCAGTAGTTCCACTTACATTGTGGGAACTACTCAAGTGAATAAAGTTACTCACTAATATATTTCTAGGATGCAGCTCTTCTTTTATCCCTAATAATGACTTTCAGATTCTGTTGTTTTTTTTTCTTCAAACACAGTTCTGCTTATCACACTTCAGCAGAATTTGATATCTTGTAATTTAGCATCTTCTAGGCAGGAATTCATGACTTCTCAGAGCTATATATGCTTTTTAATTTCATATAATTTAACAAGACAACATAAATCTGTATTTGTGATATAATACTTCAAGTATGAAAACAGCAGGCTGTTGGGTAGTAATTTATAACAAGAGCTATGTTTATGGTACCATGTGGTTCACCTTTCTATACCATTGTAATTTGTTCCTCCTTGAAATCTGCCAAGTCTTCAACTCTTTTACACAACTCAATTAAAAAATGTTAAACACATTTTGGGAAAATATAAAGTATGATCACTGTTGGCCTTCATGTTTAAAATCTTTCCTCCCAATGCCTGGCTTTTTCTTTGTTGGACATTCTTTTCCTCTGCTATTTATTCCTTTCATGCGAAGTCTTAAAAGCATGGTGGTATGTCTTTATTATATTTTATACATCTGTATTATAGTGTAGTGCCTTACAAGAGGCTGCTTTATAAATTTAGGATCCGATTCCAATCTCAACCACACCAATGTAATTTCAAAGTTACTGTGTTGGTGCTAATAGAGTTAATCCATATTTATATCAGAATACTAAATACTGGTACTAAAATCTGACCTGAAGTATGTGTCTTGACTAAACTGTAGTGATAAAAATAAAACCATGGGAACACTTGTAGGAGCCAGGAAATGAAAAAATACTTTTTTTTAAAGAAAAAATTGATCAGTATAACAAAAAGTTTGAAGAACACTACAATAAGTTCAGAAATTTCATTTTCAAAGGTTGGTTTTAGTTTGAACATATTAAAAAGATTGTGAAATTTAATAAATGATGGTTCCTGGGGAGCATCTTGGTCAATCTTGATTATAAAAAGTGTTTTATATCTGTATTAAGAAGTAATTCCCTAAAATAATGACAGGTTTCAGAGTAGCAGCTGTGTTGGTCTGTATCCGCAAAAAAACAGGAGTACTTGTGGCACCTTAGAGACTGGATTTATTAGAGCATAAGCTTTTGTGGGCTACAGCCTACTTCATCGGATACATAGAATAGAACATATAGTAAGAAGATTATATATATACATACAGAGAAGGTGGAAGTTGCCATACAAACTGTGAGAGGCTAATTAGTTAAGATGAGCTATTATCAGCAGGAGAAAAAAACTTTTGTAGTGATAATCAAGATGGTTATGAATGGACCATATTCTACCCTCTGCTTCACAGAGTTTAAGGTAACAAAATATGCTCTAAATTAGGGGTCAGATCCATGGTGAAGAAAGATTAATGGCTCAGCTGTGTTCTTCCATTGCCCCAGACTTAGTGGGATGTCCTTTTGCAGCTCCGGATGGGAAAAGGAACTGCTAAGGAGCAACCCCTGGACATGGCATGCTTCCTGCATGTGTGTGGGGATTTCAGTCTGGAAAAACATCCACAGTTAGTGCTGGTCAGAGGAGCAGTAACCCCTCTTTTCTCTTTCCCTACCTCCCCATTCCTTTTTGAGGATGGCTTTTGATGCATGGCAGCTCAACTGCTGAGACTGTAGCTGGGAGTCAAGGAAACTCTGCAGAGGTCCTGGGACTACATGAAAATTGTTCTGTCCCTTAGGGTGACCAGAAATCTATGGGTTGGGGGCCAAATCTGCCACTTCATTGACAAATAAAACTCCTGTCCCTTACCTGAGTTTCCTTCCAGTTTTCTTCAG
Source organism: Dermochelys coriacea (assembly GCF_009764565.3). Classification (NCBI taxonomy): domain Eukaryota; kingdom Metazoa; phylum Chordata; order Testudines; family Dermochelyidae; genus Dermochelys; species Dermochelys coriacea. The sequence goes on from NC_050068.2 coordinate 143,168,465, forward strand.
GAGTTTTTTAAAGTAGCTACACAGAGAAAACCATTACCAGGTTGTTACATGGGGGGGCCAAAATGCTAAGATTTTTTTAATCTAATAAATTGCATGACAAAATAGGATTCCTACTGTATATCATCAGTAAGGATACGATTTAATCACGGGTATGCTGCTGCTCTGGGGGAGGGTAACTCCCGCGGATGCTGCTTCTCTGTGGGGGGTGGGGCGCTCTGGGGCCCTGGGGCTGCTGCTGCTCTGAGTGCGGGGTGTGCTCCGGGGGCCCCCCCACTGCTGCTGCTGTGGAGGGGGGGTGGAAGCACCGACTGCTGCTGCTCCAGGTGGGAGGTTGGCTTGTGACGCCACTGTTGCTTCGCTGCAATGTCCGGGACCAGTTACTGCGGGGCAACGGCCAAGCAGCAACCGGTGTGGCTGGCCCCGAGGTCAGCTGCACTGGCTGCTGCAGAAGTCACATAGGCCCCAGAAAGTCACGGAATCCATGACTTCCGTGACTCACATGCAGCCTTAATCATCAGTGTATCTTATCAAAAGCAACGATACAGTTTCATAATTAGTTACTTCGGTGGCTAAGAGTTGCTAACTAATACAACATTTACAGAATTTACTTACGTGTAACTGAAGGGACAGATCCTGCAAAAAATATATGAGTAAAATAATCATAAGAATTTGCAGGATTGGGCCTTAAATCAATAATTACTGATGCCAATAGAGCATAACAGTCCATTGACTGACATGCCTTAAATGAGCACACAAAAAAAGCCTCAAATGCTTGTTTTAAAGCCGAATTGGGGGCTGTCTTGCCAGTGTACCCATCTGTGAACAGACGTTGAATGCTGTGCTGTTCAACTGATTATAATGGGACTGCCTTAAAGTGTGACCTTGATTGTGCCAGTTGCAATGTGCTTGAGGGGTTTTCAAATTGCAAATCTTAGTTATTATATGCATAGCAATGCTTTTAACCTTTCTTGGGCTGCCTGAACATAGCTTAATCAGTACTTTGTATTTTTTGTTCATTTTTCAGGCAGTTGTGTTGGTCGTAGTCACAAAAGACACTTTCAATTTCTCTTTTGCCTATAGTGGAATACTTATAGCCCATGACAAGTAAAACACAGGTCTCTGAGCCTACCCAGTCTGTTTGCATATTGCCATAGATTTTTCTACTCCTGGGGAAGGGTGGGAAATCTGAAAATAGGCATAGTCACTGAGTCAAAGACCTAATCACTCAATTAAGCTTTACAGTGAAGGATAGTGTCTGTAAGCATCGCCATTGCTTTCAAATACCTGTGTATGTATTTTTACACAGATGTCTCCAATGAATGCTTCTGTTTATTCACACAATAGGAATCCAGTAAAATGATACATTTTAAGATTAAAGTGGAAACTCAAAGGAAATTTCAATTTTCTTAGGCCAAGTTTATACTAGAAAGCTTACAGTGGCACAGCTGTAGCGATGCAGCTGGGCTGCTGTAAGACCGCTCACGTAGCCGCTCTATGCTGACAGAACTCTCCTGTCGCATAATAAAACTGCCTCCATGAGTGGCGGTAGCTATGTCGGTGGGAGAAGCTCTCCTGCTGACATAGCACTGTCCATACTGGCGTTTCTGTTGGTTTAACTTGTCACACAGGGATGTGTGTTTTTTCACATCCCTGAGCGACATAAATTATACCAACAAAAGTGGTAGAGTAGACAGGGCCTGACAGCAGTGGTGGGCAGTCTGCGGCCCGTGACACCTGGAAAGAACATGTTAGCTCACTCCCCCTTCTTCCCTCTTCACAAGTTAATAGGCTGTGTTGACTATGCCTCCTCTTTGGATATTCTTGGACAAGGCCTTTCAGAAACCAGGTTGCGATATACTGGTATGGCAGTCTGGCTGTTCACAACTTCCAGTGTATGTAAGTATGGGGAAAAGGATGCACAGAGTGCTGCCATTCAGAAATAATTTGCTCATAGGTTTCATATATTTCATAGCTCATAGGTCAGCTATGGCACAAAGATTTTGTAGCCCAGTAACTACAGAGTTAACTTTTTTGGTGGACCAGGGCCTAATTTATTTTGCTTTCCCTATTTAGTACTGCTATGGAATGCAAAAGGCAGTTTTTATAGCAATGTTAACTAAACTTTGACTTTGGAAGCACAGAATATAAATAGTTTCCAAAGCAAAGTCTTGAAGTATGACAGTTTTAAAAATTCACCTTAGAAATGAAACGAAATTGAAAGGAATATTTTGATCATGAAACATTTTTAAGCTATGGAGCTAAACCAGGAAACTTAGTGCCACAGATTCACTGCTGTGAAATTAGTTTTCCTTCTGCATCTTTTACCTTGGGTATTGCAAATATTAACAGTCAAAAAATTGCTGTCTTTACAGTACTATTCCAACTGAGTTTGCCAGAATTTTTCAATATTTCTGCTAATACTAAACACAATTGACTTTACAGGAATGTAAAGGTTTAATAATTTAACTGGACAAAGGCAGACTTAGGCACATAATGTACAGTTTAAAAAGTGCTTATAATCGAAAAAGTGATTATAAAAATGGCATTGTGTGGTTCTACTCAATTAAATTTGCTTGATGATATTACAATTTAAGATTTTTTTTTCTAACCACCACTCTGGAAACACCCTGTGTATGTGAATTTACAAAATGAGCGTTGGTAAAAAGGAGTCCAGTTCTGCTTTTATGACTGCAACTGAAATTGAGCTTCACTTGTGTAGCTGAGGGCAGAAGTGGGCCTCATATTTGTGTTGAGTATATGTATGTTTGCTTTAGGTCTTTGAAATGTTTAATTGGACTCTGATTATGGGCAACATTTTTATTTATAATGGCAACCAAAGCTTTCCAACTTGCATAAAATATGAAAAGTGTAAAAGTAAAGCTAGCATATAAATTGGTTAGGTTACTGGAGCTGCTGGTTATCTATAAAACTTATATTTTATGTTAGAAAAAATATAGGAGAGGGTATGCAGGTAGATCAAGATATTAGTTGAGAATAAAAAACAGACTTTTGTTTAAAGAGGTTCTGTTACGTACTGACAAATTGTTAAGCAGTAGAACTAGCCTAGTGGATCTGCCAAGTCATCAGTGTGAGATTTGGCAAAGGAAACTTAAGGAATGTGTGTGTGTGTGTGTGTGTGTGTGTGTGTATTTATACACACACACAAAAATTATGTTATACATCTCAACTTTGATAATTAAGAACGGCCATACTGGGTCAGACCAAAGATCCATCCAGCCCAGTATCCTGTCTTCCAACAGTGGCCAATGCCAGGTGCCCCAGAGGGAATGAATAAAACAGGTAATCATCAAGTGATGCATTCCCTGTCGCTCGTTCCCAGCTTCTGACAAACAGAGTCTAGGGACACCATCTCTGCCCATCCTGGCTAATAGCCATTGATGGACCTATCCTCCATGGATTTATCTAGTTCTTTTTTGAACCCTGTTATAGTCTTGGTTTTCACAACATCTTCTGGGAAAGAGTTCCACAGGTTGACTGTGTGTTGTGTGAAGAAATATTTCCTTTTGTTTGTTTTTAAACTTGCTGCTTATTAATTTCATTTGGTGACCCCTAGTTCTTGTGTTTATGAGAAGGAGTAATAGCACTTCCTTATTTACTTTCTCCACACCAGTCATGATTTTATAGACCTCAATCATATCCCCCCTTAGTCATCTCTGTTCCAAGCTGAAAAGTCCAAGTCTTAGTGATCTCTCTTCATATGGAAGCCTTTCCATATCCCTAATCTTTTTTTGGTTCCCTTTTCTGAACTTTTTCCAGTTCCAATATCTCTCTTTTGAGATGGGGTGACCACATCTGCATGCAGTATTCAAGTTGTGGGCCTACCATGGATTTATATAGAGGCGATATGATATTTTCTGTCTTATTATCTATCCTTTTCTTAATGATTCCTAGCAGTCTGTTAGCTTTTTGGACTTCCGCTGCACATCGAGTGGATGTTTTCAGAGAACTATCCACAATGACTCCAGGATCTCTTTTTTGAGTGGTGGTAGCTAATTTAGACCCCATCATTTTATATGTATAGATGATTGTTTTCCAATGTGCATTACTTTGCATTTATCAATATTGAATTTTGTCTGCCATTTTGTTGCCCAGTAACCCAGTTTTGAGAGATTCTTTTGTAGCTGTCTGCCTGGGACTTAACTACCTTGAGTAGTTTTGTATACAGAGTCTCCACAATCCCAAAAGTGGGATTATAACTCTTGATGAAGTAGTTGTAGTACTGAGAAGAGTTGGTAGGCATTTTATCCTGTGTAGGCTAGTTTATTTAATGCTTATTTAAAGGGAATCTAAGTAATCCTTGTATCAAAAATGATTCTACAATAACAGTAGCTTTTCTAGAACAGAAGTGCTAACATTGTAGAAAAGAGCATTCTGGAAGTACAATTATTATGGAATTGCTTCTACAACAAAAGCAATAGAAAAAAGTCTCCTTGTATTGGAGAAAATTACTGTAAATTATTTTTCTTTTACAGTAAGTTTTTTTTCAATCATGTGAGTGTGGCTGGGATAGAGGTTTTGAGCACTAGAGACAAATTGCGATTGGGTAAAGCTTGGAAGAATGAATTGGGGGCAGGACCTTTTCAGGCAGGTGGAACCTGAAAATATGGGGGAAAGAGGGCTTTGGAAGGGGTACTGACAGATGGACATGGGGAAGGAGCTAAAGAGGTAAAGATAAAGGCGGTGCCCTGAAGAAGGGAACTGGAGGGATCAAAGGGGGACCAGACTTAAGGGTACTTTAATTGATCTTTGTTTTCAAAGATAAACATTTATTTCATTCTAGAGTTGCAAATTCTAAACCATAGTCTATTGCAATAGAATTCTTTATTTTTTCTAACAGGACGTGATAATGCATGTGAGAAAACATCATATATGTTCCTACGGAAAGAACTTCCTGTGCGGCTAGCTAATACCATGAGAGAAGTCAATTTGTTGCCTGATAACTTGCTAAACAGGCCTTCAGTTGGGCTAGTTCAGAGTTGGTAAGTATGGAGAGTGGATTAAGAAATCCGTACATTTCTACTATTGTAAATGTATTTAAAAGTTGTACTTGTAAAAATGGATCTTATTATCCAGTTGTGTAATCTGAATAATTCATTTTTATAACATTTTTCCCCTGTTGAACTGTTATACCTATACAAATGAGGTCTCATTTCTGCTGTTTGATACTAAACAAATAGTCTCATACAATTTTCAGAGGAAGAATGGGGACTCATAAATTGGTTTTTTTAGTCGGAGCCCAGAAATTCTGAGCACGAGTGATTTCAGTGGAAGAGTTTAGAGTGGTAAATCAGTAGCTGCTACAAGGCCTGCTTCATTTTTAAAGGAAAGACTAAACATCAACCTAATTTAATTGTAGCTGTTATGGATTCTTGCATCAGAAGAAATAAATCCCTGCACATATTTTAAATGTTTGCTCTTCTCCAGCTATCCTATCATCACTAAAATTGAAAACTGATTTAAGCTTTTCCTGCTCTCATAGCTTGTGTTTTTAAAGGTTTAAAATGGCAGCTTTGATTCAGTTGGTACCTTGGAACTGCAAAACTTTGTAGTTTGTCCAGTTGGCTGAGACAAACTATGCATCTTATCTTCTCAGCTGATTTGTATTAGTGTTAATACCATATTCTGGCATCTACTCAATACCATTTATCTCTACTTTACTTGTAAGTTGACCAAAGGTCTGTAAACTTCTTTCTTGGCTACATTCATTGGGCTCTGAACAAGTTCTGCCACAAGGCACAGCTCTTCATGGTGTTCATGTTTGAGAAGAATTAATCCACCAAATTTATGTGTAAATATCTTTGCATACTCTGCAGAATTTTGCAAGTGAATTTGACCGCAATTTTTGTATTCGTAAGTTGCATCTTACCTTGATGGGAATTCAGTAACTTTAGTCTTTTCAGGTGGTAAAGTAATAGGTTAATTATTTAACGTTCGGTTGTATCTCTAACTTCAGACCTAAAAAAATCTAGATTAGTGTTAGATTTTGTGCAATATGTGGTTTAAACTTGTCTTATTCATGTAAAAACATCATGCAATGCTAGTTGTTTTCTTACAGATCATTTCAAACTTCATTACGTACAAATCAGTAAGTCTATATGCCAAATACACCTTTACCCTGATATAACGCAGTCCCCGGGAGACAAAAAAATCTTACCGTGTAATAGGTGAGACTGTGTTATATCGAACTTGCTTTGCCCCCCCCCCATTCCTTGTTCCCTGACTGCTCTGACCCCTGTCCACACAACCTGCCTCCTGACAGGTACTCATTGGCAGCGGCGGGAAGTGGAGCAATGTGGCCCCAGCCCGCTCCACTCCGCCACCTCCCAGCCGCAGCTCTCTGCTTCCCGCCGCTGGTGAGTGCGGGGAGGTTGGGGAAAGGACGCCCTCCGCACTCACTGGTGGCGGGAAGTGGAGCGACGTGACCCCAGCCCGTTCCGCTTTCCTTGTCTCGGCCCCAGCTGTGTTGCTGGGGGGGAGGGTTGGGGAAAGGTCCCGCACTCACCTGTGGCGGGAAACAGAGTCCCGTGGCTGGGAGCTGGTGGAGTGGAGCAGGCTGGGGCCGGGCTGCTCTGCTTCTGCCAGTGCGTGCAGGGGAGATCCCTTCCCCCAAATGCCCTCCCCTGAGCGACACGGCTGGGGCTGGGGTGTGGGAAGCGGAGTGGGCTGCTCCCGGCCCCCTGCTAATCCCACAGGCCACTCTGGGACTGCGGGGCCCCCAAAAATGCCCCTCCAGAGCTCCTGCCTCCCAGACCCTGGGGACGGGGGAGCCCCTGACTACCCCGAGACCCTCTGCCCCTTATCCAACCCTTCGACCCTGGCCCGGCCCGGCACCCTTGACACACTGCTCAGAGCAGCCTGTCAGAGCTTTACCGCGTTGTATGCGAACCCGCGATATATTGGGGTAGTGGTGTACATGAAATTTGAAAGTGAATTAATGTGTGAAAAATACAGTAGAGCTATGGAAGTTAGGAATATTTGCATTCCGAGTTAAGATCTTGCTTTAAACTGAGCTATCCGTGCTTCTCTATATTGTGATATGCAAATGTGTATAGTTAGTTTTTCTCTGAGTGCTTGTTCATGTCGATTCCATTCTAGGTGTGTGCATGCCCATGTGCACAATCATCTGAGATTTTTGCCTTAGCAGTATCCATAGGATTGGCTGTAGTGCCCTTTTGAATGCCACGTTCATGTGCTGGTATGTTAGGCGCTGCTTAACCCTACTTTCTCTCAGTTCCTTAGGAGCATTAGCGGTTCTTACAGTCCATTATTCTGTCGCCTTTGTTGTTAGTTGTTAGACTTAATTAGACCTTTAAGTTAAGTGTTAGAGTAGTTGTTTAGGAGTTAGAGTCTAGGCTGGGACTTCGCCTTGGAGCTGGGCATGCCCTGTTCTCCAGGCTTTAAGCCATGTTCATCATGCAGCCGGCCAGTTGCCTTTAGTGACCCCCACAAGAGCAGTTTAAAGTGTTTGGGGTAGTCCCACAGAAAGGATAAGTGCAGGATCTGCAAAAAACTTTCACCCTTGAACTCAGAAGGAGTGGGATATCTGCCTGACAACTCTCTTTGTGGAGGCTGTGCTTCGTCCCTCTTGATTGGACTCCACGCCTGGAATCTTGGCATTGGTGCGCAGCTCATCACTGGCACCGGAACCCTCCTGGCACCATTCTCCCTTCCCAGTGCCTAAGAAGCAGTTGAAGTTGATGGGCCTCCAACAGTGCAGGAAAAGGGGGCTTCGGGCAAAGGACCTGTGTCAGGCCACATGGCCACCCCGGAGCTGCTTGTCAGATCCCCTAATCCAGCCAGAGACCCGCCTCCTGCTCCTGAGAGTGGCAGCGGGTCCCGGCCCCTAGTATGGTCATCTGTGCCTGAAGTCGGCCCAGTGAGAAAAGAGCAAGCAGGCCGACTGGCACAGCAGAGGCCAAGCCAGGTGATGGATCCAGCCAAGGCGCTGGCATCTATGGGCAAGCCAGTTATGGGACCACCCCCTAAAGCAGCAGAGCGTCCCTGATCCCCAGGCCACAGGTGTCAGTCTCCATTGCTGTGGCCTTGGATCCCAGCACTGCAGCCTCAGTCCCCATCTGCGTAGGAGCTAGAGGGAGGACATGCCTCTGCTTTGGGGAGTGCTCGAGGTAAGCGCTGCCCAGAGCCTGCACCTCGACCCGCTTCTGTTTCCCGATCCCTTGCCCCAACCCTGATCCCCCTCCCGCCCGCCGAACCCCTCAGTCCCAGCCTGGAGCACCCTCTTGCACCTCCAACCCCTCATCCTCAGCCCCACTGCAAAGCATACACCCCCAGCTGGAGCTCTCACCTCCTCCCACACCCCAACCCCGTGCCCCAGCCCGTAGCCCCCTCCCGCACCCTGAACTTCTCATTTCTGGCCCATCCCAGAGCCTGCCCCCCCAGTCGGAGCCCTCGCCCCCTCCCTCACCTGAACCCCAATTTTGTGAGCATTCGTGGCCCGCCACACAATTTCCATATCCAGATGTGGCCCTTGGGTCAAAAAGTTTGCCCACCTCTGGCCTCGGCAGTCTCCCAGCATCGATCCCCCTGCATGCGGGATTGTTCCTGGTCATGGCAACAATCTCTGGGTCCCCGGTACCGCTCCTTGGACAGGCACCGGTCTTCACTCTCTCCTGACCGGTCACCGACTAGGGTCAATCAGCAGACGCAGGCATCTATGGCTCCACCCTGGTCACCGGAAGGGCAAAGTTAACTCGGGAAGGGCCAAGCCTCAAGGGGAGTTCAGCCCCTATCCTATAAAAGGCAAATCACCACTGACCCGCGAGACCAGCGTGGCTCCTGTGGCAGCAGTGTGGAGTCAGGGGCAATGGCCTGTCCAGTGGCAGTACTGGAAACCCGTGGGGTGTACCTGTTGTACCGGCTCCGTACTCCCATTGTTCCTCCCAGGCTGCATCAGACAACCTGCCCCCGGCACAGCCGGTACCCGAGACGGAGCAACACATCTCAAAGAACAACAGTTACGAAAAAGTAGGTAACCATCTTTTATTGTCAGCATATTAGTGGCTCACCAATGTCTTCAAGATGACGGAGACGTCTGATTGCTAAACTCACAGATGGAATTTTTTCTGATAGTTCAGGAAATGACATTTAAAGTCCATGATTAGAGGAATATATTATGTTTATTGTTATAATGGATTCCTTTTTGAAAGATTAAATTCTTTATCTTCTGTTTAATAAAAACACCATGTGTGAAATAATAGATCAGAGAGGGAGCTGTTTTTTGAGAAAATAGAAATACATGTGGTTTTGGACTTGTAACAGATAAGATTTTATTGTGAGAAATTGCAACAAATATTTTCAGCGTTGAATTTCCATATCCAAGTGTTGACTCTAAACAGTTGTTAAAAGGTATTGATGTTTGTATTTCCTCAAATGATGTTTATGTTTCTCTCTCAAATATTTTGTTTTGACCACCAAATGTTTTTTAAAAAGAAAAATATCTACCTGTATTAGGACCAAATTAACTAACTCTTTACTATTGTCAGAAGAATAAATCTTTTTTTGGGGGGGGCTGAAATTCAAGGGTCTTAACAGGTCACCTTAAAAATGTATTGATGAAGAATCTTGGACAAAATTTATTATACCTGAAATTAGTCACCTTCTAAATGTTTTTTCATATTTTAAATATTGTCTAGTACTTTCAAATCATTATAAATCCATCAACCTGTGAATTTTTCACAAGTGTAACTTTGTGGGACACAACTGAGAATACCAAATTCAGGACAAACTGCTGAGAAATGTGGCAGATATACCCCAGAACTGGAGGTTATTCTCCCATGAAAAATACCAAACCAGCTACAAAAGTAAACTTCTTTTTGACCACACTGGCTAACAGGAAGCCATAAAAGCAGTTTCCTTAGATATCCGAGTCCTTATATCACCACCAAAAACACTATATTTGAAGATGAGTGGATCTTTACAACAAATTTCGTCAAATAACAGGTTCTTCTGATCCCAGAGGAACAGCCACATACCCAGGTCAATATACAACTCAGATCTTACCCAAAAATCACACTGTTTCCAGTCCTTTAGTATCTAAAATCTAAAAGTTTATTTATAAAAAGAAAAGAATGAAAGGCAAGAGTTAAAATTGGTTAAAGGAATCAAATACATACAATAAATGCAAAGTTCTCGGTTCAGGCTTGTAGCAGTGATAGAATCAACTGCTGGCTTAACTCAAGTCTCTGGCTGCTTCTGAATCATTGGAAGGTCCTCAGTCCGTTGGTTAGAATGCTCCCATTAGTTCATTGTCCAGAGGTTTGAGCAGGAAAGAGGCAAAATGGAGGGGTTTCCAGGGCCTTTTATATCTTCTGCCATGTGGAGGGAAGCCCATAGTTTCAAACAGGCCCCCTCGCCCCCCCCCCCCCCCCCGCCCAAGCACTGCAAGTTTCAGCACTGTAAAGTGGCAGTGTAGACAATGCATCTGGTGCTGGGAGCTACTCCCCTCGTGGGGGTGGGGGTCTTTTGGTTTTTTTTTTTGTGCTAGGAGAGCTCTCTCCCAGTGCTGGTGTAGTGACTACGCAGCTGCTTTAACATTGCTAGTGAAGTAATACCCTAGTCATTGCAGGAAGCCATTACCTATACTCCAGACAGTATGTTTGCAGGACAGTCAATTCAGTGTAGATGGGCATGGTCCAATGTCAGTTAAGTGTTTCTTAATGAGCCACGTAATATGTATAATTCACAATGTGCTGGCTAAACATCTTGTTGGTGTTTCCCAGAAGCAAACATATTAGAAATACAGGTATAGAGCCAATACTCATAACATTAAATACAAAAATGATGCATACAAATAGCATAATCATACTCAGAAAATCATAACCTTTCCATAGACATCTTACATACCACATTTCGTACAAGATTTGTTGCAAATATATAACTCTGGTTGCAATAATCTGTATGGTCATATTTTAATCAGATAATGTCACAAGAATTACTAGACTTTTGTTTGTACTGAATTAATATAGATGGGAAACATCACATTTCATTTGCTTTTAAAAGTAAGGCATTCCCAAAGGGCAAGAATGAATGGATTTTGCTGGCTGCTGATAGGAGAATTGCATCTAAAATTACAGTGGTGGTGGTTGCAGCTTCAAGCATGCTTGTCAACGTCTTTAACAATTTGGAATTTTTAATCAACGTTTCTTCTTCAAGTGAATGAATGTGTCTGTTCCACCATAGGTGTGTGTGTGTCTCATGCATCAGTGCTGGAAAGTTTTCCCTAGTGGTACCCAGGGGGCAGCCACGCCTGCGCCCTGGCTTCCCTCATGCTTTAAGCTGAGGGTATAAAGCAGGGGTGGCCAAACTGCAGCTTTTTTACTGTTAAAGTATAGCTCATGGAGCTCCACTCAAACACACTGCCCCTAGTCTTCGCCTACTAGACTGGGGTGTGGAGAGCTCACGGTTTCTGCCCTGTGGTGGAGCTAGGGGCTTCTGCTAGAGACAATTGGTGCCTGCTGGGGGGAACACAATTTAAAGGTTCACCCTCCCCTAACAGCTTGAGTTATGCCCCCTCAGGTACACCCCCGGTCTTGCCCTCAGTGACCCCTCCCTGCAACTTCCAGATGTTAACTCCATGTGGAGAGCCAGTGGCAAACAGCTGGGAGCTGCAGGGAAGAGCCACTGCTTTAGCTCCATAGGGAGAGGTAGCAGCAAAAGCTGCAGCTTTCCCTGCAGCTCCCAGCTGTTTGCCGCTGCCTCTCCCCTTGGCAGGAGCTCCCAGCTTGCCAGATCCAGCAGCTGCCATGCAGGGAGGAGGGGGCCCATCAAATACCTGAGATTCTTTGTGTGAGGACGAGATGCTACTAGGTGAGTCCTTCCTTTCAGCTGGTCCACAGCACATGAGTCTTCAAGTGCCTTGTGGTGGTTGCTGCTCACTTCAGACACCCAGGAATATTTGCCTAAATATCTGGACGACTGACTCCAAAGGGTCAACTCTTAACAGGATTCCCCTCAGATCCTATACATTTGCATACTGTTCCAGTCTTGGAAACTATAAGTCAAGTGGGAGAAAGTTCTCGCTTTAACCCATGCAAAGGATCACCTTCATCAGAGCTGTCCTGGACTCCACTTGGGCCAGAGACTTCCTTCCAGAAGAGAGATTTTTTTTTGAAAATTCAAGACTCCTTGGCAAATCTTGGAACAACTGTACAATTTTTTCTAAGACTGCTGGGCCTGATTGTCTCCTCATGACCTGTGTCACACCCTTTGCTCATCCAAATATAAGATCTTTGCATCACTCTGTGGTGCATTAATGCACATCAATGGAAACAGTCTTCAAAGGAGACTTGAGTGCTCCAACAGCTTTACTGGTAGGAGAGCTCTTCTCTTCTTTACCATCACAGTTGTCACTGATACCTGCAATCTGGACTCTGATGCATATTTCCAAGACCTCCTATTTCAGGTGCTATAGCCAGTGACTTCAACCATTTTAATGGTTTGACTTTCTTTAAAACTTGGCAGCCAACATGTACTGCTTAATGTTATTATTTTGTATTTAATTTAAATTATTTTTAGGGATTATTATAAATTTGCGTTAATATAGGTTGTCAATTTCAAATTGACTTTTGAATAATTTATTTTTTTTTAAAATTAACCTGTATTTAATTTAAATTGATTATTTAAATTAGATTTTTTTTAATTTAAAAGTGTGGATTTTTGTGTTTTGTTCTTTTTTAAATGATTTTTTTTTATGCATGCTGATTCTGACTGTCCTTTTTTTGCTTTTCTTGGAAATGTCCCACTTTTTGGCAGCCTTTGCAGGGAACTCTTTTTGTGTACTGCATATGTTTTTGTTTCAGACAAAATTATAGTCCTAGGGTAAAAATTTCAAAAGTGATTTAGTCTCCTTTTAGAGAGACAAGATGGGCGAGGCAATACCTTTTATTGGACCAACTTCTGTTGGTGAGAGAGACAGGCTTTTGAGTTACGCAGAGCTCTTCTTCAGGTCTGATAAACCTACTCAGAGTGTCACAGCTAAATACAAGTTGTAACAGATTATTTAACATAAGTAGTTAACACATTGTAGGATACTATTCAGTTTGAAGTAACCCGTTAAGATGGCTGCAGTCATAGGACAAAAAACGGATGTTAGTGGGTTACAGATTGTTGTAACATGCCATAAATCCAGTGTCTTTATTAAAACCCTGATTTTTAGTGTCTAGCAAAATTATGAATTTCAGCTTTCGAGCTTGTCTGTTGAAGGTGTTGTGTAGGTTTCCTTTGAGAACGAGGACTGAGAGATCAGATATGGAGTTGTCATTTTGTGAAAAGTGTTTGCCCACAGGTGATATGGTGTCTGTCTTTTATTATTTTTCTCTGTGAATTCATTCAAAAGTGTAGTGTTTGGTTTCTCCCACATAATTATTGGGTTTCAGAGTAGCAGCCGTGTTAGTCTGTATTCGCAAAATTATTGGGGTATTTAGTGCACTGGACGAGGTACACAACATATTGTGGTAGGCATGTGTATGACCCATGGATCTTGAAAAATGTGTTGGAGGGTATTGACTATTGTATATGTCTGCAAGTTTTTCATCAGTTATGGCAGGGTCTGGTGCTGCGTTGAGTTGGTGGGTCTGGTCTGTGGGGGACTTGCTTCTGATAATGAGGTTGGTGAGATTGTGGGGCAGGGTGTCTGTTGTTTGAAGACAAGAAGAGGGGGTTTGGGAAAGATTTCTTTCATGATGTGTTCGCCAACAGGTATGGGTTGTAAATGTTAAATGATACTCTGTATGGGTTCCAGTGTGGGGTGGTAGGTAACAAGTAGGTGTGTGCGGTCAGAAGGTTTTTTCCTGTTTTGAAGGAGTTTCTCTTGGAGTATTTGAGTGGCCTGTTCCATGACATGATTTACTTCTCTGGGGGAGTGTTCTTGTTTAGTGAAGGCAGTTTTAAGTGTGTTAAGGTGTGTATCCAATGGACTTTCTCCATTGAGTATATTCTGTGGTATCTGAGTGCCTGGCTGCAGGTAACAGGTTTCTTGGTGTATTTGGGCTGGTTACTTGATCTGTGTAGGTAAGTGTGATGAGCCATGGCTTTCTTGTATACAGTGATCAGTAGGGATCCATTGCTGAAGCTGATCATGGAGTCCAGGAAGTTGATTTTAGTGCAGAAGAGTTCTAGAGAGAGTTTAATGGATGCGAGGTGGTCACTGAAGTTGTGATTCAGTAAGAGTGCTATGGCCAGATATGATCTGTTTGAGTGGGCTTCTATGTCACTTAGGTGTCTTTGAATGTTTTATCCCTAGTTCTTAATGTCACATCTCTTTTTATATTTCAGGTATATGCAAAGTTTCCTTGAGCTTTTAGAATATGAAAATAAAAGCTCTGAGGATCCTCATATTCTGGATAAGTAAGTAATGATTTATTTTAAAGTAAAACCACCAGGAAAAATATCTGTTAGAAGCCAGGATTTCTGTTTATTGTAACAGCATAGAAATAATCAAATTTATAATGTAGAATTCAGGTACTTAAGACTGAGTTTGTAATAACTAAAATATAAAATCTAAGTTTGTTTGAACAGCCTATGCTGTATCCTGCTAGTTCCTAACTTGCAATACTGTATAACATGTTAAATTAAAGGTATGTAAAAGAAAAAAGTATATATAAATAAAGGTATACTAAAGGTACCAAACACTTTTAATACAAAAAAAAACCCCTACTTAAGTACTCTGTTTTCCTTGAGCTCAGGTACTCTATTATAGTATTTTAATGTATTATGTTAATGTACTAATATTTCAAACAGGTCTATAACTTGAAACAGAACATTTACCATACAATAAAAATTACTTTGGGTGAAATCCTGTCACTATTGGAATCAATGGGAGTTTTGCCATTGATTACAGTGGGTACAGGATTTAACCCTTCATTGCTATCTGTCAGAGCTGAACTCAGACAAATGACTTTGAGGTGAAAGGTTTCGTGGGCCAAATTCAGACCAGAGGAAAGCAAGCCACAACTTCCCCTGAAGATCAATCTTATTCTGATTTTCTTACAGTAACAAACACTCTACCTCAGACTGGAAAGTCCTTTCTTGCTCATGCATCATTACCATTAAAGTAAGGGTTCTGTAGATTCTGTGTTTTTATTTACCTTAGATGTTTGTTAAACTGCAATTTAGAGAGTCCATCCAATACTTTAGGCACCCTTGACACTCTTAAAAATATACTAATAAACAGGCAGATCCATCAGTTACCCCAAATCAGATCAAATAACCCACCAACAGCATAAGTATAACAAAAACTAATCAACAGAATCCAACACCACTGCTATTCAGCCCTGTCCTACATTCGTATCTTCATAGTCAAGGAGAAAAGGTGGGGACTCAGAAGGCTAATGGACTTGGACTGTTAAAGAGCTGAGGAGGAAACAAGTTCCAAAAGTTCTCCATTACATCTGCATAACCATATGATTCTTTTGCGTTTACACAGGTATGACTGAACACAGAATTTGGCCCTTCATTTGAAACTTGGTAGACAATTTTGTTGATGATGCATAGAAGGAATAAAACTCTACTGATGCTCCCTCAGTTGTATTGGTTCTGCAGTGCTAACAGTATTGAAGTAATAAATTCTTTTAGTCATTAAAGTAAACAGATTAGACTTGGTGCTGATCTGTTGAGAAATATGTCATGTTTAGTTTTTTCCTGTGCAGACCAGAACTGCACTTTAAACTGACATTTTTAATAGTTATATTCTCTTCCAGAAAGGTAAATAAGATATGTTCTCATGTTTCATTCTTGATTTTTAAGTGATTCTCAAACTTCATCACAAATTTCTCATTCAACTTGTATACAATTCCATTCAAAATGAGTCCCTCTGCCTGTCTCGCATTCTAAATCCTTCAAATGGAAGACTTTCTCCATGAGCTGGATATAAAAAATACCTTCCACTTTTATGTGGCGAGATGAAAGTTTTTGCTTAACTCTTTTCTTGTGTTTATGAGGGTAGGCCAAAAAGGGTTAACATATCCAATCAGTAGTAATCTAAATGGATAGTCACTTGAATTGTGTCTTATTTAGAAATTGCCATTACAGAAGGTTGCTATGCTTACTCTGCTAAAGCTGTGGTGACGCTCTTGTGTTGATACAAAAGCCAGATCAGAAGTTAGATCTGATACGTATTTTGGTAAAACTGCTCCTTCAGTCTGTTTACAAATTATGGAGCTCTTCAGCCTTGCTCCAAAGGGGTTAATGCTAAGTAATCTCTGTGAGTGTGTGTGTGTGGGGGGGGGGGGGGGAATCAGTGAACCTTGTATTTTTCATGAAAAAATCTTTATTTGCCAATAGAGTTTTCCAAATGTATTGACTAGTAAGACCTACTATGCATCTTGTTACATCCTCTCAGCTTGTCTTCATGTAGCTACTGTTTCTGGATAGGCAGTTACCAAATGAAGGGGTAAAGAACTCCTCCTCTTCTTACTGATGCTGCCTTCATGCACATCTGCCAAAGCACATGAAGTTGTCTAGGTTCAACCAGCTTTCTAAGAATTCCTGCTCTGTGCAACTCAGTGTTACTCACTGTGGTTTTGGAGAGGTAGTACGCAGTATTTTGAAAACTTGGTTAAAAGTGGCTAACTGAGAATATTAATTTTTTTCATTCTGGTGTCATGTGAGCTTTGTTTGAAATAATTGGTGCTCATCTACAGTTTAAAGTGAAAAGATCAGGGGCCAATTTGACAGACATGGAGCATAGCAAGATTAAGGAAAAGTGGTAATCTCATAAATTTATGAGTTACACATAAATATATTCAGGTTGTTAACCTTTTTAAAAAACGTTTGTCTATCTTAGTTCATGGAAAGGAATATCTTCAAGAGCGAAGTAAAGCATCTTTGACGATAGGAGGAGGAGCAGT
Source organism: Dermochelys coriacea (assembly GCF_009764565.3). Classification (NCBI taxonomy): domain Eukaryota; kingdom Metazoa; phylum Chordata; order Testudines; family Dermochelyidae; genus Dermochelys; species Dermochelys coriacea. The sequence continues at coordinate 143,185,351 of NC_050068.2, forward strand.
TGCATGTTAGAGTACATCTTCACTACCCGCCGGATTGGCGGGTAGTGATCAATCTATTGGGGATTGATTTATCGCGTCTCATCTAGACGTGATAAATCAATCCCCAAATCTATGCCTGTACTCCACCTTGGCAGGAGGAGTAAGTGAAGTCAACGGGGAGCCGCCATGGTCGACTCGCTGCCGTGAGGATGGCCAGGTAAGTCGAACTAAGATACTTTGACTTCAGCTACGCAAATAGTGTAGCTGAAGTTGCGTATCTTAGTTCGACCTCCCCCTCCTCTCCTCCCCCCAGCATAGCCCAGGCCTTAGAAATAACTAAGGGTTCCTTTATAATATATGTTGTCCTCTGTAGCACTGAGGGATTCTGGTTTCTAGGCAGGCATGCTTTCTGATATGAAACATAAAGAAATTCAAGTTTGTTTCCTTGTGGCACTATCTCTCTATTTGCAGAAGAGAAAATAGGATTTTATGTTCCTGTACTTCTTTGCAACCAAAAAAATGATTTTGGTATTCACAGCTAGGAAGAAGAGGATTGAAACCTCTCTTTTCTTGGCATTTAACTCTGAGATTTCAGTAGTTACAGAGCACACATAATCAGAAAGGCCTAATCTATTTAAAAGAATCTCTGAAGCCTTAAGCATTAAAGTAGTTTTGAAGAGGGGATGCTTGTCCAATCAGCAAGGTAGGTGAGTATGTAAGAACAGCCCTTCTTTATTTTAAAAGTCTTTAGATTTGGGATTAGGCAGTATCTATTAAGACTTCCACATTACTGCTTATTTTGCAAAGTAAGATGTTACTTTGAAAGACTAGATGAGCCATTTGTGGAGGCACTTAAGAATTGCTGATTAGATAGGAGATGGTGAATAAGTTATTTTACAAGAGGAGCGTTCCTTCACAATCAGCAATGTAGGGTGAAGGGGAAAGCATCTTTAGGGAAAATAGATACATTATTACTCATTAGGAGAGGTACATGTGACATTACCCAGGGTACAATCTGGACTGTAGAACAGCTGTGTCCACTCAATTCTCCAGCCTGGGTTGCCTTTTACACTGTTTACTGTGAGAGCAACTACTCTTGCTCAGCTCACATGCAGCATTCAGCATGTGAATTACTCCCAGATATACTGTATGAGTACTAGCGAGCCACCAATGAATTGCACTGCAGGGCAACACCTGCAAACTCCTAGTCCCAGACTTTCCGTCAAGATGCATATGTCTGTAGTGCCAAGCTCTCTCCTTCTGGACAATACAAGCTCATATAAAGTCCATCATTTCATTAATAAAAATTTATATGCACAAATCCTGTTATGTGGAATGGAGTTTCCCAAACACTTCAAACCAAGCACACTGGTTTAGATAAAATAAGTTTATCAACTACAGAAAGAGAAAGATTTTAAGTGATTACAAGTAATGAGGCATACAAGTCGGAATTGGGTATAAAAAAAAATAAAAGGTAAAATACAATTAATATCTAATTTAACAAGCTAAATGAATTCCAAGCAAAGATTTCTTTCACCGCATGCTTCAGCAGTCTTACTGGCTGGATTCCTTTCAGCCACAACCCCTCCCCCAGTTCAGTGTTAATTTCCATGTTCTTTGGGACGTGTTGGTGCTGTGGGCAAAGAGAAAGGGAGGAATCTTTTGAGGTGTCTGTTCTACTTTCTTACAGTTCTCTTTTTCTTTGAAAATCATCTCCAACTGAGGTTCAGAAGACAAAAAGTCTGCGATGATGGGAACCTCCAACAGTTTCTTTGTCAAGATGTAAATTTCTTGCCCTTTTTTCTGCCAAATAGTCATCAGGTGATGGTCCATTTGATCTTGTTGACACCTGGCTGAGGTGTTGGTTTGCCTCTTGTTTTTGAGGAACTGGTTTGTGGCTGTTTTTGCAGACTTGGAATATGTCTCAGTAGTATCATATAGTAGAATCGTATACCTTTACATACAGTGTTGCCCACACGCATTGGACTAGGACAATAATTGGCAAATTGAATTTTCAAATGGCATCTTTTGGGAAAACATACACAAGGCATACTTTGTACAAAATGCGTCAGTCATGTAAAAGGGTGAACATAGGAATACAAACTGTCACAGTACATTTTACTTCCCAACAGTGTTATAGGCCTGAAGAACATAAGAAAGTGGGAAATAGATACCAGTTTTAAGAAACTGATAAAATGGCTTTTTTCCCTTTTTAACTTTGAGGAATAGTGTGAGATAAAGTAAAGAGGGACAGACTAGAGGCATCACTCTCCACTCTAATTGAGTAATTGGGTTTATCACAGGACTTTTAAAGTTTTAAAACTTCTGAATACCTATAAAAAATCCAGGGATGTGGTGACAATTCCTTTGTTTACAAATAAGCAATTAAAGCCCTTTTTGAGTACTTGCAACTTTAATCTGAGAGGATATATATTGACTTTTAGGCCTTATCTACACTACAGAGTTTTGTCTCCAAAAGTCCGTTTTTGTCGACAAAACAGTGGAGATGTACACACTACAATATTCCTTCTGCCGACAAAACTCTCCTGCTTTGCTGACAAAATAAAACTACCTTGACAAGAAGTGTAGAGCTTTTTGTGGCTAAGTTTCATCGACGAAGTGTCAGTGTAGACACTGCACTTGGTTAGGTCGCTGTATATGGCCTCCAGGAGGTGCCCCACAATGCCCATTCTGAACACTCTGGTCAGCAGTTAGATCTCTACTACCCTGCACCCAGGTACACCCTTCCCCCTTTAAAGGCCCAGGAATTTTTGAAATTCCACTTCCTGCTTGCTTGGGTTGGACAGTTCATATCGCATCTTCCCAGCTAACCATGGCGGCTCCACACAGCAAACGCTTTCCTGCTTGGAGCACACCTGAGTTGTTGAATATGCTGGCACTGTGGGGAGAGGAGGAGGTACAGTTCTAGCTTCACTCCAGCGGTAGGAGCTTCAATACTTAGTCAGATTTCTCGTGGCATGTTGGAGAAGAGCTGTGAACAGGACATGTCAGTGCTGTGCAAAGATAAAAGATCTGAGGCAGGTGTACCAGAAGGCAAGAGAGTCATGTGGTCACTTCAGTGCTGTGCTGAATACTTGCTGCTTCTATAAGGAGCTGGATGCCATCCTTGGCAGTGACCCCACCTCCACTACCAAGAGCCCCATGGATACTTCGGCAGGGTTGGAGACAGCAGGCTCGACCCTGAGGATGAAGTTGTGGGTGAAGAGGTTGAGTTGGAGGACGAGATGGGACAGGCGATAGGGTCATCCGGTACCATGGCAAGCCAGGACTTCTTCTTGACCCATGCGGGTTTGAGCCAATCCCAGCACTCCATCTCTGGTGTGCATGATACACACATGGGGAGCTCTGGTAAGTCATCTTCTTGAGTTGATGCTGCATCTGAGGTGGAGTTGTCCTTTTCTTTGTTATATTCTAGAAGTGGGTGAAGAGATAGATAGGTATGAGACTAGCTGTGTTTGCGTGTGCTTCACGTTCCCCTGTGGAGCAGTGTAACAGTGTTAATGTGCACAGAGATTTCACGGGAATCCTCCAGAGAGATCTCTAGGAAACTTTCCTTGAGGTACTCACCAGTCCTCTGCCGAAGGTTCCTTGGCAGAGCTGCTTTGTTCCTTCCCTCGTAAGAACTTTCCTGTAATCCCTTGTGCAGGGACTGAAGTGCCACACAAGCGAACGGCATAAGGATCTGATCTGAAACCCCACGCATGCATGAGATGCACTCTTGCATCCATGTTTACCCTAGGGGTTGAGATATTGACTGTGGAAAATGGTGGCAGAATTTACAATTTTATACTTGGTCGCCTTAGAATCATAGAATATCAGGGTTGGAAGGGACCCCAGAAGGTCATCTAGTCCAACCCCCTGCTCAAAGCAGGACCAAGTCCCAGTTAAATCATCCCAGCTAGGGCTTTGTCAAGCCTGACCTTAAAAACCTCTAAGGAAGGAGATTCTACCACCTCCCTAGGTAACGCATTCCAGTGTTTCACCACCCTCTTAGTGAAAAAGTTTTTCCTAATATCCAATCTAAACCTCCCCCATTGCAACTTGAGACCATTACTCCTCGTTCTGTCATCTGCTACCATTGAGAACAGTCTAGAGCCATCCTCTTTGAAACCCCCTTTCAGGTAGTTGAAAGCAGCTATCAAATCCCCCCTCATTCTTCTCTTCTGCAGACTAAACAATCCCAGCTCCCTCAGCCTCTCCTCATAAGTCATGTGCTCTAGACCCCTAATCATTTTCGTTGCCCTTCGTTGTACTCTTTCCAATTTATCCACATCCTTCCTGTAGTGTGGGGCCCAAAACTGGACACAGTACTCCAGATGAGGCCTCACCAGTGTCGAATAGAGGGGAACGATCACGTCCCTCGATCTGCTCGCTATGCCCCTACTTATACATCCCAAAATGCCATTGGCCTTCTTGGCAACAAGGGCACACTGCTGACTCATATCCAGCTTCTCGTCCACTGTCACCCCTAGGTCCTTTTCCGCAGAACTGCTGCCGAGCCATTTGGTCCCTAGTCTGTAGCGGTGCATTGGATTCTTCCATCCTAAGTGCAGGACCCTGCATTTATCCTTATTGAACCTCATTAGATTTCTTTTGGCCCAATCCTCCAATTTGTCTAGGTCCTTCTGTATCCTATCCCTCCCCTCCAGCGTATCTACCACTCCTCCCAGTTTGGTATCATCCGCAAATTTGCTGAGAGTGCAATCCACACCATCCTCCAGATCATTTATGAAGATATTGAACAAAACGGGCCCCAGGACCGACCCCTGGGGCACTCCACTTGACACCGGCTGCCAACTAGACATGGAGCCATTGATCACTACCCGTTGAGCCCGACAATCTAGCCAGCTTTCTACCCACCTTATAGTGCATTCATCCAGCCCATACTTCCTTAACTTGCTGACAAGAATGCTGTGGGAGACCGTGTCAAAAGCTTTGCTAAAGTCAAGAAACAATACATCCACTGCTTTCCCTTCATCCACAGAACCAGTAATCTCATCATAAAAGGCGATTAGATTAGTCAGGCATGACCTTCCCTTGGTGAATCCATGCTGACTGTTCCTGATCACTTTCCTCTCCTCTAAGTGCTTCAGGATTGATTCTTTGAGGACCTGCTCCATGATTTTTCCAGGGACTGAGGTGAGGCTGACCGGCCTGTAGTTCCCAGGATCCTCCTTCTTCCCTTTTTTAAAGATGGGCACTACATTAGCCTTTTTCCAGTCATCCGGGACTTCCCCCGTTCGCCACGAGTTTTCAAAGATAATGGCCAAGGGCTCTGCAATCACAGCCGCCAATTCCTTCAGCACTCTCGGATGCAATTCGTCCGGCCCCATGGACTTGTGCACGTCCAGCTTTTCTAAATAGTCCCTAACCACCTCTATCTCTACAGAGGGCTGGCCATCTCTTCCCCATTTTGTGTTGCCCAGCACAGCAGTCTGGGAGCTGACCTTGTTAGTGAAAACAGAGGCAAAAAAAGCATTGAGTACATTAGCTTTTTCCACATCCTCTGTCACTAGCTTGCCTCCCTCATTCAGTAAGGGGCCCACACTTTCCTTGGCTTTCTTCTTGTTGCCAACATACCTGAAGAAACCCTTCTTGTTACTCTTGACATCTCTTGCTAGCTGCAGCTCCAGGTGCGATTTGGCCCTCCTGATATCTTTCCTACATGCCCGAGCAATATTTTTATACTCTTCCCTGGTCATATGTCCAACCTTCCACTTCTTGTAAGCTTCTTTTTTATGTTTAAGATCCGCTAGGATTTCACCATTAAGCCAAGCTGGTCGCCTGCCATATTTACTATTCTTTCGACTCATCGGGATGGTTTGTCCCTGTAACCTCAACAGGGATTCCTTGAAATACAGCCAGCTCTCCTGGACTCCCTTCCCTTTCATGTTAGTCCCCCAGGGGATCCTGGCCATCTGTTCCCTGAGGGAGTCAAAGTCTGCTTTCCTGAAATCCAGGGTCCGTATCCTGCTGCTTACCTTTCTTCCCTGCGTCAGGATCCTGAACTCAACCAACTCATGGTCACTGCCTCCCAGATTCCCATCCACTTTTGCTTCCCCCACTAATTCTACCCGGTTTGTGAGCAGCAGGTCAAGAAAAGCGCTCCCCCTAGTTGGCTCCCCTAGCACTTGCACCAGGAAATTGTCCCCTACGCTTTCCAAAAACTTCCTGGATTGTCTATGCACCGCTGTATTGCTCTCCCAGCAGATATCAGGAAAATTAAAGTCACCCATGAGAATCAGGGCATGCGATCTAGTAGCTTCCGTGAGTTGCCGGAAGAAAGCCTCATCCACCTCATCCCCCTGGTCCGGTGGTCTATAGCAGACTCCCACCATGACATCACTCTTGTTGCACACACTTCTAAACTTAATCCAGAGACACTCAGGTTTTTCCACAGTTTCGTACCGGAGCTCTGAGCAGTCATACTGCTCCCTTACATACAGTGCTACTCCCCCACCTTTTCTGCCCTGCCTGTCCTTCCTGAACAGTTTATAACCATCCATGACTGTACTCCAGTCATGTGAGTTATCCCACCAAGTCTCTGTTATTCCAATCACGTCATAATTCCTTGACATCACCAGGACCTCCAGTTCTCCCTGCTTGTTTCCAAGGCTTTGTGCATTTGTATATAAGCACTTGAGATAACCTGTTGATCGCCCCTCATTCCCAGTATGAGGCAGGAGCCCTCCCCTCACAGACATTCCTGCCTGTGCTTCCTCCCGGTATCCCGCTTTCCCACTTACCTCAGGGCTTTGGTCTCCTTCCCCCCGTGAACCTAGTTTAAAGCCCTCCTCACTAGGTTAGCCAGCCTGCTGGCAAAGATGTTCTTCCCTCTCTTCGTAAGATGGAGCCCGTCTCTGCCCAGCACTCCTCCTTCATGGAACACCATCCCATGGTCAAAGAATCCAAAGCCTTCTCTCCGACACCACCTGCGTAGCCATTCGTTGACCTCCACGATTCGACGGTCCCTACCCAGGCCTTTTCCTTCCACGGGGAGGATGGACGAGAACACCACTTGCGCCTCCAACTCCTTTATCCTTCTTCCCAGAGCCACATAGTCCGCAGTGATCCGCTCAAGGTCATTCTTGGCAGTATCATTGGTGCCCACGTGGAGAAGCAGGAAGGGGTAGCGATCCGAGGGCTTGATGAGTCTCGGCAGTCTCTCCGTCACATCACGAATCTTAGCCCCTGGCAAGCAGCAGACTTCTCGGTTTTCCCGGTCAGGGCGGCAGATAGATGACTCAGTCCCCCGGAGGAGAGAGTCCCCGACCACCACCACCCGCCTTCTCCTCTTGGGAGTGGTGGTCGTGGAACCTCCAACCTCAGGACATCGCATCTCATGCCTCCCAACCAGCGGAGTCTCCTTCTGCTTTCTCCCCCCAGACATATCATCTGGTCCACTCTCCGCATTGGTACCTGTGGAGAGAACATGAAAGCGGTTAGTTACCTGTGTCTGTGTTACTGGAACCCGGACATTCCGCTTACCTCTTCTGGAGGTCACATGTTGCCAAGCTTCTTCACTGGCCTCTTGGCTCCTCTGTGTAACCTGCTCTACATCTTTAGAGCTTTGTGCCCCTAGAAGGCTATCCTGAGTTTGGTCCAGAAAATCCTCAGTCTCTCGTATACAACGCAGGGTCGTTACCTGTTGCTCCAGACCTTCAATCTTCTCTTCCAATATGGAGACCAGCTTGCACTTTGTACAGACAAAGTCGCTTCTGTCCTGTGGAAGAAAGACAAACATGGCACATCCAGTGCAGGTCACAACAGCTGAATTCCCCCCTTCCATATCACCTACCTACTACGGAGCTTCCTCAGAGACGTTGGCAAGATGTAAGCCTCACTGGGCTCACTCCAGGCGAACTCCCAGGCAAACTCCTGCTGTGAGCTGCTCTGCTGTCCCCGCTGCTCCGCTGGTTCGCTGCCGCTCAGCTGGTTCGCGAGGCTCCGGCTATTTTTAAACAGCCAGGCTTCCCTGACGCAAACACACAGACACCCTAATGCCCGCCCCCTGCAGGCTAGCAGCCAATCAGACACTCACTCAGGCTCCCTCCCAGCAAACACACGCTCGGATACTTCCTCAGCAAGCAAACACACACACTCGGATACTTACCAGTCCCAGGCAAACTCCTGCTGTGAGCTGCTCTGCTGTCCCCGCTGCTCCGCTGGTTCGCTGCCGCTCAGCTGGTTCGCGAGGCTCCGGCTATTTTTAAACAGCCAGGCTTCCCTGACGCAAACACACAGACACCCTAATGCCCGCCCCCTGCAGGCTAGCAGCCAATCAGACACTCACTCAGGCTCCCTCCCAGCAAACACACGCTCGGATACTTCCTCAGCAAGCAAACACACACACTCGGATACTTACCAGTCCCAGGCAAACTCCTGCTGTGAGCTGCTCTGCTGTCCCCGCTGCTCCGCTGGTTCGCTGCCGCTCAGCTGGTTCGCGAGGCTCCGGCTATTTTTAAACAGCCAGGCTTCCCTGACGCAAACACACAGACACCCTAATGCCCGCCCCCTGCAGGCTAGCAGCCAATCAGACACTCACTCAGGCTCCCTCCCAGCAAACACACGCTCGGATACTTCCTCAGCAAGCAAACACACACACTCGGATACTTACCAGTCCCAGGCAAACTCCTGCTGTGAGCTGCTCTGCTGTCCCCGCTGCTCCGCTGGTTCGCTGCCGCTCAGCTGGTTCGCGAGGCTCCGGCTATTTTTAAACAGCCAGGCTTCCCTGACGCAAACACACAGACACCCTAATGCCCGCCCCCTGCAGGCTAGCAGCCAATCAGACACTCACTCAGGCTCCCTCCCAGCAAACACACGCTCGGATACTTCCTCAGCAAGCAAACACACACACTCGGATACTTACCAGTCCCAGGCAAACTCCTGCTGTGAGCTGCTCTGCTGTCCCCGCTGCTCTGCTGTCCCCGCTGCTCCGCTGGTTCGCTGCCGCTTAGTATCTGGCTGCTCAAAATCAGCTGCCAGGTGATCTGCCTCCACACTCCACCCCAGGGGAAACTGTTCACCCTTAACCTTACAAATATTATGGAGAGCACGGCAGGCTGCTATGACCATGGGAATATTTTCCTCATTTAGGTCTAACCTGCCATAAAAGTGCCAGCATGCTTTTAATTCGCCAGACGCACTTTCTACTGTCATTTTGCATCTGCGTAGCCTATTGTTGAAGCACTGCTTGGTGCTGCCTAGGTTTCTGTTAGGCTTCATAAGCCATAGATTCATAGATACTAAGGTCAGAAGGGACCATTCTGATCATCTAGTCCAACCTCCTGCACAACACAGGCCACAGAATCTCACCCACCCACTCCTACGAAAAACCTTACTTATGTCTGAGCTATTGAAGTCCTCAAATCGTGGTTTAAAGATTTCAAGGAGCAGAGAATCCTCCCTCAAGTGACCCGTTCCCCAGGCTACAGAGGAAGGCAAAAAACTTCCAGGGCCTCTTCCAATCTGCCCTGGAGGAAAATTCCTTCCCGACCCCAAATATGGCGATCAGCTAAACCCTGAGCATATGGGCAAGATTCACCAGCCAGATACTACAGAAAATTCTTTCCTGGGTAACTCAGATCCCATCCATCTAATATCCCATCTCAGGGAATTAAGTCTATTTACCCTGAATATTTAAAGATCAATTACTTACCAAAATCCCATTATCCCATCATACCATCTCCTCCATAAACTTATCAAGTAGAATCTTAAAGCCAGATAGATCATTTACCCCCACTGCTTCCCTTGGAAGGTTATTCCAAAACTTCACTCCTCTGATGGTTAGAAACCTTTGTCTAATTTTAAGTCTAAACTTCCTGGTGGCCAGTTTATACCCATTTGGCCATGGGAGTAATGGGCATACTGGGCCCATCATTTTGGGCATTTCAACATCCCCCACTGGAATCTTCTGGTCTGGAAAGAAAGTTCCTGCTTGCTGCTTTCTGTACAGGCCAGTGTCCCTGAAGATGTATGCACCTTACATTATGTCAGTGAAACGCCCATGGTGATCCACAAGCGCCTACAGTACCATAGAGAGGTACCCCTTTCTATTGATGTACTCCATCACAAAATTGTCCAGGGCCAAAATTGGGATGTGTGCTCCATCTGTCGCCCCTCCGCAATTAGGGAGTCCCATTGACGCAAAGCCATCCACTGTTTTACACACACTTCCAAGAGTCACAGTCCTTCGTAGCAGAATGCGATTAATAGCCCTGCACACTTGCATTAATGCAGCCCCAACTGTCGATTTCTCAACTCCAAACCATGACCGACTGCTAGCAGTCTGGAGTTGCCAGCTTCCATGTAGCGATTGCCACGTGCTTTTCCACTGAGAGGGCATCTCTCATTTTGGTATCCGTGCTCTGCAATGCTGGGGCGAGCTCTTCACACAGTTCCAGGAAGGTGGCTTTCCACATCTGAAAGTTCTGCAACCACTGCTTGTCATCCCAGATCTTCATCACATGCTATCCCACCATTCAGTACTTGTTTCCCAAGATCAAAAGCAATGGTCCACCGTGTACAGCTGCTCCGTGAATACCAAAAGTAATCTGGTGTTGCTTGTTTCCATGGCACACAGCAGGTCAGGCACCTCTGATTCCTGTTCAGATTGGGAGTTTGTGATCTACTGCATAACCATCTGCAGTGTGTTCATAACAGTGACCACAACAGTAGACAGCAGTGCAGGCTCTATCCTTTCAGACTGAGATGGCAGGTGCACAGTAAACAGGGGCCATTGAAAAATGTCGCAGAACACAGTCAGAAGCCTCTGGAATGATGGGATGGAAAAAACTGCATCATGGAACATGCACCCTTGATGAATTGCAATCCACTCCACCATCCCACAATTCCTAGATGGCGAGTAGCACAGTGGGATAGCTACCCACAGTGCATTGCTCTCACTCTCACTGATGCTAGAGCACCAACCGTGGATGTGCTTCGCCAGCAGAAGGGGCGTTATGTGAACGTGCACAAGCAAAGTGATTATAGTGTTTTTTGATCATCAGCATAACTTGCATTGACAAAACTCTGTAGTGTAAACGAGGCCTCAGAAGAAGTAAATACTAGTGACTAATCAGTCTTCCATGCTCTATAACTTCATACAATCTAATGTATTATTTCCTTCCAGAGGTGGTGCTTAGGTTCTAATTTAATGAATTATTCACTCAATTTGTCAAATACTGTTCTTCTGTGCTCATTATAAACCCATTGAGAATTTGCTTCAGAGTTAACATATAAAAAGACTCCTTAGTTTTGTAGACACAGTTACAACTTAATAAAAGTGTCACCATCTTTTCTTTCTTTTGAAAAGTATATTGCATTTGTTTCTATTTGATCCTGAAGGAAGGAATAAAGCATTATTGTCAATGTAGTATATGATCGTCATTAATGTCAATGAGAAAAGTGGCAGAGATGAAGGTTGCTAACTTTTCGTGTTTTGAGATTAATAAGATATTCAAGTCATCCTTTTTTAAAACGTGTATGGTTCTTTTCAGTATTTTGTACCTCAAAAGAATTGTATTTAAAAGGAAAGGGTAATTCTTTAAATATCACAAGCTGTGGTTTGCTTTGACAAGTAACATTTTCAATCTATTTTATAATATCTGCCTACTCTTCTCTTGCATCAATACTATTAAAAAATAAGTGAAAGTAAGCTCCTAAAACTTCTTGATCTCAAAGGGGAAGATACTACAGGAAAAAGAAGAAAGTGCCATTGTGTGGTTTTTTTGCCCTCTAGAAGCATAAAAAGAAACAGAACAGAATTGTGTCTGTGCACATGCTGATACAGCTCATTACTTAAACATAACCATCCTCATAAATTCCTTTCATCTGGTACCTACTCTAAAAACAAACTGTAGGGACACCTTTCTGGTAATTCTGATAAACAGCCAACCGGTCTCTTCTGAGACAGCTCCCCACCATCCACTGCCTCCTGCAGAATTTGTAAACCAAGCAGAATAAATGACATATGTTGTTCACAGAGAAGAAAGGTCTGGAGAAAACACAATTTTAAATAAAATATTTATGGGACATAACTCTAGTTATCAAGAAGCCTTGAATGTTTACACTAGTTTGAACATACAGTTGCACCCTAATATATTTCCCTTTTGCATGACATGTGGTAGGTAGTAGTGTAGTTGGACGTTTGTTTCTCTGATAAACTTTTGGAGACTCTGGGGGATAAACAATGAGACTCTTATATGCAAATGAATATTTGAAAACCACAGTGTGAGATGCAGAGATTCCTGTTACTCTAACATTCTGTTTCTAATTTTGTGTTTCAGCTTTTTAGAAGTTTTAATTAAAGTAAGGAACAGACACAATGATGTGGTTCCTACCATGGCGCAAGGGGTGATTGAGTACAAGGAAAAGTATGGCTTTGATCCGTTTGTTAGCAGTAACATCCAGTATTTTCTAGATAGGTTCTACACCAACCGCATCTCTTTCCGCATGCTTATTAACCAGCACAGTAAGTAATTGCTTTGTTTTTCAACTTGGAGGAATAATTGGTTGTTGCTTATAAACCTAAATTGACAACATTGATTTGGCATTCCTCGCACCAGTGACTAATTTTAATATTCTGAGGTGAAGATGGTAGATGATATATTGTGACAATTGGTTATTTAAGTAGTGCAGTTTTATTGAGGTGTCTAGAAATTAATCTGAACCACTAAGCAGAATAACAGCCCAGTATTCCAAAGTGATAGGCTTGCAGTGAAGCTCCACTGTTCTATTTTTTCAACGTGACTGTAAAAATTTTTTTCACCCTGTTAGCAGGTACAGTGTGCAAGGTGATGTATAAGGTATTTTTAGGTACTAAAAAATTTGTATAAAAATGTATAAGGTTATTTTAGGTACTAAAATAATTACCGTATATACTCATTCATAAGCCAAATATTTTTGGTAAACAAGTGATGCATCAAAGAGCGGGGGTCGGTTTATAAATGGGTCTACACCAAAATTTGATGATTTTAAATTCTATGAAATAATTGAATTGAATATCTAATACATTGTCATTTTGTTTACCTGGAGCATCTGCAGGCACAGAGCCCCTCAGCTCCCTGTGACTACGGTTCGCTGTTCCCGCAGCTCCCATTGGCTGGGAACGGCAAACCGTGACCACAGGGAACTGAGGGGCTCCATACCTGCAGACGCTCCAAGTAAACAAAACGTCCCGACCCGCCAGTGGCTTACCCTGACAGGCCGGGAGCCAAAGTTTGCCGCCCCATTTATTGATGTCAATACTGCAGCCTTTTAAAGTTACAAAGGCTTTGTTTAATGGACTAGATTGGCTTGAAAGGAATACTAAAAGAGCAGTGCTGCAGATCTTTGACATTTGACTCATGCATTTCACAAAATGCTATGCCTTACAAGCTAATCAGAAAAATACAATGAATGATAGTACTATAGCACTGAGTAGTCCGCTACTGTGTAATTTGATTTCTTCATGCATTTCTACCAACGGACCTCATAAGTCTCGAGCCAATATGAAAATATAAGATGCAGAATCAATGGAATCTCTAATAAAATTGAAATAGCCTGTTATCCCCACAGACATGCCAATCTACAGGGCTGCTTTGAAATAAACAAAGAACAATAATAATTTGATAGTAATAAAGCAGGTGACATTCCTATATAAAGTCCTACAGAATCTATAACTTCAATAATAATAATAATCTATTTTCATACTAGTATTTAAAATGAACAATGGTGAAATCAAAAGAAAAAGGTCTGCTTATCACGCAGCGTTCAAACTTAAAGTTGTTGAATATGCAAAAGCAAACAATAATTGTGCCGCTGCTCGTGAATTCTGTATCAATGTGAAGCAAGTAAGAGAATGCCGAAAAAATAAAACACTAAAAGACATGCCAAGAAACAAGAAAAAATGTCCAACAAGGTGTGCGTCATTTCCTGAGCTGGAGCGAGATCTCAATAATTGGATTGTTGAATGTTGACAGTATGGGTACATTGTCGTTAGAACTGGAATTCGTCTGCGTGCTCTGCAAATGTCGAAAGATGACAAATACAAGTCAATAAAGCCATCAGTATTTGTCGCATCAGCCGGTTGGTGTACTCGCTTCATGAACCGTCATAGTCTCTGTCTTCGTCAGCAAACAAAGAGATCTGGAAGAAAAAATTGAATCTTTCCAAAGGCTTATTATAAAATATTGAAAGGAATATGCATTTGAACTGTCACAAATAGCAAATATGGACGAAACACCAATGACATTCGATCTCCCGAGCAACAGAACGGTAACCGGTGTTGGTGAAAAAATAGTTTTAAGTAAAACCATTGACCGTGAAAAAATCCATTTTATGGTGGTTTTATCGTGTTTGGCAAATGGATCAAAGCTCCCTCCTGTTGTTGTTTTTAAAAGAAAAACCTTGCCTAAAAACATGAAATTTCCTGCTGGTGTCATATGTACACACGAAAAGGGATGGATGGATGAAAGTGGGACTATTGAATGGCTGGAAAAAGTGTGGAATAAGAGACCAGGACTATTTTTCAAGAAACCTGCTGTGCTTGTTTGGGACATGTTCAGGGCACACAAGATGGATGAGGTGAAAAATGTGGCCAAAAATATGAAAACTAATTTGGCTGTAATACCTGGAGGCTTAACTTCAGTTCTACAACCTCTTGATGTCTGCCTGAACAAACCCTTTAAAGACAGGCTACGCAAAATGTGGTCTGAATGGATGTGCTCAGGCATGGCGAATTGGCAAAAGGCGGGAATCTTATGAAGCCCGAAATCAATCTAGTCGCCCAGTAGATGAAGGACCTGTGGGTGTCCATTCCCTCGGAAATTATAGAAAAATCATTTAGGAAATCAGATATCAGCAGTGCATTCGATGGGTCAGACAACACTGCCGACGTCTACGATGACAATGCAGGTGCAGCTGTGAGTAAAGCAAAGTTGAATGAACTGTTTGGTGAATCAGAGACTGATTCAGGCTTTGAAGGATTTTAAGACTTTTTAAAGTCTCATATTGTTCTAAGTTACTTGTTTTAAATATCCATTTATTGATTTTAAATATTAACTGTAATTTTAAGGTGAATACATATTTGTTCAGTTATTATAACAACAACAGGTTCATTAGATTACATTAAAATCATTCTAGCAAAACTTTTGAGTGTTTCTTTTGATGCCAGCTTTTAAAATATAACACGGGTTGGCAAACTTTGGCTCCCAACCCGTCAGGGTAAGAAGCTGGTGGGTTGGGACGTTTTGATTACTTGGAGCTTCCGCAGGCACAGAGCCCTTCAGTTCCCAGTGGCTGCGGTTTGCCATTCCGAGCCAATGGGAGCTGCGGGAAGCCACCATGGGTTGGGAATGGCAAACCGCGGCCACTGGGAGCTGAGGGGCTCAGTGCCTGTGAACGCTCCAGGTAAACAAAACGTCCCGACCCGCCAGCAGCTTACCTTGATGGGCTGGGAGCCAAAGCTTTGCCAACCCCTGAAATATAGGGTTGGCTTATGAAAGGGTCATACAGTTTTTGCTCTTTTTACCTATGCATCTAGGGGGTTGGCTTATAAACGAACGGGCTAACGAACGAGTATATACAGTACATCTTCTCTGCCTAGCAGTCCACTTGTAGATTTGACATGTTTAATCATCAGACAGAAAAAAAAGTCTTCCACCTTTTCAGTTTTGTTTGTTTGTTCACTGTGCATATTTTAAAAGCTAAATAGTTTCTAACAAATTATGCTGTCTCCTGTTAATTCCCCAACCTCTTTTTTCTTTTCTAAAGAAACTATTTCTCACTTGGATTTCAATTTTTATTCTTTCCTTTATTAATAAGCACAGCAGTTCTGATTTTCACACTTCCCTCAAATTAGATTCTCAGGTTTGTACTGTTTAAGTATCCATTGGTATTCATCTTGTAGTATGAAAGGAATTACATAGCTCCCAGTAATCAATATTTGTTGCATTTCAAAGTTAAGATCAATCTTGTGATCTCTTGAAGTGTATATTTGTGTCATGGGCTCTAGGGTTTCATTTCCTGTACAATATTTTGCTGTTTGTGACATCTTAGAAACATGATCACACTACATATGGTAGGAAAAACGTTAAATCCAGGGTATTTTACTAACAATTACTTGTGTATCCAGTAACTTTTATTTATAATATGATCAGTGAAAGGTGTTAAATGCACTAGTATAACAAGGCTAAAAAGATTAGAATAGTATATCCACTTAGCAATAAATCTGGCCAAACAAAGAAACAACGACAATAAAGCTAGATAAATAAAAAGGCCCTTCTTAGAAAATAAATGTTGTTAATAAATAAAGGTTTCATCCTATCAGAGTTTGTAGGCCTAGTCTAAACACACCAGTTGCACCCGTTTAACTAACTGCGATGTTAACCGGTTTAGTTAGCTGGTGCAATATTGAATCTGGACACTCATACCAGTTTAAACCTGGCTTATATCATTAGTTTATATAAAGTTGCAGCAGTTTAACTAAACCAGTTTAATATTGCACTTTTAATTAAACTGGTGGAATTTCTTTGTTTAGACAAAAAGAAAAGGAGTACTTGTGGCACCTTAGAGACTAATAAATTTATTTGAGCAAAAGCTTTCGTGAGCTACAGCTCACTTCATCGGATGCGTTTGGTGGAAAATACAGAAGGGAGATTAATATACACATACAGAGAACATGAAACAATGGGTTTTATCATACACACTGTAAGGAGAGTGATCACTTAAGATGAGCCATCACCAGCAGCCGGGGGGGGGGGGAGGGGGAGAGGAGGAAAACCTTTCATGGTGACAAGCAAGGTAGACTATTTCCAGCAGTTAACAAGAACATCTGAGGAACAGTGGGGGATGGGGTGGGGGGGAGAAATAACATGGGGAAATAGTTTTACTTTGTGTAATGACTCATCCATTCCCAGTCTCTATTCAAGCCTAAGTTAATTGTATCCAGTTTGCAAATTAATTCCAATTCAGCAGTCTTTCGTTGGAGTCTGTTTTTTGAAGCTTTTTTGTTGAAGGATAGCCACCCTCAGGTCTGTAATCGAGTGACCGGAGAGATTGAAGTGTTCTCTGACTGGTTTTTGAATTGATAATTCTTGACGTCTGATTTGTATTCATTCTTTTACGTAGAGACTGTCCAGTTTGACCAATGTACATGGCAGAGGGGCATTGCTGGCACATGATGGCATATATCACATTGGTAGATGCGCAGGTGAAAGAGCTTCTGATAGTGTGGCTGATGTGATTAGGCCCTATGATGGTATCCCCTGAATAGATATGTGGACAGAGTTGGCAACGGGCTTTGTTGCAAGGATAGGTTCCTGGGTTAGTGGTTCTGTTGTGTGGTGTGTGGTTGCTGGTGAGTATTTGCTTCAGATTGGGGGGCTGTCTGTAAGCAAGGACTGGCCTGTCTCCCAAGATCTGTGAGAGTGATGGGTTGTCCTTCAGGATAGTTGTAGATCCTTGATGATGTGTTGGAGAGGTTTTAGTTGGGGGCTGAAGGTGATGGCTAGTGGCGTTCGGTTATTTTCTTTGTTGGGCCTGTCCTGTAGTAGGTGACTTCTGGGTACTCTTCTGGCTCTGTCAGTCTGTTTCTTCACTTCAGCAGGTGGGTATTGTAGTTGTAGGAATGCATGATAGAGATCTTGTAGGTGTTTGTCTCTGTCTGAGGGGTTGGAGCAAATGCGGTTATATCGTAGAGCTTGGCTGTAGACAATGGATCGTGTAGTATGATCTGGATGAAAGCTAGAAGCATGTAGGTAGGAATAGCGGTCAGTAGGTTTCCGATTTAGGGTGGTGTTTATGTGACCATCGCTTATTAGCACTGTAGTGTCCAGGAAGTGGATCACTTGTGTGGACTGGTCCAGGCTGAGGTTGATGGTGGGATGGAAATCGTTGAAATCCTGGTGGAATTCCTCAAGGGCTTCTTTTCCATGGGTCCAGATGATGAAGATGTCGTCAATGTAGCGCAAGTAGAGTAGGGGCATTAGGGGATGAGAGCTGAGGAAGCGTTGTTCTAAGTCAGCCATAAAAATGTTGGCATACTGTGGGGCCATGCGGGTACCCATGGCAGTGCCGCTGATTTGAAGGTATACATTGTCCCCAAATGTGAAATAGTTATGGGTGAGGACAAAGTCACAAAGTTCAGCCACCAGGTTAGCCGTGACATTATCGGGGATACTGTTCCTGACGGCTTGTAGTCCATCTTTGTGTGGAATGTTGGTATAGAGGGCTTCTACATCCATAGTGGCTAGGATGGTGTTTTTAGGAAGATCACCAATGGATTGTAGTTTCCTCAGGATGTCAGTGGTGTCTCAAAGATAGCTGGGAGTGCTGGTAACGTAGGGCCTGAGGAGGGAGTCTACATAGCCAGACAATCCTGCTGTCAGGGTGCCTCAGATGTTCTTGTTAACTGCTGGAAATAGCCTACCTTGCTTGTCACCATGAAAGGTTTTCCTCCTTCCCCCCCCCCCCGCTGCTGGTGATGGCTCATCTTAAGTGATCACTCTCCTTACAGTGTGTATGATAAAACCCATTGTTTCATGTTCTCTGTATGTGTTTATAACTCTCCCTTCTGTATCTTCCACCAAATGCATCCGATGAAGTGAGCTGTATCTCATGAAAGCTTATGCTCAAATAAATTTGTTAGTTTCTAAGGTGCCACTATTACTCCTTTTCTTTTTGTGAATACAGACTAACATGGCTGCTATTCTTAAACCTGTCATTTGTGTAGACAAATTCTAGTGATCAGTGATTAGTTTAGGGCAAATGGTTCTCTTAAGTGTTGAAAGAGAGATGGCTAGGACAAGTTTTGAAAACAGGCTTCATGTAATTTGGCCTTGACCCCTACAGAGTTCTGTTTAATTTATTGTTGACGAATGGGTGGTAAGTATTAGAAACCTTTTATACCTCATCGAACTTGCAGTTCCTACCTACTGAGATAATTATATGAATGGAACATTTTATAATTCAGTTGTATCTGTACTGACTTTAGTCTATCCTGAGACTTTTTTCTTTCTTCTGGATAGACATAAATGGACTCCAATGCATTTATTTCTCATATCATATCAGATATTGCAAGCAATAATTACTAAACAGAGTGTTTTTTCAGAGAGGTCAATAGTCTTGATCAGGGACTAATGTTATGGAGGAGTATCTTTTTGCAGCGTGACACCAAATCTTGTCAACATACTGTCTGATTTAACTTTTCTATGTTGGTTTAAATGTAATAGCCATTCACTTAACTGTCAACTTTTTTTCCTCTTAGCACTTCTTTTTGGTGGAGACACTAATCCTGCTCATCCCAAGCATATTGGAAGTATTGATCCTACCTGTAACGTGGCTGACGTAGTAAAAGGTAAGGAGATACATTTAATATTTGTATTATGTTTCAAACCCCAATTTACAGTTCTACATACAGTTAAGGTGTCCAAGGCAGAAGTTTTATTTCCATTTAATTAAAATTTTAAAAAACTCTAAGGAATGGTACACATTTAATTGCTTATAGCAAGGCCATAAAAATATCAGTTTTTAATAATATTAACAATATCTAGCTCTTGCAGTACTTTTCATCTGTAGATCTCTATGTACTTTACAAGGAAGGTGGGTACAGTTATCTCCTTTTTACCTATCAGGAAACCGAGATAGAGGTGAAGTAAAGGCTTGTCCAGGGACACCCAGCAAGCGAGGGGCAGAACTGGAACTAGAACCCATGTCTGTGTCTTAGTCTGCTGCTTTATCTATTAGATCACACTTTCTAGTGGCCTCAAAATCCAAAAATCTGAAACTAGTGGAATGTTAATAGAGCTACAAAAAATGGAATTATAACTTTATCTTCTACTACAAGGACAGATCAAAGTCTTTTATCCTTTTCTTATGTTTGATATGGTGGTTAAATTATTTTCCAAAAAGTATTTAAGAATACATATTCTACTTGACATCCTTTCTAAAGAAAATCAAGGATATACATAGTCATCTGTTCTTGTATGATTATTCAAGTAAGGCTCTACGATAAAGAAACAAACACCGTAAGAAAGTGAAGTTATAATTACTCCTGGGGGAATTCTGTGCCACTGTGTATGTGCGCAAAGTTAATGAGCCATGCATAATTTTAATTTTTTTGTGCAGAAAAAAGCTTCTGCTGGAAAGTTGCTGCATTTGCACCTTTTGCCCACCGGAGGGCACTATGGCACTAGAACAGAGCAGCCTCCCCTGCCAGCCCCTTCAGAAAATAACTTCTTTGGAAAGTTGCTGCGGTTCTGCCTTTTGTCCACCAGAGGGCACTGTGGTGATAAAACAAAGCAGCAGCTCCCAGCCAGCTAGAGAAGAGAGAGCCTACCTTCTTTACAGCACTTGTTGGGCCAGGTCAGGAGACAGGGGCTATGGGGAAACAGACAGTGTGGGGCTGCTGGGGAGTCAGACAGGGGCTCATAAGGACTAGTGTGGGAGAACAGACTGGGGCAGGGGCTGAATGGGAGTGGAGGCGTAGGGCCACAGAGTGGAGTGAGGTGCAGGGCCAGATATGGAGAGGGAGGTGACTGAGTGCGGGCACAGAAACACATAGGGACAGGGGGTGGCTGAGTGGGGGCATAGAGACATGTGGAGACAGGGAGGAGGTACAGGGCCACCTGGGGACAGGGTAGGGGATGTAGAGCCACATCAGGATGGGGAGAATGGATGTCTGAGTGGGAGTGGAGGGACACGTGGACAGGGAGTTCAAGGGCACATGGGACAGGGGCAGATGTGCCTGATTGAATGGTAGAGGCTAGAGGTCAGCCAGGGTCTGCATCGGGGAAGCTCCTTAACAATCTCTCCCCGCAAAAAACCTGTTCTATACTTTTCCCACCCATACCCAACAACACTCCAAGTTCACACCCAGGCTCCTTCCCAGCAATTACTTCCATCTCCCTCAAGCCCTCTGTTACCCCTGACTCCCCACAAGCCTTTGCACTGCTTCTGAGGGGTGTGAGAAATATGTTTCTGTATTGTACTTTAAATGAATTATTACTCGGAGTTCTGTATTAATAATCTTAAATCTTTTTTGTTGTCTGTAACAATACAGACATACTTGCTGACAGATATTTTGAAATATTTTTTTTTTTTTTTTTTGGAAAAAGCTAATGTACTCAATGCTTTTTTTGCCTCTGTTTTCACTAACAAGGTCAGCTCCCAGACTGCTGTGCTGGGCATCACAAAATGGGGAAGAGATGGCCAGCCCTCTGTAGAGATAGAGGTGGTTAGGGACTATTTAGAAAAGCTGGACGTGCACAAGTCCATGGGGCCGGACGAATTGCATCCGAGAGTGCTGAGGGAATTGGCGGCTGTGATTGCAGAGCCCTTGGCCATTATCTTTGAAAACTCGTGGCGAACGGGGGAAGTCCCGGAAAAAGGCTAATGTAGTGCCCATCTTTAAAAAAGGGAAGAAGGAGGATCCTGGGAACTACAGGCCGGTCAGCCTCACCTCAGTCCCTGGAAAAATCATGGAGCAGGTCCTCAAAGAATCAATCCTGAAGCACTTAGAGGAGAGGAAAGTGATCAGGAACAGTCAGCATGGATTCACCAAGGGAAGGTCATGCCTGACTAATCTAATCGCCTTTTATGATGAGATTACTGGTTCTGTGGATGAAGGGAAAGCAGTGGATGTATTGTTTCTTGACTTTAGCAAAGCTTTTGACACGGTCTCCCACAGCATTCTTGTCAGCAAGTTAAGGAAGTATGGGCTGGATGAATGCACTATAAGGTGGGTAGAAAGCTGGCTAGATTGTCGGGCTCAACGGGTAGTGATCAATGGCTCCATGTCTAGTTGGCAGCCGGTGTCAAGTGGAGTGCCCCAGGGGTCGGTCCTGGGGCCCGTTTTGTTCAATATCTTCATAAATGATCTGGAGGATGGTGTGGATTGCACTCTCAGCAAATTTGCGGATGATACTAAACTGGGAGGAGTGGTAGATACGCTGGAGGGGAGGGATAGGATACAGAAGGACCTAGACAAATTGGAAGATTGGGCCAAAAGAAATCTAATGAGGTTCAATAAGGATAAGTGCAGGGTCCTGCACTTAGGATGGAAGAATCCAATGCACCGCTACAGACTAGGGACCGAATGGCTCGGCAGCAGTTCTGCGGAAAAGGACCTAGGGGTGACAGTGGACGAGAAGCTGGATATGAGTCAGCAGTGTGCCCTTGTTGCCAAGAAGGCCAATGGCATTTTGGGATGTATAAGTAGGGGCATAGCGAGCAGATCGAGGGACGTGATCGTTCCCCTCTATTCGACACTGGTGAGGCCTCATCTGGAGTACTGTGTCCAGTTTTGGGCCCCACACTACAAGAAGGATGTGGATAAATTGGAAAGAGTACAGCGAAGGGCAACAAAAATGATTAGGGGTCTAGAGCACATGACTTATGAGGAGAGGCTGAGGGAGCTGGGATTGTTTAGTCTGCAGAAGAGAAGAATGAGGGGGGATTTGATAGCTGCTTTCAACTACCTGAAAGGGGGTTTCAAAGAGGATGGCTCTAGACTGTTCTCAATGGTAGCAGATGACAGAACGAGGAGTAATGGTCTCAAGTTGCAATGGGGGAGGTTTAGATTGGATATTAGGAAAAACTTTTTCACTAAGAGGGTGGTGAAACACTGGAATGCGTTACCTAGGGAGGTGGTAGAATCTCCTTCCTTAGAGGTTTTTAAGGTCAGGCTTGACAAAGCCCTGGCTAGGATGATTTAACTGGGACTTGGTCCTGCTTTGAGCAGGGGGTTGGACTAGATGACCTTCTGGGGTCCCTTCCAACCCTGATATTCTATGATTCTATGATTCTATGAAATAAATGATGATAAATAATTGAAACTGGTGTGATTGTATTGTGGTGTTTTGAAAAATAAAATAAACCTCTAGCCCGATATATCGCTACCTGATATAACACGAATTCGGATATAACGAGGTAAAGCAGTGCTCCGGGGGGGCGGGGCTGCGCGCTCAGGTGGATCAAAGCAAGTTCGATATAACACGGTTTCACCTATAACGCGGGTAAGATTTTTTTTTTTTTTGTCTCACGAGTACAGCGTTATATCGGGATAGAGGTATATTCAGAATTTTGCAGAATTTGAAAATGTGTGCATAATTTTTAATTTTTTGTTGCAGAATTCCCCCAGGAATAATATAATATAGGAATAATCTTCAGATATTTAGAAACTCTTGGCTTTTGTCTTTGGGCACCAAGCATATAGGGAAGTTTTGATGTAACTGTACACCTTGTCACACAGTGTTGCTCCCATGGAGGGAGAGTGTGTGTGTGTGTACACATCACACACACGTTCTATACGCACATGAATAAATGCACGTACATATATGTTCATACACATACATATGAGCATATGCACATACAAACATTGGGTACCTATTCTGTGTATGGAATGTGTGTATCTGAATTCTCAATTGATATATTCTCATGTGAAGACATAGTGACCAACTATGCTAGGATGGTAATCTAGTGGAAGAATATTGGGATGCCATATGAGAACTGGTGTTGGGCATCAAATCTTGGTCTTTAGTTCTTGGGTTGACAAGGGCTATGAACACAGTGGAAGCAGAAACTATTTTACACCCATGAGAGGAGGTATCTCTTCCTGTTGAACTCATTTCACCCATATTAACTCAAGAAGCAAAACTGATTTGCCTGTAAGGGAGTGTGACCCACAATGCTTTAAAAGAGGGGAGAAAAATGAAGAAAATAGTTGGAGGGAATCCTTAGTGCTAGGAGAGGGTATTCGGATCTTTATGAAGGACGGAGACACACCACGTGAGAAACTAGTGGAACACAAAGCACCTTTTTAAAACTACGGAATCTATCCATGCTCATACTTGAAAATGTTATTTTGATATATGCTATAAAATACATAATTTATGTAAGCAATAGTATAGAAGTTCAGGTATATTAAAAAGAAAGAAAAAGGACGTGCTAAACCCTACAGAACAAGTTTGTTCAAGCCTCTAATAAAGCAAAATTACAAAGCATTTTTTAATATTTAAGTAGCAGCTGCATAAGTGTGTGTTTGTGTATGTATATGTGTATATATGTATGTGTGTGTGTGTGTGTGTGTGTGTGTGTGTGTGTGTGTGTGTATATATATATATATATACACAATGTATGTACTAATTGCATAGCACTGATTGCTTGAATACAGTTCCACTTGCAACGTGATACTTTATTTCACCCTTTGTTATACATTTGTGTATCAGTTGATGTGTCTGTAATGTTTCACCTACAGTCTTGCTGATTTATAAACATTTGAAAATTAATATTAACCTTATCCCAGTTTTGCTTTTGGAGTAAGTGACTATCCCAAAGTGACTTCATGTTTTACTGAGCTTTTTTAAAAGCAGTTTTTGAATGTTTGTTGAAACCATGTGAAATTTAGTGTATGAATTATAAGTAACTATAAATTACAGAGCTTGAGAATAAATATTAAGAGTTTGTGTTATTTTGATATCATCAAAGAATTCTAACCCCATAGATTCAGCTTTTCTTTTTTTATGAAGTCATTGCAGTTGGAAATTGTTCATAAATTAATATTTTCCAGTTTACATAGTAATTGGCGAAACAGTTTATTTTTATAGGTTAACAATGGCTGCCTTATAAGAAGTGCTGTTTTGTCCGGTGTGTTTTCAAGATAGCTGTTGTCTGCATTGTGTTGCAATTTTTTGTCAGCAGGTGGAGATATGGCATAGATTGCCAAAGCAGGAAATATAACCAAAATGGATTCTTGATGTTCCTTTGATTTTATCTTTCTGTTCTAATCCATAGTAATTATTGATGTCATATTGAGATGAGTCTTGAAATTTAAGCTACTGTATTACAACATTTAAATCTAACAAGTATTGATCACTTGGGCCTGGCTATATAATCCTTAGTCACTTGAATAGTTTTGTTATAGTGAGACAGTAGCACCACGAGTTAAAGATGAGACTAGAGTTGATGAATAATTTTTTTTTTTTATTTAGTGGCTGAACTGAAAAATCAGAAGGGGGAAAAAAAACAATTTCAAACTGAAACTTGAATTTGTTAGTTTTTTCTTGATAAAACAAAAAACTGAATTTTTTTATTCAGGTAAAATGAAATATTATTTTGAATGTCAGTTTGAAATGATATTTTGAAACAAAATGTTGATATGAAATGACATTTTTGAAATTTTCATTTTGGGTTTTTTTTCCAGCTAAAACTATTTGCTGAATTTGACCCAAATTCTCAGTTTCAATAACCCCCAAAATGCATTTTCTTGGGAAATTTACTATTTGCCAAATAAAGTCACCCACCTCTAGTTGAGACTAACTTACTGACTTTTCTAAGTGTTCTAAAATCCACATGTTTATTTGCTGAAAGTTGCTGTGTCTTGAGGAGGCCTGGGGGCAGGATTAGTAGTCAAAACTTGAGGTCATTTGAACAAGGGACACCCCAAATAGTCCACCAAACCAAAAAAGTGACATGCTGTAGCAAGTGAACCTAAGAAGTACCCATGTACAGTGAGTTTGAGTTCTGCCCTAAGTAGATTTCAAAGAATGTATATTTTTGTGCAGAGTCGTAGGAGTGTAGGACTGGAAGGGACCTCAAGAGGTCGTCTAGTCCAGTCCCCTTCATCCAAGGCAGCACTAAGTAATAGCTAGACCATTCCTGACTGGTGTTTGTCTAATTTGTTCTTAAAAACCTTCAATGATGGAGATTCCACAAACTCCCTAGGCAATTCGTTCCAGTGCTTAGCTGCCCTGACAGGAAATTTTTCCTAATATCCAACCTAAACTTCCCTTGCTGCAGTTTAAGTTAATTGCTTCTTTTCCTATCCTCTGAGGTTAATGAGAATATTTTTTTCTCCCTCCTTCTTGTAACAACCTTTTATGCACTTGAAAACTGTTATCGTGTCCCGTCCTGCCCCACTCCACCCCACAGTCTTCTCTTCTCCGACTAAACAAACCCAGTTTTTTTTCCAATCTTCTCTCATAAGTCATGTTTTCTAGATGTTTAATCATTAGTTGCTTTCAGTCTGTACTCCACATGGTCGTCTTCTGGAAGTTGTGCCCTGAGGATACAGTTTCTGGTTTAAGAGCTATGTTCTGAAATCCACATGCTTAATCAGATTTATGTTAGAAGTATTGCCAAGGAAAATTGAATTACCTAATTAAATAGAGGGAAGATGAAAGACTCTAATAAGCAGTAGCATTCGGTCAGTGTAATCATGATGCATGCTTCTCATCCCATTCCTGACCAATGGGACTGTGTGTTTGTGTTTTAAAGTGTGGGGGGGCAAGTAGCTGTGACTCTCAGCAGTGTCAGTGT
This sequence comes from Dermochelys coriacea, assembly GCF_009764565.3. Taxonomy (NCBI): domain Eukaryota; kingdom Metazoa; phylum Chordata; order Testudines; family Dermochelyidae; genus Dermochelys; species Dermochelys coriacea. Next base: position 143,211,646 of record NC_050068.2, read on the forward strand.
GATCAAAGGGATTGCTGAGGCTCAAGTTATGCACCCAGGATAGAGAGCCTGTTTTAAGGACTGTGCAAAGTTGACATTGTAACACAGTACTAGGATGCTGCCATTAGTCAAAATAGTAACTTATATTTATCATGAAAAATAAACACAGAAAACACATTTCAAGTTTCTAAAATAATTTATTTAAGCTACATAAACCAAGGGTCCACACCTATCAGTTTCACCCCCCTAAGTGAGTTCAAGTGCTTTTTCGTATGTGTTCCACTCTTAGTGCCCACATTCCCCATGCTCTTGAGATTGGAATCTTTTGGCCTGCAGTGTCCATTGGCCCAGGCCTGTACCGTAAATGCCCTCTAGCCTCCCTCTTGAGAGCATAAAGTGGCAGAGTGGGGCCAATTGTCTTTGAGTTCCTTCTTATTGCCCATGGGTGAGACACAGTCTTGCAAGTATTATGTTTTATTTTTGCATACTTGCATAGTTAATTTTTAAGATTGTATAGATCACTTTTAGAATAGTCATAGTATAGTTTTGTTTAAGTGTGTGTTGTTAGGTTTCTTTTCAGGTAATGCTTTGAAACACTTTTTTCTGTTATATGGGACTGGGTCTTCAATCTTCGTGGCTGAACAAAAATCTCCAATCAGTTTTAAGTATTGCTAAGTATTGTAAGCAAGACAAGACAGCTATACCACTTAATTGTGGCCATTTAACATGTTTATTTTTATATTCAATGTTCTGTTGATTGTTCATTTTCATAATAAATTCAGAAAACAAGAGAAGCTCACTGAAACTTTTTTTTTTCTCTTGGATAAATCTGAGACCAGCCTCTGATCTGGGTAAACAAGATCCATCCAAATCTGAGCAGTCTTCTTCCAAGAGTTCCTTGGTAAGCACTGGCTCTGTTACCAGTTCTTGCATCTTTGAGACATGCTGCAGCAATTTCTGCTTCCCAAGTCATTGTCCCACATCAGTACCAAGTTGCACTAGAAGCTTGGCACGGAGTGCACATATGGTGTCTATAAGGGATGTCCCCAAAGAAATTACAGGGATTCCTGCTCCACCATTAGAGGAGTATTTCTTTTCCTTATCAGCCTCAGACCAGAGTATGGAGGCTTCTCCTAATGACTCCTGAGTCTACTATACTTCTGTCAGAGAACTTAGGGTACATGTGTATTAACATAACCACAGGGATTATAGGTAGAGATGTTTTATCTGGTACTCTCCAAACCCCTTTTTGGCTCCATACACAGTTCGCCTATGGACCGCACCCCTGCTCTTACTGGGCTCCTGGGGTCTCTCCAGATGTTAGAAAGCCTTCCTCTATCCACTCCAGAGACAAATTGCCCTCCCATATAGAGTCTACAGTCATCGACATCATCACATCCCGATAACTACAAAACTTTTCAGGATCTCCTCAGAAGAATGGCTGAAACATTAGAGATGCGGGTACAGATTGTACACGAAAAATCGAACGTCTAGACATCCTGCATACTTAATTATTGGAAAGACTGGCAATGCCAGTTAATGATGGTCTGTTAGAACATGCACACATTTTGTGACATACATCACCCACCATACCGCCAATGTCTAAGAAAGCTGATAAGTAGTAATAAGTTCCCTCTTCGATATCTGAATATTTTTATACTCACCCAACACCTGGATCACTTGTGGTCACTGCTGCCCAGGAGCGTATGAACCAGCAAAGCTTCAAGTTCATGCCAAAAGAAAAAACAAACAAACGAGGAGTGTGCTTCCAAATGCTTCCAGTCCCTATCATAGACAGTGGACCTCATCTGGTGTTGATGGCTGTGGGAATTAACCATGTCCACCATGATGGAATTGTGTGGAGGGTGGAAGAAGTCTCCCACGCTGGGCCATAATATTTGTCTGCCCACTTGCAAGTAGGTGCCAATAACGCTGAGGTCTGCCAAATGATTCTTGCCAGGTCTAGAATGGCCTTATTAATAGTAGGGCAATCTTTGAGGAAGAAGATGAGTGGAGTATGTCAAGGCGGTGATGGTGGGTGTCCTTGACTTCCTCTAGTGATATTTGGAGAGTGTCCATCACACTCTTTGCCATGTCCTGGAAGAGGCAAAAGTCATCTGCCAGAGATGGCAGGAGAGGCAGGCAGCCTTATCCAGAGAGTAGGAGGATATGGTCTTTGGGGTCACTTCTTCCTCTACAGTGCTCTCGTGATCTTCCATTATTTCTTCCAGAGGTTCTGAAGCTCTGGAAGCCACAGCTGAAGAGGTGTGCCTTGAGGGTTGGACTGGAAGCTCAAGAGGCACGGTGGCACTATATAGCCCAAGATTGTCAGTATTACTACTCTTGATATTGGGCACTCTAAAGAGCCTGGGATGAGTACTGTGATGCCACCTCCTCAGGTTTGCAATCTGAGCCCTCACTAGAGAGCGGAGGAACATGAGGGGGCAGTCAGGAAGTTTCCCGTGCCAGGCGAAGACTGTGTGAAGGTCTTGGCACCAAGGAGACTGCAGAACATCTGATACACGGAGGTCCCTAGAGTGTTAGAATTCCAGCGATACTGACCAACTTGATGCCATTGGCGGTACCAGGATGGATGGAGATCTTGTCCATACTGGTTGCTCTGGTGCCTAATGAGGTGGTGTTGACAGTATCAATGTAGGATCATGTACCAGCAGCGTCTTTTTAGAGGAGTGCTGACTCGTGTCCTTTGGTGCCATTGACTCAGTGCCTGTACCCATCGGGACTATGGGTTTGTCAATGGTGCCTGCCACTGAGGACTTCCATGAGCCACGGGTACTGGTCTGAGAAGGTCTTGGTACCGTCTGCACTGAGTGTGCTAGAGAGCATTTGCGGCTATCTTAGGGTTCCTTGTAGGGACTTCCCACTCTCTCTTTTTCAATTATTTGTGAGAGGAGTCAGTGGCTTGTTTCTTCCCCTAGGCCTCAACATCTAAAGGCTCTGGGTTGAAGACTCACATCTGCCAGGTAACTCATGGCGCAGGTCCGGAGAGCTGGCTCCATGAAGATAATCTTCTGTCTGAGCAATCTGTCCTTATGAGACCAGGGCCTGAGTTGCTGGCAGAGACCACACTTTTGTTGAATGTGGCCTTTTCCAAAGCAGTGAATGCACTGGGAGTGCTTGTCTGTGACAGGGATCTCTTCTTTGCAAGAGAGAGGCACTTCTTGAAGCCTAGTGACCTGGGCACATCCCATTAGGGGAAGTGTTCCCTACAAGGAAAAAGGAGCAGGGGGAAAACGTGTTTTATTTTTTATTTTTAGGGAGAAAAGACAAGAAAAAGGGAAAAACTAGAACTACAACTAAGAACCAGGAGACTAACTATAGAGATGCAAATTGAAAGCAATGGTCCTCACGGACTGTGAATACCTCTGTTTCTAGCCGGGGCAGTTGAGAAGGAACTGAGAGGGGTTAGCCTATGTGTGCTGACTAGCCTTGTGGTAGGTCATGAGGGGAGACAGCGCGTGTGGGCCTAATGGACGCTGCTACCAAAGTTCTCCAATCAGCCACGCAAGCATGCAAGCACAGCTACAGTGGAGCACACTTAGGGGGACACATCTCAAAGAACCATTGTTAGTGCACAAGGTGAGTAACTTCTTCATCCTTCATCCACACCCAGCTTCACTGCACCTCTCAGCCTGGATACTGGCTGGTTAGCCGACATGGAGAAATCTTGATCCATTTTGATTTACAATAGACAAGTGTCCACAAGATTTGTTTGTGGTCAGGTGGGAAGAAAAATCATTATTTGAACAGAGCAGCATCACCTCTCCCTCACAGAGTCTGATGTTCCTACAATTTTGGATTATCTCTTCTCATTAAAGAGATTAGGACTCTGTTAGCTCTGTAGGAGTTCACCTAGCAAATATGAAAACTCACCATCCGCCAATACAGGATCACACTAGATCATCACACCTTAAAGTGACTAGGGTCTTCAAGGGCTTAATGTATGTGTTCCCTCCAATATAGGTGAATCTCCTTCCTCCTGGGACCTTAATGTGGTTTTAGCTGGGTTGATTTTGGGGGAGAGACTGGGGAGAGAGGGGTTGGCTTTTGAATTCTTAGTAGTGATTACATCAGCTCACAGGTGAATTATAAGCATTCATGGCAGGCCTATTGTAAACTGTTTTTCACAAGGGACAAAGTTTCTCTTAGACCTCCAGAACTGTTTGCTTACATGTTTTTCTTTCACTCTAGTGACAGTAAAGTGAAGCTCCACTCTCTGAACGTGTTAAGAGCACTCTTTCTAGATTGTTTATTGCCTTTGCAGAAGATTACAGGACAGGCTGTATCATCCAAAAAATATCTAAGTGGATATCGGAGTTTATTAAAATGTTACCAGTTAGCTAGATTAAAATCTACTAGTCAGGTTAAAGCTCACTCCACAAGGACTCATGCCGCTTCTTTCAGAAGTGTCCTGATTTCTGAAATTCATGGAGAAGCCACCTGGAGTTCTGTGCATGCATTCCATAAACACTATTCCCCTGTAAAGACATAGAGCAGCTGTCCATTTTGGCAGAGCTGTATTACAATCTCTATTTAAATAGACTCTGAGCATTCACTTCTTAGCATCAGGTTACTTCTCGAAAGTCACGAAGAATGGAAAGTTTGTGTGTGTGTGTGTGTGTGTGTGTGTGTGTGTGTGTGTGTGTGTGTGTGTGTGTGTGTGTGTGTGTAGACAAGCACTCGAAGAAGAAAAAAGATGTCTTACATGACCGTGGTTCTTTTTCAGTTGTGTTGTCCATATGTATTCTGTGACCTGCCCTCCTTCCCTTCTGGTACAGAGTCCTTTAACACCCGGATTGTGTTTTGGCAAAGAAAGTGAGAGGCAGTTGGCCCTGCTCTGTTCTTTTATGCCCTTGGGAGCGGGGGCAAGGACACACAGGGTGTAGGCATGGGCCAATGCAGGCTGCTGGCCAAAAGATTCCCGTGTACACTGAGAGGACTGCATATGGACACCACATCTCAAAGAACCACAGTTACTGTAAGTAAGGTAAATAACCATTTTTTCCCCTATGACAAAGGGATTTGAAGAAAATTTAAGCCATTAAAAAAAATTCGGTTGCTTGGCCCTTCTTAAAATAGTCAGAAGAAACCTCAAATGATATAAACTACTATAGAAATATCAAGCAATGTACAAACTACAATAAATATTTTAAAATGATATTCTAATGCAAAAGATAATTTTTGTAAGATTATTTTTTTTACCCCTGTTAAAAAGGAAATCTTGGTGCAGCCCTACCTATGGTGGTGGTACTGGACTATCATAATATTGCTGTGCCATATTAAAGCCAAAGATGTATATACTACTGGTTGTGAATTTGGAGTCATTTGGGGAAAGGGTTCCTTGGATAAGCCCTGCCTCAACTCCCCCAATAAGGAGTTCACTTTATTATTCAAACTGCTCTAAAACCCACTTGCATAGTTATATTGCCTTGAAAATTGGTATTCCATAACAGAAGCTGGGGTAGATTTTGGGGAGGAGAACACTCCATTGAGATGAAATCATAAGTTACCCCCTCTGACTTACTGTGTCAGACTGTATTGTATTCATCTTCATGGGTGTTCTCCTTCATCTGAGAACGTCCCATTGAGATGAATGAACATCTTCACACATTTGCAATCCTCCTGTTTTGTGCATAGACCTCCTCACTCTAAACTAGCACCCCAAATCGGAGTACAAAATTTGGGGCTTTGTTCCACTCAGTTTTGCTGACTGCAGGTGATATGTAGGCTCCTCACTGCCCCCCTCTTACTTTTTCCAAGTCCTTCCAGTCCTACTGGGGGCATGAAGGGGCCAGGAGGAGAACAGAACTGGTAGTTGAGTAGCAGTGAGGCTTTGTACTCCCCCACCACAGGTGTCCTGCAACCATGACCCCTGCACTACCACCACTTACTCAAAAAACCAGGGAAGTTCACGGGCTAAAAACTTCGTAAATTCAGATTTAAGGTTGGCCTATAGTGCCTTGTACCCTTGCAGAATGTCAACGTGCACCTGTGCTTAAATCTCTTAAATACAAGGTTATGGTACTCACCAATCCCACCTTGCAATTTTGATTGTGCCCTCTTTGGGCTCCAATGTCCCCAAACGTATGTTATAACATTCTATCCTTCCAGAGGATTTGAAGCATTCTGGCAACACAGCACATGAATACAGTAGGAGAAACTGTCAGACTGTATCTTTTTTAAATAAAAAGCAATTGAAGACAGGTTTAGTGAATGACAGCTGGCCTATACTCAACTACTTTTACCTACTCTGTTTTAAACCATTCCAGAGTTGCCAGATCTTGTAACCCACCCCATGGTCCTTGTCCTAAGGATGCCTTTTTCCCTGCTGTGTGCTGTTAAGTATGCTCTCATTCTACTATAAATTTCCAAGGCAAGATGACTGTTGTGTGCCTCTACTTGCACAACCCTTATAACTCAGTACTTCCGATAGTAAATCCTTTTTTAAGATAATGTGCCCTTTCTTGAGGGATGGGAACATAGATACACAGTACACATCACAGTGAAAATGCACACTGATTTCAGACTTGTAAGCCAGTGCCTAAAAAGTCAGATATCTGCTTGCAGCCTTGTTATTTTTAGATGTTGAATGAACATTGCTAGCCTTTTTGCATAAATGGAGAATTCAGGCTAAAGTGTGCTGTTTTATTCTTTCACAGATGCTTATGAAACAGCTAAGATGTTGTGTGAGCAGTATTATCTGGTTGCACCAGAGTTGGAAGTTGAAGAATTCAATGGTAATAGGAAGTTCATTTTATTTTAAGTGCTCTAGGAAATACAGGAGAGGGGGTATAGAAGTTTAATAAAAACAAGTATACTTGCTAGTTGTTTAGTCAATAGATAAGATTTTAAATTTCAATTACTGCAGGATTCAAAGATCATAATACAAAGAGGTCTCTTTCATTGCCCTCCTAATTACTCTCCCTTCTAGGGCAGCAAAGAAGTTGATTAGTTAAATAAAGTGATTCCAATGGGAGGAGCACCCTAACATAAAGGAGCATTTGTTTAATACTTGATGCTGAGGGGAAAGTGCTGCATGATGAATCAAATATCACTTCCAGCAGCTGCCTTTGCTTTCCTTCGAGTTATATTGTGTAGGTAATTACCAGGCCTGATTCTACTAATCTTCTGATATGACAGCATTCTGTGTTTAATTGTAAAGTATGTTTTCAAGTTCCACTATTACATGTTTGGAAAGTGAGAGAGAACATAATTATACAGTTGTCTTTATTTGTTACAAATTCAGCTCACTACAGTAGATGGAGTGAACTGTGATACCACAAGGGGAATATGTTGAAATTTTTTTTTAAGCTAACTGAAGTTTTATTTATTTCTAGCTAAAGCTCCAAGCAAGCCTATTCAAGTAGTCTATGTACCCTCACACCTGTTTCATATGCTATTTGAGTTGTTCAAGGTAGGTAAGATTTATTAATGCTCTGATTGTAATTGTATGTTGTAGTTAAGATTCTTCTCAGTCATAATGTTTGCAAAAATAATTCTTCCTCATGTTCTCATACTTAGTTTTTGAAAGTTTGGAGTGATGTGATGAAAGTTGCCCTTGTGCCCTTCCCTAGCGCACATACTTCAAACACTCATTTACACTCCAGTGATGATTGTACCCCTTTCTGCATTTGGTTGACTCAAAACAGCTTGTGGTAAAATTTAGAACACTACCCTTAATGGTACAGTACAAGACATTATTATTTTGCTCAGGATTTTTGCCTTATTGGATGGTTTAAAGGCTGGGATATTTGGGTGGATGCTAGTGTTCCTCTTGAGGGATGTCGGTTTTATTTTTGAATGGTGTAACTTTTAAAAAAATTGTTTATTAATGTTCAGAATAACTGACAAGTTAAACTGTAAAGCAGAGAGAATAGGAGAGAAATTAAAGTGCAAAAATTGTATGTTTTGTGAAATAATGTGCAAGTTCCCAGAAAGGCATAATTGGGCACATTTTAGAAATTAAAGAAAACAAATACATTCAGTAGAAAGCAATGTGGAGTTTTTCCAAAGAATATGTTTTTCTTTGTGTGTTCTCCATTAATGTGCATGTACTCGACTGCTATCTTTCCCCTGTCCTGTCATGAGCTATATGATATGTGACTTACTCTAGGACAGAGTTGGTGCGAATTTGTGGAGTGATGCTGTAGATGTGTTTATAAAACTCTAAAATGATATCATTCGTGCACTAATATAAAAGTCAAACACACAGTAGTAGCTGTAAATGGTGTTCAATTTGTGATGTACTGTGAGTGCAAACTGCATTGATTAAATGACTGCAACTTAACAGTTTTGATGTGGGTCAGGAACATCAAGGCTTTACTATACTTCTATTGTACTTTGTCATTTTCAAAGTATAGTGATTTATTTAATCTATATGACTAATACAAGTGTTAAATTTTTGAACTGTGGAAGTGGGCAGCCTTGGTATGTATGAATAATTTAATGTAGAAATACATTACGGTAGAACCTCAGAGTTAAAAACATCTTGGAAATGGAGGTTGTTTATAACTCTGAAATGTTGGTAACTCTGAACAAAACGTTATGATTGTTCTTTCAAAAGTTTACAAATGAACATTGAGTTAATACAGCTTTGAAATTTTACTATGCATAAAAAATGTTGCTTTCCTTTTATCTTTTTAGTAGTTTACATTTAACACAGTACTGTACTGTATTTGCTTCTTTTTTTGTTGTTTGTTTTTGTTTTGTCTCTGCTGCTGCCTGAATGTGTACTTCCTGTTACAAATGAGGTTTGTGATTGACTGGTCAGTTTGTAACTCTGGTGTTCCTAACTCCGAGGTTCTACTGTATTGTTTTGTGCTTTATGGTGAGGAATCCAATAGAAATACTAAATTACTTTTACAGTAAAGTATTACAATATAAAAATGTAATACATTGACAGTTGACCTGCTGTCAAGTACATCTTGAGTTCACTCAGACATATCCTCTTCTGTATCCGTGTATGCAAATTTAGGGCAGTTTTATTCACAAGTTTTTCAGAATAACACAGTGAAAATGTATTCGATTTGTACATTGTTACTAAAAGTATTTATGATAAAGTTGAGGTGGAGAATATATCAGAATCTAAAACATATGGTTTTAACTTTAGAACTCAATGAGAGCTACTGTGGAATTACATGAAGGTAGGAAAGAAGGCTGTCCATCAATTAAAACATTAGTCACTTTGGGGAAAGAAGATCTATCCATAAAGGTAAACTAATAATAATTTTAAACTGCTGAACTGACTTTCAAAGAAATGCTCACATTAGTAATGTTTTTGATAAATTTATCTTTAATTTTACAAGGACTAAATTATGTACTCTGTATAGGTTCTGGCACTCATTCCATTTGCATTAATGTTTATACAAGTGATTCAAATAATGCTTTGTCTGTGTTTGATGCTTGAACTTTCTGTTCCCGAGCAGATATTGAGTGTTCAAGTAAAACCTTGACTTTTTTCTGTAGATAAGTGATCAAGGAGGTGGTGTCCCTCTGAGAAAAATAGATCGACTGTTTAACTACATGTACTCAACAGCACCTAGGCCTAGTTTGGAGCCAACAAGAGCTGCACCTTTGGTAAGCATCTGTGGGTCAGGGAAAAATATTTTTTTAGAATGCGAGTGTAGTTACACTCCTAGTCTCTCTTCTAGAGTAATCTTTTTTCCTATATTAAAACTTATTGAAGTTTTTCTATCACGGAAACTGGATATCATCAGGAAATCTGCATAGGCAAAACTTACCAGGAGAAAATGCTGCTGATTCTTCACTATAATTAACTTTTAGCAACTTAACTTTGGAGTAGGAAATTACTTTTCTTTGAGTGTTTTGAACACCATATGCTTGGAAATAACTATATCTATATACAATGCAGCATTTTAAAACAGATTAATGTAAAAGATGTTCAGTATCTAAATTAACTAGAATATAGTGTTTTGCATATACATCAAATAGTAGCCAATTAGCTGAGCCACTTATTTCAGTATTATAGTATTTACAGAGCACTGCCCGTAAGTAGGAAGTGAGTTTGTATCAGATTTTTAAAAAATGACTTTTATACAGCTTTGTCTTTGTCCTGTAACAATAAAATGAAATCAGAATTTGTTTGTAATGTGTGGTGTCACCAGCTAACTCATTTTAGTCTTTGCTCTTTAGTAGTGGCATCTGTCATTCTATTCCTCTTTAGTAATATCTTCTGTGCCAGATTTACAAAAATGTTCAGCACCCAGTAGCTCCCAATAAGAACAATGGGAGCTGCAGGATGCTGAATACATTTCAGGTTTGGCCCTTCTGTTATGTATGATTCCTTCTTGCAGGATTTATACATTTTGTATGTATTGGATCATTGAAAAGTTGGTCTAACTAGTGTACCACTTGGCTGGCATTATTTAATAAGAGAGTTGGTTAATGACCTACAGTTCACTTGCCTTTAATCATAGATACCCCTCTTCTCATCTTGTTTGTTCTGTACAGTTTCTCATGCAGTTTTTAGCCTTGAGTATGTAAAGTAAAAAATGGTATCTTGGGCACTTTCTTCTTCATGTTTTAAATATTCTCCTACCAAACGTGTTCTTGTGTGGTATTTGGTGGTGGTGGTGGTGAACTGCATTAGTTTGCTTTGCTGTTTGTAAGCAAATAAGAAGATATGATGCCTTCCCCCAGAGAGCTTACAATCTAGTTCATACACGTAATGTGTTTGGCATGGAACAATCTCATTGGTACAGAGAAAATTATTGTTTTCCTTCAGGTTATTTGAGTGGCTCTATGTCAAGCATCTGCTTCTCTTTTTGGGTATCTCATTGTTTTGCTCCAGCCTCAGATGCTCCTTCAGTGCAAATGAACCCCAATCTACATCTCTGTTGACTTGCACTCTCATCTTTCTATAGCCTATCTTTCTAACTACTACTGCTTTTGACTCTTTCAAATTCTAGATTAATACCAAATACTTCAAAAACAGAAGTGCTCTTTTTCTACAAAATCCTCTTGGATAGTCAGCAACATGGAATGGTCTCTTTAATTCAAACCTGAAGTTTGTTCCCAGTATCCGGAATTGCTTAGTCCTCCTTGACTCCATTCTCTCTTCTTACAGCACCACTTTTGTCTAGAAATCTGATTTTTACCACCCTCAGAAAATTGCCAGAACTCATCCATACCAGGAATCTGATAAAAATATCTTATTCATTTCTTAATCACATTTTGTCATCACTATTTTAATTTCTCCTTTTATGGTTTTCCTAAACTCCTGCTCTTTTAAATGTTGTAAGATCTAGACTATTTTGAGCAAATTATTTCCTGTATCATTTTCAGTTGCTTCTTTTCCGTCTGTGAATCCAGTTAAAAACTGCCTTCCTATCTTTCCTAATTCTGTATACAATCATTTCATTTAATATCTAATCTCTCATCCACTTAATCCATACCTTCTCACTTGGAACCCAATCCTGCAACCACTGACAAGCATAGTTATTCTTAAGCATGTGCATCAGTGCTTGCAGGATTGGGGCTTTTGCTTATCCAGTTTTCTCATCTTTTATGTCCCCTGAGATTTTACAAAGTTCAGAGTGTGGGGAAGGTGTTACTATTATACTTGTGCTGCCAATCTGTGTGGGAACTCCTTTCCTCTAAAACACTTTCTCACTAGGAATTCTACTATAAAATCTATGTCTGCCTGTAATTGATACTATATTCCACTTTCATATTTTCCCATACCTATTTTTTCCCATGAATGGAACCTTATATTGTCTCCTAATCTACAAGCCAGTTGCAATTCTATAGCAGGGGTGGCCAAACTCACTGACCGTCCTAACCACATATGATGATCTTCAGAAGTTTGAGAACCAGGTGTTTCGGCCGTGGCTCCTGCCCCATGGGGCTGAAGCACCAGCCGGGGTTCCAACCGTGAGCTCCCCCCTCACAGGGCAGAAACCCCTAGGACCAGCAGGCACTTCCCCCGGGGCTCAATCCCCAAGGCCCACCACCCTGCTGCTGGGCAGAAGCCCCGAGCCCCCGCCCCCAGTCTGGTAGGCAGAGAATGGGGATGTGGTTGGCTCTGCGAGCCGCACTTAACTGTAAAAGAGCTGCATGTGGCTCACGAGCCGCGATTTGGCCACATCTGTTCTATAGCATTTATACTTCAGTTTTCTTCTACTCTACTCCCTCTTCAGGCGGTATTTCCCTCTTCTGCCCGCATGAGCAATTGTTTTCAGTCAGTAAAGCGTTCTCTCTCTCTCGCCCCTCAATCTTCCAAAAGGAAAGAAAAGTGATCCTGGCAATTATTGTCCTGAAAGTCTAACTTCTTCCCTCTATGGTAGTGGACCAAATATTGAGAGAGAGAGAGAGAGAGAGAGAGAGAGAGAGAGAGAGGTCATTGAGGTCTACATGGTCATGGGGAGAGAATTTCCAAAGCAAGGCTCACCATCCTGTTTCATCCAATTCAGGAGTCGAGAGAGATAAGACCGACTGCTGATTCCATTGTTGAGGGAGATGATATGCTCAGGTTTTTTTGGCCACAAAATCAGATAGTTCAGGATAATGTAGGAAAGAATTTCCTGTTTAAATTGAATCATTCAGCCCATCTATATCATAGGAAGATGTTTTTCCATCACTGAATATCAGAGACCATAAAACGTAACTCAGTAAACACCCATCACTCCTGCATAGGAAGGAAGGTCTATACTTCAAATGATTGTATGATACTCTTATTTTACTTTGTATAACATATATCAGAACTTGTCATATAACGTAAAATGATTACTTTTATTTTTCTGTTTTAACTTTCTCTCCCATTTTTTTAAATAGAGCCCATATACAATGTATGAAACGTTACATTTGATTTTGGTTTTAGTTCTTTGATGAATATTCCTTCTCTTTCAATAATTTCTGCTACGAAATTAGGTCAGTGGAAAAACCTTGTTACCATGGCAGCCAGTCCTGCCAATAGGCGTCAGCAAACTAAGCAATTGCTTAGGGCCCCTAGCAGCACACGCTCCCCCAGCCCTCATTAATTATTAGTATGTGTTGTGTGGGGAGGCAGCAAAAATATTCCTGCTTAGGGCCCCCACTGGGCTAGCACCGGTGCTACCAGCATTCTGATCCTGAGAAGGTCTTGGGATTGCCCATACTATGTATTTATAATTGATAAATAACAATTGAATCCATTGACACTTATATTTAATGACAGTTAAATCTTTAAGAGAACGGTTTAAGTCACACATTTAAAATCTAAGTTAACTATTTATAGTGGGGGAAAACGTGCTTTAATGTAGATCTAATAGATAATGCTAACAGAGCATGTTTAATACAGTGTGGAATACATTTCCCATGTTTCTGGTGCACAGTCTGATGCATGATGAAAGATTGGTGTTAGAAAGCTTGTTTTCCCAAAGACCAGAGTTTTGCCCCCATTGCCTGTATTCTGTGACCTAGAGCAAGGACAGCCCTGTCACAGCAGTTAATGTGTGTTAGTTGGCATACTTTTACTTGAGAGAACAGGGTCATGTTAAAACAAGATCCCTGGACTCTGAACCTTGTGGCCTTCAAGGTGTCCACCAAAACAGTGCATGAAAAATAGGAAGTCTGCTTTCCGAAGGATGAGCTGGAGAATATGGGGAGGGGAAGATAATATTTAGGAATGAATTGGTGTGGGATGGCATGGACAAAAGTAAGGGATGGGAAACAAGAAAGACTGGGTAATAATGGGATTCCATGATGGAGTCTGGGGAGAGGCAGTGTGTGTTCTGGGGATGCCCAAAATTTGGGGGCAGTGAGTTCTGTTTAGTCTTGATCCACTCTTGAGGGTGAATCATGTCAACTGTTAGCTCTCCCAATTCACATGCTTTTTGACTTTAGTAAAATAACTAGTGTCCTATGTCCAGCAAAGATTTGAGTGTTGTTTTTTAAAACATTTCTTTGGAAATTGATTATTTTGCTATCCTAGAAAAAATTCTTCCATTGTTAATGATTCACAAGAAATAAATATGCTCTTAAAATGAGATGTCTCCAAGTAATGCATGTGCCTGTATGTCCTGTGTTAATGGGAGTCTTTGAGAAGTGAGTTTATGGCATGCTGTTTTTTAATTTAAAAGAAAGAGCAAGTAAACAAACAGCTATTTTCATAGTGGAAGCACAGATACTAATAACTATATAACAAGCAGCATAACAAATGTTTCCAGGAATTATCTTCCCCATTTTTCTCCTCCATTTCGCTTCAACTTACTGTTTTTGCCATCAACTTAAAAGTTGAGCAATACTGTAACCAATCCAAGTCTCTGCATTTAGATTCTGTAAAAATCAGGCAACTTCCCTGGAAGAGTGAGAGAGAGAGAGAGAGAGAGAGAGAGAGAGAGAGAGTGAGTGTGTGTGTGTGTCTGTAAAGATAGAAATGACAAAGCTGCACAACATGAGAGAACATGGGAGCTTTGGTATAAAGGTTTTATCAATATGAGTTTGGAATAGCTGTAATAAAAGGAGTACTTGTGGCACCTTAGAGACTAACAAATTTATTTGAGCATAAGCTTTCGTGAGCTACAGCTCACTTCATTGGATGTATTACTCATGAGTGTTGAATCCATGCATTAATTGTGTAGGTCATCCCGAACTCATGCTGGAAAAACCTTTATAACATAGCATCCCATTGTGTATTTTAAAATCCAGGCCCGATCCTCAGCTGATGTAAATCCAGTGTTGCCTTGTTGACTTAAGTGGCGCTGGGCCATTTTACACCAGCTAAGGATCTGACACCAAGTATCTTGCCATCTACCAAGGCTAGAAACATTGTATTGGAATGGAGGTTTCCTGGCTTTCCAAAATATAAAATGCCCTGGTCTTGCCCTAAAGAATCTAGAGGTACACCTGTCACATGATACTCTTCCACTCTGTTTACACATTTTTGTTTATAACACAGTATAGAGTAACTCCTCACTTAAAGTCGTCCCGGTTAACGTTGTTTTGTTATGTTGCTGATCAATTAGAGAACATGCTCGTTTAAAGTTGTGCAATGCTCCCTTATAACGTTGTTTGGCAGCCACCTGCTTTGTCCATTGCTTGTAGAAAGAGCAGCCCATTGGAGCTAGCTGGTGGAGGCTTGGAACCAAAGTGGACCAGCAGCCCCCCTATCAGCTCCCCTAAGTTCTGTGTCTCTAAGTTCCTTGTGCGGCAGCCGCCCAGCAGGCTATCAATTGCCAGCAGTTCAGCTGTCCCTCCCCCCACTGCCATGTGCTGCTCCTGCCCTCTGCCTTGGAGCTGCTCCCGGGAGCCTCCTGCTTGCTGTGCAGGGGGGAGGAAAGGGGTTTAATGTCAGGGTGTTCCCCTCCCCCCCGCTCCTGTCTCACACTTACCCCATCTCCATAGAGTGGGGGACATGACAGGGCTCAGGATGGAGGGAGCTTGCTGGCAGCCACTGCTGTCACAACTTGCTGATCTACTTAAAAAGGCAATGTACTTAGAATGCGGTCAGCATACTTAAAGGGGCAATGCGCATCTCTCTCTCTTTTACACACAGGGTGTGTCTCTCTCTCTCTGTCTGCCATGCTGTCTCCCCTCCCTCCATTTGTGCTGCCTTGTAGAGAGTGAGGCTACATTAACAACAATGCGTTAACCCTTGAGGGCTCAGCCGAGTGCTCGTTCATCATTTAGCAGTAAGGCATTCCCTGGGAAATATCCCACCCTTTTCCACCCTATGACTTCACCACCTCAACAAAGCTTCACAATCATCATTGCTGTGTATAGTATTAAACTGTTTGTTTAAAACTTAACCGTGTGTGTGTATAATATAATATAGCCTTTTGTCTGGTGAAAATTTTTTTCCTGGAACCTAACCCCCCCCCCCCCCCCATTTACATTAATTCTTATGGGGAAATTGGATTCACTTAACATAGTTTCACTTAAAATTGCATTTTTTAGGAACATAACTGCAACGTTAAGCGAGGAGTTACTGTACATGCTAATAATTTTAATATATGTCCATATATATCGTGTGTGTGTTCATTGCATGTATTACTCTGTGTCCTTGAGGACCTTACATGATATTTACCTTACATGATATCTACTTCTTTTCTGGGAGGCATATTTTGGGTCTGAACTGATAGAAAGTTTCAGCTTTCAAGGTGGTGGCCATAGCAATAAGTATTGTGCCCCCAGTGGATATATACTTGTGTAGAGACTCATTGCAATTTGATGCTATGCTGCTTTTCCATACAGTTTAAAGTGTATCACTCAAAGGGAAGACAGTATGATGTACTTTACTTTTATAATTAAGGTCTTAAATGAAGGAGATGGAGAAGACAGAGCAAAATTATAATAAATGCAGTTTGTACGCAATGTGATTCTTGTACCATTGTTGATTTTCTGAAAAAGGTCAGGGATGAGGTTCTTTGGCAGAGCTATGTGAGGAAGTTAGCACAGCAACTCACGTACATAATGCCTGGCTCAAGCCAGGGTTATTAATACTAACCTCATTAGTAACTTTTCTCTAAAGTTTGTCAAGATGACACATTAACAGCCTTATTATGCAATGTGTTACTGGGTATTGGTGGTACTCGAATTCCCATACAGGGTTTCTTACAACAGCTCTGTTCATCACTACTGCCCCCCAAAAGTGGTTGGGCTTGCTAGGGAGCCACAGAGGTGAGTGATTCCTCTAGTCAGTCAGTTAGCCAAGAAGCTGGAGCAGCCATTTGTTTGTTCATGTTTGTGGGATGTGATTCTTCACAAGGACTAGATTACATAAATGACTGAATGTTAAATGAGCATTTTGGTCCTTTTCCTGTGCTTCTGGTTCGCCTTTCTTGTTGTTTTGCTGTAGTTCAGACTTTTTTGGCAGCTGCTTTTTGTTCATTGCTTTGCAAGAGCATAGTTTTCAAGCACTTTGTTTATTGCAGCCTATCTTTCTTGCTTTGGAAAGTCCTTGCCAATATAAGGGGATTCAAACAAATAACAAGTATGGTGATTCTCTGCCTCAGGTGGGCCCACGTTGTGGGGGGCCTGAAACAGGGCGTGTGCCGCTCCTGCCTCCTTGCATCACAGAAACCTGCTTAGACTCCCTTAATTGTTTATCTAACTGTGCCATTCATTTATGTTCCCTCCACCAACACCTTTACAGTCTCTTTCAGCAGTGCTATTTGCAGTGTACCCTGTGCTTTTGGCCCTTATACTAGGACCTGAGAGGAGCTGAGGTGTTTTTTTTTTCTCTGAGATCTCTGTGAAACTGGACTCAGCTAGCTCTGATCCTCTCTCCCCCTCGCTGCTTTCCTGTGCCCTTCTTATCAGTTTTGAGCTGATGGGCCAATTGGCTCTTCAGCTCATCCAGCCTCCCCCCCCACACTCCTGATTGGGATAATGTAAGTTAATTATCTAATTATCTAATCAGCCTTTTCTGAGGGAACTAAATAATGTCAGAGTGATCAGAGTGCAAGCATACCTGGTAACTCTCTGCACTCTGTCACAGGGGCTGAAAGCTAGGATCTGCAAGTAAAAACTTGTTCCACTATCTTCAGTGAGAGAGAAGACTGCCAGTATGATGATCCTCATTTCCATAGGCTAGGGTCATGAAAGGGGAAGACTTGTGTCCTATGTAATTGGGGATACAGGTCTTAGTGCGTAACCACTTCAAGCCTATGAATGAGTCTTTGCCTAGGCAAGTAGAGTGTGGCTTCTAATGAGGCCTTAATGTTCAACAGAAGGGCTACTATGCTGCAGCATGATTTTTTTGATGATAGGTAACCATAGCAAGGACTATCTGTCTATTACTATTTTGTATATAATTAATAAAGTTGCAGTCATTACTTTCCCTACACCTCCCTTCTCTCCTCCATTGCAGCATGTTGCAACGTGCCCTCAACAGTCACTGGTCTACATTATAGATCAGCTGAAGTATGCGGGGCTGTGTCTTGCTTTTTCCACATTCTATTCCAAGATAATAAACTGCTGTCAGATGCTCAGTATCACCAACGATGAATGGAATATTGCAGCACAAGCTATCTCATGAGAGAGCTGTACAGAGCATCATCCTCTTTTGTTTGGTAGGGACTGCTTACTGTTTGTGCTGCTAAATTAACTGTATTCTTCGGAAAGCAACAAAATGCACAAGCTAGTCTCCTAAAGCCTCTAATCAGATTTGGTCCTTATTTTTATATATTGCCAAAATGTATTACGGCTGTTGGTGATTTTTCTATTTAATATTTAAGAAGCAAATCTTATATAGGCAGAAAGAAGGCTGCAATGTTATATAGGCTGAGGAACAAAAGAAAGTCTGAAGGGCAAATTGATGCAAGTAGGGTAATTCGTTTTCTTTAACTAATTTCTTTAATTTTAACATCTTGTTTTGATAAATAATTATAGCTTATACAGTATATTGATTTTTAACTTCCTCACCACAAATTTTTATTTTGTTCTGTAGGCTGGATTTGGGTATGGTTTGCCAATCTCTCGTCTTTATGCTAGATACTTTCAAGGAGATCTCAAACTCTATTCGATGGAAGGCGTGGGTACTGATGCTGTAATTTATTTGAAGGTAACAACTTGATTCCATCATAAGATAGTAAAGCTCTCAATATAATTAATTCTCTTGTCAGGCACAACAATCAACTGTTCCTGCTTTACACTTAAATTTGTTTCCAGTATATATACCAGTGTTTTTTAACTTGTATTACTGTACTTTATTTAAATCAGACATGCAGAATCCTAAAAAAATGAAGTTATAAATGTGGCATTTTTGACCACCAGCTTTGATACTGAATTAACTTGTTTCCAGTATTTTTTTTAATCTCTTAATGTTGGGTCTTTGTTCCATATTTTGATTTTGCTTCATATTAAAGTGATGAGATACCCAAGACCCTGCTTTCTTAGTACTTTTGTTCTTTTGGTTTCTGACGCTGTGAATTAAATTGGGAGAGCAGGAGTGAAGTGTACATGGGAGTGCAGAATAATGATACAGGTTAAAATGTTCCATATCTATTCTTTTTTTTCTCCTCCTCACAGTTTTTACTTTTACTTCTCCCATCTTTGGGGCTCACCCCTTTAGTACGAACCTTGCCCCTAGCCAATGAAGGTTAGATAGTTATTGTTTGGAATTTACCAAGGATTGATTCTCCATCACTGGCAAGTTTTAAATCAGGATTGGATCTTTTTCTAAAAGATACGCTGTAGGAATTATTGTGGGGAAGTTTTACTGCCTATGTTGTACAGGAGGTCAGACTAGATCATCACAAAATAGAGAAACCCTCACAGAGAACGTTCTGCCAGCAGCTCCCTCTCTTTTATATTAAGGGAGTTCCATCTCCAGTGTGTCTGCTGAGCTCAATTGTAGCAGTATATCATGGCGAGAGAGACATCACTTAGGTAACCAGGTCACAAATAAATCAGGGCATTTAAAGCCAACTGCTTGAATCCAACCCAGTGCATGTCACATAGTGTTAGTTCGTGCAGCTGCCCTAAGTAGGCATTTCATAAGTAATTCTCCACTGGCTTCATCTTCTGAATGGTTCCAAAGTGTAACCCCACGTCGAGTGCATTACAATAATCTAATCTTGATTTGACAAAGGTATGGACAAGTATGGCAGGGTCCTCACTGGAGAGAAAAGATGAATGTTTGGTGGGCTTACTCACCAGCCCAGGAAAATGTAATAATAGAAAAAACTGCTACCCATGTATCCAGGAGCAGCCCAGGCTCTGAAAGAAACCCCAAGTTGTGCACTGGTGTTACAACTGGCAGTTGCGATCCCTTTTTGAATTCTATCACCTCTTCCACCTGCTTCCCCACAACCGACCAACACTATCTCAGTCTTGTCTGGATTGCGTCAAGCCAGCTGGCTTTAGTTCTAGATTCAAATTAATCATGTTAGATATAGGGCAGTGGTTCTCAGCAAGTGATACATGTACCCGTGGAGGTACACAGAGGTCTTCCAGGGAGTACATCAACTCATCTAGATATTTGCCTAGTTTTACAACATGCAACATAAAAAGCACTAGTGAAGTAAGTACAAACTAAAATTTCATACAGACAATGACTTGTTTATACTGCTCTGTATACTAAACACTGAAATGTAAGTACAATATTTCTATTCCAAATGATTTATTTTATAATTATATGGTAAAAATGAGAAAGTAAGCAGTAATAGTGTGTTATGACATTTTTATATTTTTATGTCTGATTTTGTAAGCTAGTAGTTTTTAAGTGAGGTGAAACTTGGGGGTACGCAAGACAAATCAGACTCCTGCAAGGGATATAGTAGTCTGGAAAGGTTGAGAGCCACTGATCTAGGGGAGTGGGCCTGCCAAAATAGTTTTTTTTAAAAACCGCATAAAGGGCCCCCTAAAACTTTTTTCTCTTTAACTGCTTTCTTTTTATTCTTTTTATAGCCACCTTGGAGATGGGGAGAATTTCAAAATGGATTTTTTTATGGATTTTTATTGCAATATGGTCAACCCATTTTGAACTGGGTCACCATAAGCATGGTCAAAGTGGTTTCTAAAATATCATGTGTGGGCGTCATGTAAATCATTGAAGCTTTCGTTGAATGCAGAAGTTAGTGTTCACAAAGAGTCTGTTATCATGTTTACCATTTTATTGTACATTTCTCAGCAACAATCCCTTACCATTGTTTTCATTTTATAGGCTCTTTCAAGTGAATCATTTGAAAGGCTTCCAGTTTTTAATAAGTCAGCATGGCGACACTACAAGACTACACCTGAAGCTGATGACTGGAGCAATCCTAGCAGTGAACCCAGGGATGCATCTAAATACAAAGCTAATCGATAATTTACCACCTTTGCCTCTCCCGAAGATGACTTCTGCATTCAGTTTAAAGTCTCTGCTTTGTTCCAAAATCCTCTGAATCATAGTAGCCAATTACTTCCATACAAAGTGCTGTGAGGGCACTGAAATTGCAAAAAACAAAGTGATGAATGAGACTTAAGAAAAGCACTAAGCATTTTTGGTGTAGGCGGTGGTATAACAACTTTACCAAAATATGCTTGGTTGGTTTGGTTTTATATTGACAAATGGGATTGCACTGTGATTGCACTTAAGTACACAACTGTATAGTGAAAGGGTATTATTTCTTAAAGGCCAGTTTTTATGCACAAATAAAAATCAGCAAAATCTATAGAATCCCTTTAATAGTCAATAGCATCTTATACAGCAATATGATGCAACAGACAAGTTCTAACATAGCTGAATATGGGCTTAGAAAATCCACTCTTTGCAGCAGTTTTATATTGCACAGTCAGTGTCATCTGTTACATAAAATCCTTTTGGGCTCTTCAGATCTTATAGCTAGTGACAATAGAGATGCATAGTTCTTAGAAGGTTTCTGTAGCTTTAAACTGATGCTTTCCCCATATTCCCAGATCCATTTGTCAAGTGCATCCAAAAATATATATTCTTGTAAGGCATTGCGAGTTTCACCTCTTAATATGCACCTTAATGTTTTACTGAATTTGCACAAAATGACAAATGATAAATCACATTAATTATTTTAAGAAAAGATTATAAGGGGTCAATGCTTCTCTCCATTCTTGCAAGTAACTCCCATTGATACAAAGGTGAAAGAATAAATTTTATACGTGATGTTCTTTGCCTCTCAGATACTTTTTTGCTTTGTTTTTGGGAAAGCATACCATGAAACCAGTCAGCCAGTCATGTAAATGAATTTGCCTTAAGAATGTTGGTCACCTGGAACCTGATTAGTTGTAAAACGGTAAAAATTTGCAACGTCATTTATCTATGTAGCAAAAGACAATAGTCTGGTAATTTGAATTTGTACTATATGTAGAGTTGTTTCACACTGGCTTTTGGAAAGCATTACTGGTCTAAATATTATTAAACTGGGAGCATAATAGAAACAATGAAGGATAATTAAAAAGAGGAGATGGCTGATAAAAAGTTGATGACTTCTTCCAAGGAGAGAGAGATTCATTAAACAGCATTCTCTAAAATTGGTTGAGAGTTACTTATGAATGTCAAGAAGCTGTACTGTACCAAGTTTCCACCAAATATTGCGGGTCCATAGAGTGTACTATAGAGGTTCGGCATTCTGGTAATATCCTAACTACAAGAGTAAAGGTAGAATGGGTTGTAATGACAACTGTGCTTGAAAATGCACCCTAAGTATCTCTGTGGTGTTTTGATGTTTTTTGAAAGATATTGCAAGATTTTAACTAGACAAAACTTGTTTACTAAAACTCCGCAATATATCCCTTTGTCCTCCTGAATATTTATTTTGTAAGAATTAGTCTGTTAGATAAATAAGGAAAAGGTGAAAACTTCCTGGATATTTTTTTTAAAAAATTAGTTTGAGTTAGAGGAATGATGTTACTCCGCATGTGTATAGCACACTTCATCCAAGGATCTCAAAGCATCTTGTAAGCAATTCAGTCTCTCAGCACCCCATTTTTTGATGCACAAACTGGGAAAAGATGAAGCCCTGATCCTGCAGGCACGTCCACATACTTGCATGGAAGTTAACCACCTGTAAAACGGTGTGCAGTATTGAGGGCCTATGTTAAACGATAATCCCCCGTGGTTGCAGATACCACTGCAAAGAGAAAAAGCTGCCATTCACATGGCACAGCCAAGTAGTTCATCTGTCACTGTGGAAAAATCAATGTAGTCACTGAAGAATACTTTAAATGGCTAGAGCCTTAATTTTAAAGGACACATTCAACCAGAAATCTAGTCAGTTTGGAAAAAAAAAAACCCTGTTCCTGCCATTTTCTAAGTTGCATCTTTGTTGCTGTTTGAAAGATTTCCCCCAAAAACAGATGAACACTAGTCATATAGGGAGACTGTGAAACTGATTATACAAGAAGTGGCAAAATGTAAAATTTGCTTGAAAATATAATTGACTACGAACTTCAAAGAACAGGATAAATGTATGAAGAGTGTAAAATTTTTGCAGTTCTTTGGAAAAAGTCATGTTACGACACATTGAGTGATTTTTAGGTCTAAACTGCTTCTTTGGGGGACTTGTTGGCTGACTGGCTGTTTATAAATGAAAATGAATAGAACACTCTATGCCCAGGAAGGTTAAGCAGAAATTCCCTTTTGTGTAGCAGAAGTACATTAAGAAAATGAATGCAGAAGCCCGTGAGTCAGAAGTGAAGATATGAAGGGCCAGTATTATAATGGCTGAGTCACTACTTTAACTAAAACAGTTTGTTTGGTATTCAAGGCTAATCTGACTACTGAAGAGGATGAGTGCTTTGGTCCTCCTTAAGCAACGAAAGTCTCTGTTACTTGCAGATTGGCCACCAGATGCTCCTTACTGCTCTAGGGAAGAAGAGTTGGTGCCATATATATTTTCTTCACATCCTATTAGATACTTGAAAACTCATGTTCTCTGAAATGGCTGCAGTTGGCAATTTATTCTTTGAATCCTGATAGTGTCCTGCTAGTTCAGAGAAGGGAGATAAGAGCATATTCTACTCTCTTCTCTTTCCACTAGGCACTCCTACTTCCTTTGTTTTCCTGTCATTCTCTAGTCACTCTTGCTGAGTGCAGGCAGATCCCACTCCCAGTGGTTAGTCTCCCTCTCGCTACTCCTGAGGGAATTCTGCGCCAAAATATTAAATATTTTGCACACAATATTTTAATATTCTGCATATTTTATTTGTCAAAATAACAGTACAATCACACCATTTTCAATTATTTGCTGACAAGTATTTTTAAATAAATTACCAAAATAATTGAAAATGGTGTGATTATGTTGTTGTTGTGTTTGTTATTTTTGACAATTAAAATATGCAGAACTTTGCAGAATTTTAATTTTTTTATTTTTTTGGTGCAGAATTTCCTCAGGAGTACCAGGGTGCAATCTGGGTGTGGGCAGCTCAGTGGATGGTCTGAATGCACAGGGGCTTGGCGCGAGGCTCTGGGTGCAGGGAGACTAGGACTCTGCAGGGGGGGCACGAGGTGAAGGTGATTAGGACTGAGTGGGACTTGGTGAGGTGTGGGGGTCAGGGTGCAGCTGGTTGGAGCTCAGTGGGGTGAGGGTCCAGGTCTGGGTGGCTCCTGATGCAAGAGGGAGGCTCAGCCATATGGGTTTGGCGACTCTTTGGGAGGGTTCTGGGTGCAGTGGGCTCCTGACTACAAAGGGGGCTCGGTGGGGGGGGGGAAGGGGTCACCATACAGGGAGTTGCTCCCCATGTCTGCTCAATCCCTGTGAATCTGGACCCCCTCTCCCACTGAACCTCACCCCCCCCCCCGCACCCAGACACACACACACACACACCCATGGTGCAGAGCTTTGTGTAGCCGGGGAAGTTTCTGGGGCTTGATCTGACCCAGCTACTCAGCGCAGGAAAGCGGGAAGGTCTCTGTCCTTCTTCTCCGCCCCCCATGCCCAGCTGAGACTAATGTCCCTGAGTGGCCAGGGCATCCCCAGATCCCCTCCCCCCAGTGATTTACCTCTTCCCCTGGTTGCCTGAACAGATATGTCTGAGCTGCCGGGAGGGGTGAGTGAGCACTGCTGAAGCTTCTCTTTGTTTCCCCACAGAAACTATTTTCTGCAAGGAAGCAAAGGGATTCTTGTAGCTCATTTTTCTGCTGCGCTCCAGTTATGCAGAATTCCCCCAGGAGTACCTCTCCTTTTCTGCCTTACCTAAGCTACCAGCCTACCTACCTGCACAGAATTCACTTCTGCCCCAGGTTTGACCTCCCTAACTCAAGTAATCTCCCTCTGCAGCATGTTGGCCTGAGGGAGTGGAGAGGAATTGTCAGCAGGGGGAAGTTTGATAGGGAGGAGAGTTTCCCAGAAAGACAAAATTGACTTACATACTGAAAAGTTAAGATTGATATTTGTTACAGTGTTGATCCTAGCTAGTGTATCTACAGATTCTGCTCTTATTCATGGGTGTCTAATCCTGTTTTGAATCTTATGAGGCCATTTTCCTCAATATCATGTGACACTGAATTCAAAAGTAAAATTTTATGTAGTGTAAAAATATATTTCTTTTTATCCATTTCCGATGTATAGCCCTCTAAGTTTATTGTATCCCCCTGTCTTGAGTTGCAGAGTGCAGTAGATTAGAACAGATGTCTTCAGCGCTGTCATTAACAAAGACAGAGAGACGGAGCTACACATACTGTCTCCTAGATTCTTCTTGGGAATTTACAACTGACTCTTATACCCTGATGGGATTGGAGTGGTTTAACTTTTTTCTTTCTGGTGTGCATCAGCTGGCATGTCTATCTTGAAATTAATCTAATTTGTAGCTCAAATACCTAATGTTGATAGATACTTATTGAAGTTCCTTTTAAAAGAAAAGCCATAAAACCTTGTGCTCCTTGATTCAGCTAAATTTCTCAATCTAAGGGGTCTCTCAGGGTCACTACTTGGAGATGAAACTTTCAAAGAATAGCTAAATGCTCAAGTAAGTATTGTCTGGGAATTTAGTAAATGGTGCTGTCTTTAGCTGAGTATTTTTCCCCAGTGACCAGCATAGTACCAAAGGAATCTTACGTTGCTGCAGTTTGTGTTATCTTTGGGATAATATTTCAAATGGAGGTCCTGTCCTCCTATGCTTTTGTAGTTCCCTTCACACTTTTTGAAGGAGTATGAAAGTCCTCTCATGGATCAGTAACTGGTTAAAAGATAGGATACAAAGGGTAGGAATAAGTGGTTAGTTTTCACACTGGAATGGTCAGTAGCTGGGCACCCCAAAGATCTGTACTGGGACCTGTGCTGCTCAACATACTCAAAGGATCTTGGAAAAAGGGGTAAACACTGAGGTGGCAAAATTTGCGGATGACACACAATTGCGCAAGATAGTTGAGTCCAGAGCTGACTGTGAAGAGTTACAAAGGGATCTCACAAAACTGGATGACTGGGCAACAAAATGGCAGATGAAATTGAATGTTGATAAATTCAAAGATGATCCCAACTACACATACAAAATGATGGGGTCTAAATTAGCTGTTACCACCCACGAAAAAGATTGTGGGGTCACTGTGGATAGTTCTCTGAGAACATTTGCTCAATATACAGCACAGTCAAAAAAGCTGACAATATTAGGAATCATTAGGAAAGGGATAGATAATAAGACAAATATAATGCCATTATATAAATCCATTGTACGCCCACAGCTTGAATACTGCAGTTCTGGTCACCCCATCTCAAAACAGATATATTAGAATTGAAAAGTACAGAGAAGGTCAACACAGATGACTAAGGGTTTAGAACAGATTCCACATGAGGAAAAATTACAAAGACTGGGACTGTTCAGTAGAAAAGAGACAAGTGAGGAGGGATATGATAGAGATTTATGAAATCATGAATAGTATGGAGAGGGTGCCTAAGGAGGTAGTATTTACTTCTTCACACAAAACACAGTCAACCTGTGGAACTCCTTGCCAGGGGAATCTGTGAAGGCCAAAAATATAACTGAATTCAAAAAAGAATTGGATAAGTTCATGGAGGATAGGTCTATCAATTCCAAGATGGTCAGGGATGCAGGCCTATGTGCTGGTGTTCCTAAACCTCTGACTGCCAGAAGCTGGGAGTGAACAACAGGATGCATTACTCGATGAATTGTCCTGTTCATTCCCTCTGAAGCATGTCATGCAGGTCACTATTAGAAGACAGGATACTGGGCTAGATGGACCATTGGTCTGACCTGATATGGCTGTTCCTGTTTTTAGGATGTACATCTTTGTGTTCTTGCCAATTTTTTCCTCCAGTTATAAATCCTTCATATATCTCCAGTGGATGTATTTTTTTAATGGCCTTAAGTGTTGTGCAGAGTTTGTGTTCACTATGAAACATTAGGTTCTTACAACCTAAGGCTGACAGCATTTCAGTGGGGTGGGGTGAGATCTCACAAGCCAGACAAAGCATTTGGGTGAAATCTTGGCCACATTGAAGTCCGTGGCAAAACTCCCATTGATTTCACCCTTAATGTTTTTATAAAGTGCTTTTAGATACTTACATCTAATGTGCTATAAATTGCAAAGTGAGCTTGATGGATTTAAATCATTTTGTATAAAAAACCCCCCTAAATTTTAGGGTCAAGTATATTTCTCTCTCGACAATATCCATGCCAAGTTGGCTATTGTTAATCATTGTGTGTGTGTTCCCTGGTTGTAGCAAAGATTCTGTGGTTTTATAACAGCTCGTCATCTCCTCTTTCTGGATATTCACTTACTTACAAATGAAAATATTCTAATGTGTTTCAGCGATAAAAGAATCTTCTGCAGGCAGTTTACACTGAAGATGATTTATTTCAGTATTTAATAGGAAGAGGAGTTTATCAACAGGTTACTAAATAAATACAACTGTTAAGTTTCAGAGTGGTAGCTGTGTTAGTCTGTATCAGCAAAAACAAAACTGAGTACTTGTGGCACCTTAGAGATTAACAAATTTATTTGGGCATAAGCTTTCATGGGCTAAACCCACTTCAGGTTTTGCTAGAATTATTTTAGTGCAATCTAATGAAAAACCTGTTGTTGTAAAATAATAATAATAACTGAACAAATATGTATTTACCTTAAAAATTAGTCAATATTTAAAATCAGTAAATGGATATTTAAAACAAGCAACTTAGAACAATATGAGTTTTGTTATTGTCTTAAAAAAAAAGTCTTAAAATCCTTCAGAGTCTGAATCAGTCTCTAATTCACCAAACAGTTCATTAAACTCAGCTTCAGTCACAACTGCACCTGCATTGTCATTGTAGATGTTGGCAGTGTCGTCTTCAGACTCTGATTCTTCTCATCATCAGCCTCTGTTGTGTCATCATCAAATATGGCATTTTCTGACCTGTCGAGTGCATTTCTGATACAGCATTTCCTAAATGATTTTTTCTATCATTTCCAAGGGAATGGACACCCACGTATCCTTGATCCACTGGGCGACCAGATTGATTTCAGGCTGCATAAGATTTCCACCTTTTGTCAACTTCCCCATGCCTGAGCACATCCATTCAGACCACATTTTGCGTATCCTGTCTTTAAAAGATTTGTTCAGACAGACATCAAAAGGTTGTAGAACTGAAGTTAAGCCTCCAGGTATTACAGCCAAATTAGTTTTCATATTTTTTGCCATATTTTTCACCTAATCAGTCTTGTGTGCACTAAACATGTCCCAAACAAGCATAACAGGTTTCCTGAAAAATGCTCCTGGTCTCTTATTCCACACTTTTTCCAGCCATTCAATAGTCCCACTTTCATCCATCTATCCCTTTTCGAGTGCACGTACAATAACACCAGCAGAAAATTTCATGTTTGTAGGCAAGGTTTTTCTTTTAAAAATAACAGGAGGGAGCTTTGATCCATATGCCAAACAAGATAAAATCACCGTAACATGGATTTTTTCATGGTCAGTGGTTTTAATTAAAACTTTTTTCTTGCCAACACTGGTTACCATTCTGTTGCTTCGGAGATCAATGTCATTGGTGTTTCATTCATATTTGCTATTTGTGACAGTTCAAATGCATATTCCTTTCGATATTTTACAATAAACCTTTGGAAAGATTCGATTTTTTTCTTCCAGATCTCTCGGCAGCTTTTGCGCTATCTTTGTTTGCTGACGAAGACAGAGACTATGACAGTTCATGAAGCGAGTACACCAGCCTGTTGATGTGACAAACATTGATGGCTTTACTGACTTGTATTTTGTCATCTTTCAACATTCGCAGAGCACGCAGACAAATTCCAGTTCTAGTGACAATGTACTCATATTGTCAACATTCAACAACCCAATTATTGAGATCTCTCTCTCCAACTCAGGAAATGAAGCGCACCTTGTTGGACATTATTTTCTTGTTCTTGGCATGTCTTTTAATGTTTTATTTTTCGCCATTCTCTTACTTGCTTCTCATTGATACAGAATTCACGAGCAGCGGCGCAATTGTTGTTTGCTTCTGCATATTACTTCTGCGAACAACTTTAAGTTTGAACGCTGCATGATAAGCAGACCTTTTTCTTTTGATTTCACCATTGCTCATTTTAAATACTAGTATGAAAATAGATTATTATTATTATTATTATTATTATTGTAGTTATAGATTTTGTAGGACTTTATATAGGAATATCACCCACTTTATCACTGTCAAATTATTGTTCTTTATTTCAAAGCAGCCCTGTAGATTGGCATGTCTGTGGGGATAACGGGCTATTCCAATTTTATTAGAGATTCCATTGATTCTGCACGTTATATTTTCATATTGGTTTGAGACTTATGAGGTCCATTGGTAGAAGTGCATGAAGAGATCAAATTACACAGTAGCGGACTGACACCAGTGCTACAGTACTATCGTTCATTGTATTTTTCTGATTGGCTTGTAAGGCATAGCATTTTGTGAAATGCATGAGTCAAATGTCATGCAGATCAGCAGCACTGCTCTTTTAGTATTCCTTTCAAGCCAATCTAGTCTACTAAACAAAGTCTTTGCAACTTTAAAAGGCTGCAGTATTGTCATCAATAAATGGGTCAGCAAACTTTGGCTCCCGGCCTGTCAGGGTAAGCCGTTGGCGGGTCGGTACGTTTTGTTTACCTGGAGTGTCTGCAAGCATGGGCTGAGGGGCTCCATGCCTGCAGATGCTCCATGTAAACAAAATGACAATGTATTAGATATTCAATTCAATGATTCCATAATGTTTAAAATCATCAAATATTGGTGTAGACTTGTTTATAACCCCACCCCTGCTCCTTGATGCGTCACTTTTTTACCAAAAATATTCGGCTTATGAACGAGTATATACGGTATATTTCCTGAACCAAATTTAGTTGCTGTTCCCCCAGCATATTCATAGGAGAGTGAGAGTCCCAGGTTTCTTGGCTAGGAATTGGGAAATTACTGCCTAGAATGTGGTAGTACTAACAGGCACTGCCAACACTCCCTATCCTCACCTCAATGTCAGTGGATTCAATTGCAGTGGTTGTTTTAGCTTAAGGGGTCCTGTGATAAATTTAAATAAAGAAAGTTGCCACTTACCAGTCAATTGGTCAATGTGACAGTTTGTAAATATGAAGTGCTCTTTTAAAATATCCAGAGACCACAGCAAAACTCTGATGATGGGTTCCAGAAAAAGCTGTCCTATTAGAGGTACACATACACAATAGCATGTATATAGAAAAAGCATTAGCAAGGTTTATATTGAAGAATATGAAGAATTATGGAGCTTCAGTATTTGTACATGTAATACACCCTCTAAACTTGATGTCCAGCATTTTTTGGTGCAAGGATTACTGTAGGTTGTTTGACTTTTATCTCACTATCTGTTAAATGATTTTGGGTGCCCAACTGGAGGCAACTTGAAGGAGTCTGTAAGCTGGTGGGCCATTTCGCCAGCAAGGGAATGGAAATAAATCGCCAAATCTTTTAAGGCCTTTTCCACACAATCTTCACAAAACAAAACAAAACAAAAAGCCAAATCAGCTGAGAAACACTGGGCAAATAATCTCCAGAGGCTTTGCCTGCCTCAGCCAGCAGGGGAGAGGACACACTCTTCCCTTTATTTCCCCTTTTTACCCAGCTTCCCCTTCTTTTTATATTCTACCCTGAGAAGCCATGTGCTCAGTGGGGCCTGTTAACTCTCTTAAAGACTGCAGATCCAGCCTGATTTCCAAGAGCTGCATGCCAACTCTATAAAAATCAGGCTGCTTTTATGGTGGCTCAAATCACTAGTTGCGAAAATCCTGACCATTTGTATTTGATATTTATTACCAGAAGCCCAGTGAGAATGAGGGTCCCACTGTTGGGCATTGTGCAAATGCATATGAAGAGCCTTGCCCCTGAAAAGCTTGAAATTTAAGTAATTCCTTGCTGTACAATTTAATTTTTCTGATATGTCTTTAAAACTCTTCCAAACTTTCTGCTAAAGTCTCTGGAAACTTGTTGGTAGACAGGACATAGTCCTTCAACCAGGGAAAGATTGATCTCACCATTCATATAAGCAAAAGATAAGTGAATCCCAAGTGAAGCAAAAAGGGGAAGGATGCCATTCTAATATCTTTCTATTGTCTTCACTCCTGTATATCACAGGCTGGTTCAAGCTGTATAAAAAAATTGAGATCTGAATTTACTGGGATCTGGCATGCCAGTTGCTGACAGAAGGAAGGCAAAAGGCAACTGGTGGATATTGCCATTGCTTAAAACCCTGGGTGTCCTGGGCAAAGTGTGGTGTTCTTATGGGTCCTGTGAGCATGTTGGACAGACCAACTGTCATTTTGCATTTGAGAAGAATCCATACAGCCACTTCTGACACTTGATTAGGTTTTGCTCAAGGATTTTTTTAGCCCAAGCAATAATTAAGCCATTAAAGCTTCAAAAGCAGCTTTGGTGATTTGCTAATGTACTGTGACGCTTGCAGGTGGGGCAGTAGAACTTACTTTTCTAGGTGTTGTGTGCATCACCAATGTATCCGAGCACCTTCAAGGCTTTTTCAATTCAAGGCTCTACAAAAATTGCAGATCCTGCAGCCATTTTAAAGAGATGATAGCACTATGTTTCATGTGATCGTAGTGACTCATTTACCTGTTTAATATTAGTGTTCTCTCTCAGTTGAATGGATGCAGTGCCAGCAGTCAGTGTAGGCTACTTCCCTTGTATTTCATTGAGATATAGTGATTCCTTGGCAGTTTAAGTTCCTGCACTTGAGCTGTCCAGAAGCTCGTGTTTGCCTTGTGAAATCCTGGGCTTCATGACCTATAAACTGTAGAAGCTCTGTTGAAAGTTCTGCAGCTGAAAAGGACAAGCATCTGCCCTCTTTTGTGTCTAAATTGAGCCTGTAGCTAGCAAAATGCTTAGAATTCTAGTGCATTCTCTTCTCTGGTAAGTGTGATGGAAACCTATAATGGCAATGAGTGATTTGAGTCTGCAACCTGGTTCTATTACACGTGCATCTTATTTTTAAATTTTATGCATTTTTAAAATAAAATGCTTAACGTAGCAGATGAGGAATGACTGACTTTGGATTTTTGATACTGTCATAGCTAAGAATTAAACAATAAAATGGGACTGAATTTGCAAAGCGTTTTTTTCCCCCTGTGCTATAAATCCTTTTCAGAGACATGCTAATCAAGTTTAATTAGATGTAGCTAGACTCTTGTCGGATACTGTAATTCAGAATAATTTTCAGTTATAGATGGTAATATTTTCTATTGGAATTTTTATTAAGCACTCCAGTTCAGTAATAATAAGGATGACAAAATCAACTGCAGGTAGGTTAATTATTATGAGTATATAGTGGATTATTTTTCATACCTAAATTATTTTAATTTTGAAGACTGAATTTGCACGGAGAAGCATTATTTGTTGTCTTGGAATATGTTACTTACATTTGAGAAAAATAGACTTGCAAAATATTTAAAATTCCAATGTGCAGTATTTATATGTACATCTGGATAGTTTGTCTTGTCACCACATTTTTTCCATAATTAAATGCTATTTCTTTTTTTCTGAGTTGTAATGTTTGTTTTTTTGCATGCATCTTTGTGGCTTTAAATGTTCTTAGATAACATTGGACATTTGAACTGTCAAAATAACAGCAGGCACTTTTCATCTTGAAATTCTCAAACCTCTTTGTAAAGTTAGGTAAGCACGATAGAATTTTCCTCATTGTATAGAAGGAAAAATGGGGGCACATAGGAGATTGTTACTTAACACTTCTGGGGCAGATAAAGGGACTGAAACCCAGGTTCCCTGATTCCCAGGCCCTTTTTCTAACCACTCAACTAAATTACAAGAATAAACATATTGCTAGGTCTGAGGTAACTTTCTTTTTCCTGAAGAAATATTTTTATTACCTGTAAGGAATCTGCATTACATTTCCTCACTGCTTGCTCTTTGGCATCTCAGAGGTAGGAAGCGGTTAATAACAGCATTGAAATAGCAAAGTCTGTCAGTATGTACTATATAATGTCTGACAGTAGCTGTCTTTAGAATAGAGGGCTACCAGTTACAGCAGCAATGTAATTAAGATGTGTAGCTCCAGGAGACAGGATCACATCAAAGACCGAATTTGTGACGCTAGTACTAATCTCCCATTACACTATTCATACATTTTTATTTTGCAAACTTATTTTATGCAATTCAATCTGGTTATTCAGTATGTGGATTTTTTTCTGCCAGTGTAACCAGAAGTCTTAAATAGTAATCAGTTTTAAAATATTTTGTACATGGGTTTTTTTTTGTCTGAAGAATTTTTGTAATAGAAAAATTAAACGTGTAAGCTGTTTGAGTCAAATTTGTCTGTATTTGTAGTGTCTCTTGCCATTGGGGCTGTTCATTTTTGTTGGGGTTGTACTGATTTCTCAAACCGTAGTATAAAATGAAATTAATTAGTAAATTTAATCTGTTACACATTCTCATCAAAAGCATCAGCTGGCCCAGTGACTCATTCCAAGCAATTCATTAGAAGACTATTCCCTATCCACATTTGAGACAACCTGCTCTTGGATCTCTCATTCAAACATATTCCTTTTTATGTGTCTCCTGATCTGAGGAAAGTATGTACCTCATTTGCTTCTGCTGCAATGAAAGTTAGCAAGGCAAAACACTTAAATTGGTAGCTGCCAGCACTTTATTTTACTTTGCTCTTAGTCTAAGTCATTGGAAATTGTTTATGATTGGGGGAAAAAATACAGTCAAATGAACATTTAATCAAGTTAAATTGGCATTGCTCTTTATGACTAAACAAGTAAATTATGTTTTCATATAGACAATCCCACCTTTATTGTAACTTTCAATCCCACCCTTTTAACATTGATCAAGTGTTGCTACTTTTTGTATTACACTGGACTACTTCTTTCAGTGGATAGAAAAGGAGTACTTGTGGCACCTTAGAGACTAACAAATTTATTTAAGCATAAGCTGTCGTGAGCTACAGCTCACTTCATCGGTTGCATGCAGTGGGGAGATTTTATATACACAGAGAACATGAAACAATGGGTGTTACCATATCCACTGTAGTGAGAGTGATCAGCTAAGGTGAGCTATTACCAGCAGGAGAGAAAAAAACCCTTTTGTAGTGATAATCAAGGTGGGCCATTTCCAGCAGTTGACAAGAATGTGTGAGGAACAATGTGTGTGTGGGGGGGGAATAAACATGGGGAAATAGTTTTACTTTTTGTAAATGATGCCACACTATCAGAGGCTTGTTCACCTGCACATCTACCAATGTGATATATGCCATCATGTGCCAGCAATGCCCCTCTGCCATGTTCATTGGCCAAACCGGACAGTCTCTATGTAAAAGAATGGACACAAATCAGACGTCAAGAATAATAACATTCAAAAACCAGTCGGAGAACACTTCAATCTCTCTGGTCACTCAATTACAGACCTAAAAGTGGCAATTCTTCCACAAAAAGCTTCAAAAACAGACTCCAACAAGAGACTGCTGAATTGGAATTAATTTGCAAACTGGACACCATTACGTTAGGCTTGACTAAAGACTGGGAGTGGATGTATCATTACACAAAGTAAAACTATTTCCCCATGTTTATTTCCCCCCCTACTTTTCCTCAGACGTTCTTGTCAACTGCTGGAAATGGCCCACCTTGATTATCACTACAAAAGGGTTTTTTTTTTCTCTCCTGCTGGTAATAGCTCACCTTACCTGATCATTCTTGCTACAGTGTGTATGGTAACACCCATTGTTTCATGTTCTCTGTGTAAATAAAATCTCCCCACTATATTTTCCACTGCATGCATTCAATGAAGTGAGCTGTAGCTCATGAAAGCTTATGTTCAAATAAATTTGTTAGTCTCTAAGATGCCACAAGTACTCCTTTTCTTTTTGAGGATACAGACTAACACGGCTGCTACTCTGAAACCTTTCAGTGGATAGGCTCACTAGTATTTTTTGTGTGTCTTTAAAGGTTTTCCCATGTATGTGAAGTGTGTGGGCACTTAAAATATGAAACCCATTTTAGCATGCTGCACATTGTGTTGTGGTATAGACTTCTCACTGGTATTCTTTTTCTATGTAAAGTTTTTTATTTTTCCTGGTTTGTTTCACCTTGATGTTATGCTTGTTTTATGTTGATAGGCCCACTGTTCTGTAGAAACACATTTAATACATGACTTTGGTCCATGAATGATTCTTTTATATATCTAAGTTAAGACAACTCTGTCATTATATAAGAGTGAGTCATTTTGTTGCAAATAAACTATTTAACCTTGTATTCAGTTAGAGGAACCTATTTTATTCTTTCCTCTCTTCATTTTGTTTATGTTCTTATACCATTCTTTATGCTACATGAGTGGTAGTTTCTGTACTTCTGGATGCTGGTGAACTAAAGGTTTAGTTTTTCCAGCAGGAGACCGGTGACCTTCATTTATCTTTAAAAGAGGCTGGCATCAACAACTCCTAATCTTCTGCAAGATAGTGCCCAATATTTTGCTAAGTACATCACTTTTTGAGAACTACTGTGTATACCGCATCATGTGTCTAAGCCGGAAAGGTTTATTCTGTATTGTAGCACACTAGTTTAACTGTTGTTGCACAAACATGATATCATGCACTTGGGATCTTCAAGTGTGTTTCAATAAGAGTCTGAATCTGCTGATATATTTAAAAGCATTAGATTTTAATATTGCACTGTATGCTTTATTATACAAGTGGTGTTATTTGCTGAAAGTTCTTGTTTTACAATACACAAACTAAACATCTTCATTTTAATGGGGCATGAAAATAACTTTGCCAGTCATAAATTATACCTAAGCAATGTTTGTGGCACTGGACAATGTTACAAGTCTCATGCTTTGAGATAAAAATACCTAAGTACTGAAACAAAAGATGATCCTGTTGCATTGTCCTGGAGCACCATTATTTCAAGCGACTAATACACATGGAGTCACTTTGTCTGGTGGTGCAGTAATGGGCCATCATTGATTGGCTGCATTCTAATTAAAGAATAGACTTGTTTTGTGCACCTACTTTTGAGGTCATTTTTATCCATGTGACTTTAACAGTGAATTGATTTCTGATTTCTCTCTAATTGGGGAACCTAGGGTTTCAAAACTAAAATTCCAAGCAGCTGGCCACTGGAGTAGCTGGCACCAATTTTACTGATGATTGGTATAACTAGATACAAATACTGGACCTGATCCAGCAATCTTTTCTCATATGAATGGTCTCACAGAAACCTCTGGGGCTATTTCATGAGGGAGAGAAATTACGAAACTTGGCCTCTTATTTGAATCACTCTTTGACTTAAAATGAGTTTGTCTCTGATGAAAACTAATGTTAATTCTTAAGCAGGAAAAGTCTTCTGTCACTTTTTACTTATGTACACAGATAGTATGAATATTAAAAAGATTCTCCTTGTTTTCTGTATTTGGAATAGATTAAGTTGAAACAGGCACATCTCTGCTAGGAACAGAATGTGTTCTTCTAATTCACTGTGCAGCTTGGTGATTGTGTATATGTGGAATTTTCCCCTCTGCATTTTACCTCTTTATATGCTTAAAAACAGGAGGATCATTATTTTGAGGTAATAGACTATTTGATTTCTTTATCTGCTTTCTTGAACTGCTGAAGAGTTAGTTTAAAGCTAGGTTTTTTATGAACCAAAAGATTGCATCTTATAACACACATATTCCTGGTGTGTGCCATTAACCATGGGCACCTCTAAAGGAAAACAAAGTGTTTCTGGATCTGATCTCTTCTCCAAACAGAGATTTAGGTTTCATCCCCATCTTCTCGCCCCCTTCCCCCCACCCATGCTGGAAGCTGTTCATGCTTGTTCATGGGGTTCTGGGACTTGATGGCCCCTTCCATGGTCTCTTCCTCCATCTATTCTAATGGAACAGCTGCTCAGTATCCCTGATATATCCATTGAAGTCCATTTGTAAGTCTTATTTTGGGGCAAGGGCAAGCAACATTTTTCCTTATTTTCTTTTACCTTAAAATTTCCAGAATTCTGCCCACCTGCTACTTCTCTGAATTTGTTCCTCCATCCACTTTCATAACAGAGAGTGCTTCTTGGCCTCCTATCTGTGTGGAGGCCCTCTCAGTAGCCACAGAAAGGGCACTCTGCCACAACTACTCCCAGCCCATGAACTCTTGTTTTGCAGTGAGATGGGACTTGGAGTGAGGACCTACACCAGCTGGGATATGAGACTTTTTCACAAGGGCAGGTCAGTCTTTGTGAGCACCTGGGATTTACCATGCAACTGCAGCCTCACCGATGAAGGAATCTTTGGGGGAAAGTCCGTAACATCTTTGCCAGTTCAGTCCCCTGGGAAAACTCCATCATCCTCTTCCACATAGTTATCTGGGTGATGATCACTTGGTAAGGAGTCTGGCATACTTCCTGATTCCCTTTCTTCTCAGGATGTGTGAGAGAAACATCGACTTTCTGACATTTACACTGATTCCCAGAGAGGAGAGCAGTAGAAGCAGCAGAAAAGTCTATGCTCAAGCCTTGTTTCTGAACTGTGCTGCTAGCAGTCAGTCATCAAGAAAAGGGAAAACAAGGGCCCTTTGACACTGGAGGTAGCCCGCCACTATGGAGACCACCTTGGTGAAGACCCAGGGAAAAGCTGTGAGTCTGAACAATAGAACCATGTATTGGAAGTGCCAAGGGCCCACTGTAAACCTCAAGAATCATCTGTGGGTTGGGTGGATAACTACGTGAAAGTAAGTGTCTTGCATGTCCAGTGTTGTAAACCATGTTGTAAACAGGAAGTAGGTGGAGTAGAAGCCTGTCCCTTGGAAGTCTGTGAGCACAGGCTCTATTGCCCCTATCTGTAGAAGGGAATCCACTTCCAGAGCAAGGATACTATCATGAGTGGTCCCGGAGGTTGGCTCAGGAATGTGGATGATGTAGCATCATGAACTCGACTGTATAGCCATTTTTCGAATGACATCCAGGACCCACTTGTCCATTGTTCTTGCACTCCAGGCTGATAGAAAGAGTGTTAGATGACCCCCAAAGGTTCTGGGGTGCAAGAACTGTGGGGTGCAATGTGGCTGATGGCTCCCTAGATGTTTTCAGAAATATCACTTACATGAAGATAGAGTGTGTGATGTCCAGGGCTATGGTGACGGGCCAGGTGGATAGGACCATTGAGTCTTTTGACGCTTGAGGGAAGGCTCATAGGGCCGCTGACGGAAAAACGGAGCTCTGTACTGTTGTGCAGGAGGTGGCAATAGAATTTGCACTTAGGTGCTGGTGTATAAAGGCTCAGTGATCACGGGGTTGCACTAGAGTCTTTGAGTGTAATGAATCATCCAACTTCTGGTTGAAGAGGTGAGATTCATCAAAGGGAAGGGCCTTGACTGTGTTCTGTACCTCCCTTGGGAAACCAGAGGACTGTAACCAGGATCCCCCTCCTCATCATGATCCCTATGGCCACAGTAGTCAAAGACATGTCCACCAAATCTACCATGGCCTGGAGTGTCAACCTGGCAACCAATTTGCCTTCCTCTAAAATAGTCTGGAAATATATGATTTTATGAAAGTATGCCGATGACTGTGAATATAATGTCACTAAAATTTGCTTCATGCAAAAGGTCTCTTGTAAGGTATCATTACAAAGCTTATAATCTACTGAGAGTGGTCATCCTATTTGTATAAATGTATCACTCTTGTATCTGAAACTAGAAATATGAAATATAACTCTGAGGGCCTATTGTAATTATGCAAAGTGTGGGCCATTAATGGTGGTTTGGAATCTTGATGGCTCTCATCAACCAGGACAATTGACTCTGTTTGCAAGCAGGCCTTCCTGTGAGTCAGGCTGGGAGGAATGAAGGCTTGGGGTCTTACAGTGACGTGATCATGTCACCTGAACTGGAATCCATCTTTAACCTGGTGGTTTTCCATTGAGAAGGACAGGTGGGAACCCAGAGGGACAAAGGATTCCTGCCTTATGCAAAAGATATATAAGTGGGTGGAACAGAACAAAGGCGCAGCCATCATGAGAAATCCCCTAGCTACCACCTGAGCTGGAACAAAGGCTGTGCCAGGAGAAAGGATTGTGCCCAGACTAGAAAGGCTAGAAAGTCTGTGAAAGAAATTTATTGAAACATCTCTGGGGGTGAGATTTTATCTGTATTCAGTTTTATTACTGCACTAGACTTAGACTTGAGTGTTTTATTTTATTTTGCTTGGTAATTCACTTTGTTCTGTCTGTTACTACTTGGAACCACTTAAATCCTACTTTCTGTATTTAATAAAATCACTTTTTACTTATTAACCCAGAGTATGTATTAATACCTGAGGGGGAAGGGGGGCAAACAGCTGTGCATCTCTCTCTATCAGTGTTATAGAGGGCAAACAATTTATGAGTTTACCCTGTATAAGTTTTATATAGGGTAAAACAGATTTATTTGGGGTTTGGACCTCATTGGGAGTTGGGCATCTGAGTGTTAAAGACAGGAACACTTCTTAACTTGCTTTCAGTTAAGTCTGCAGCTTTGGGGCACGTGGTTCAGACCCTGGGTCTGTGTTGGAGCAGACTGGCGTGTCTGGCTTAGCAAGACAGGGTGCTGGAGTCCCAAGCTGGCAGGGAAAGCAGGGGCAGAAGTAGTCTTGGCCCATCAGTTGGCATCCCCAAGGGGGTTTCTGTGATCCAACCCATCACAGCATGATCCTGCTGGAGACGTTTGTCCACAAATTCTAGTAATTGGCCATAATTCAAAAAGTCATAGTTTGCCAGCAATGGCATGTAATTAGAGATGCAGAACTGAAGGCAGACGGACTAAAAGACCTTACAACTCAGAAGGTCCAGTCTTTTTACACTCCTTGTCAGTGGGAGTGGAACGTGGGTGTTGCTGTCTGGCCTGCTCAGTAGCAGCTTGAATAACCTTGGGTGGAGGTAAGCAAACAAAAACTCAGACCCCTTCGCTGGTACACACCTTTGGGGTGGACAAACGAGTTGCTTGGGCCAGTTGGAGAATGGTATCACTGATTTGTAGTGTCACTCTGGTCGGTACCAATGCTGCAGCATGTCCAGTAATGGATGTTGGAATGTGGAGGGCCTTAACCACCCTTCGTAACAGGTCCTGGAACTGGTGGTAGTCATCCGGAGAGGGGAGGAAGAAGGAGTTGATGCTGCTGTATCCAGAGACGAGGAAGGGAACCTCTCCAGATCTGGTGGTACTGCCAACCCCAGTTCTGAATATCTACTTGATGAAGGCTGGAGTGGTGAGATAGGGGACTCCTCTCAGGCGGATGGAGAAGGCGGATACTGGGGCCAAGACCCTGGCCAACCAGGAAGATCTGGTGGTTGCTGGGGCGGTCCCAATGGAGATGGGTATCAATGGGTCCTGTGCTGAGGGAAGGGAGGATATTGCCATTGGGCAGGCAGAGACTTTGGATGCTCTTGCTGTTGGTACAGGAGTGGCGGACTATGTGCACAGAGTTCTCAGATGGCGAGAAAGTGCACCTGACCCTTGTTCAAACAGTAGAGCCGTTGGAACTGAGTGAATCATAGGGGACTGCTCAGGAACATGACCTGAAGATAGCAAATGCAAAGCAGGAGAGTAGAGTCCCTTTGGAGGCGAATGCACTGGAAGATGTGGGAATCTCATCTCATTTATGGCAAACAGATCATGCGGTCCAGGAGCCAACACTAGTCTCCCTGGTGCCAGCGGCACATATTCCACCAACGGAACCAGAGCCAGAATGGGGGCAGAGGGCTATCTTGGAACCGATGAGACTCATGACTTTGGTGATACCAAGAAAGAAGGGGTATGAGGCTCAGTGACCAGGACGAGCATGTCCAGCATTCTATGCAACTTCTTGTTGTGCTTATGGGCCTTGGAATGTGCCGTTTCTCC
The DNA here is from genome assembly GCF_009764565.3 of Dermochelys coriacea. NCBI lineage: Eukaryota > Metazoa > Chordata > Testudines > Dermochelyidae > Dermochelys > Dermochelys coriacea. The sequence goes on from NC_050068.2 coordinate 143,252,369, forward strand.
ATGGCTGGGACTCAGGGAGGAGCAGTGTCTTTCTTGAGCCTTGAGGAAAACTTACTGCCATGCTTATGCGCATGCTTCCTTGCCTCATGGCTAAGCCCTGGCACAGGGTCCATAGTGCTGGTACCAGCAGAACCAGACTAGAGCTCCATGGTAGGAGGTGCACTCCTCAACTGCTCAGGCCAATGTACAGGGAGGGTTTCCTGGCCTGGATCCAACTGTGGCCTCATGGCAACCTCCATGAGGTGCTTCTTGAGGTGGAGTCTCCAGCCTTCCTGGGTACGGTCAGAGAAGGAATGGCAGATACTGCATCTGGATGCAACATGGGCTTCCCCCCAAGCAGTATAGGCAGCATTGGTGCTCATTGCTGATTGAAAACGAGCAAGAGCAGGAAGTGCAGATCTTGAACCCCAGCATCTTTGGCATAATCCAGTACCCAGGCTTGGGTATGGGGGGCCGGAGGGGGAGGAGAAGTGGGAAACCGCCAAAGCAGCACCACAAAGTCCTTGAAAACTACTACTAACACTAAAAAGTACTACAAAAACAATAAACATGCTAACTATATACAAGAATAAAATAGTTTTTTCAGAAAAAGTTGGAAAGTGCATCACAAGGTACAAGACAACAGCAGAAGCTCCAACTTAGACGATGTGACAGTGAAAAGAAACTGAGGGCACATTCGGTCCACCCCGCCCTTTATTGCCTCGGTTGAAACCATGAGATGATACAAGGGCTCATGCATGGACCAATGGATACTACTTGCTTTACCCTCTGCCCAATAAATACACAGCCTGGCATTATATCTCAGGAGACAGATAGGATTTGACTCAGCTATACGCTCATTCATTAAGGCCAGTAATGACTACTATTAAGGGAAGTGAGTCCTATGTATCACACAATCTCCAATTAAGTAAAGGGCTCAAATGGGTCCATTACATATTCCTGAGATCTCAGAGTGTGATGAAAACAGAATTCAATGTGGAAGAGATTTGCCAGTGAGCTGCTAACAAGAGTCCCCTCAAGACTACAAAAGGATACTTTTAGAATGTTTATGATTTTATCCTGAAATTATTTATTTTTCTGAATAATCCTTTCTTTTTCCAAAAACACAATAAGGGTTATTTTCTGCCCAAATGGCCTTACTTCAGATCAAAGAAAAGGAAATAAAGCCTTCTTATGAGAGGAGAGCACATGCATAATGACTCACTAACATCCTGCATGTGAACTGAAACACAAAATGGCTGCTGCTTCACAACTGGGCCAAAGGCACGACAGAGATTGTGCTACATGTAAACATGCAGAACTATATTACTGTCTCCTTTCAGCTGTCATTCTTAAACTGAAGAGACTTTTAGGGTATGTCCTCACTGCAGAGTTAATCAGGGCTTTGACTCAGGTGTTGGCCCAACCTGGCCACAATCCACACACAAAACATTCTCACCAGAGCTTGATGGTGATTTCACTGGCTCCTTTGGGGCTATTTGCACCAGACTTTCACTTGGGCTGGTAACCTGCCCTCTTTGCTGAGAGGACACAGGTTAAACCACATGAGTGCTAACAGTCTTCTCATCCCTTCTGACAATTTCCCAGGTGTGTTGAGGAGGACAGACGTTATCCCACAATTCCCTGGGAAGAATCATAGCAGGCAAGCTTTCTGCAGCACAAAGAACCATGGATACACACACCACAGAGCAGTACCAGTAAGGACATAGTAACTTCGGTGGCACTTTGCAGTGCATGGCTAACACCCAGGGGCTGATCACCCAAGTTAACTACAGTGAAGAAACATACTTTAACAGAAAATAGGTGCAATGACAGACAGCGCAAGTTCCAAGCTTTTTCTTTGCTGTCAGCCAGAGACCACACCGGGTCTGGAACTCAAAGCATAGAGACATCTAGCGGCTGAATAATATACTGCAAGTAAATGTTTTGCGTTTCCTTTGTTTTTCTCCTATTTTACAAAAAGAAATCATAGTAGCTATTCTAGAAACATCCTGTTGCAATACGTAAGAATTTAAAATATAGAATTTGTGCTCAATCCTAATCCAACACATACATTACATAAAGTTTTTAAAGTTTTTTCTAAAATACAATTATTTCATGGCAAGAAGCATTTTGGAGGAGAGTCCTCCCAACCAAGACTAACTCTGGTGAATGAACTCTACAGTTTCAACTGCAGTTTTGTGTCATGGGTCTGCCACAGATTGTGTTATCTTCCAGTCAAAGTTAATATATTTGCAAGTGGTTAGGTCAGTCTCTCCATTACCAACCCCACCAGGGCTTCCCCAGCAGCAAAGAAGGTGTTATTGTACCATGTTAGCTAACACGTGGCAATTAACATATAGTAAAATCCTAGTGTAGACAAGGCAGCTGTAAGTTTCTCAAATGTTGGCAGGCTCTCCCTTAGCATTCAGCTCGACCAACTAATTCAACTGCCATATCCACATAAAGGTTTTACCAAGTATTAGGTCACACACCATAAGCTCACACCTTTTGCCTAGCAAACATAAGGTCTAAGCCTGGAAGGAAAACTGACCTTCAACCCAAAATATGATTGTGCTCCCCTTACTACTCCTTTGTGATATAAAATGGTGGCCTGTGTTTGTTTTAAAATATTTTTATTTATTCTGTATGCTAAAATGATCAGGTCCTGACTCTTTCCAGGATGACTTTAGCCGTATTTGGAGGAATGGGAAGAGGACATCACAGGAAGCCAAAATTTGACCTTCAGGTCTCTTCAGGTGCATCCACAGTAGGAAAAATGGTAATTTCTTAGTTACCGCAAAGTAACTGAAACAGGGAAAATCCTAGTGAAGACAAAGCGCTTTGTAATTTTCACAGGTGTTAGCTGGTAAACTAGGGAGGGAGCCAATTCCACATGCTAGCGAGTGTGAGACTGCAAACGCAGGAGAAAGATAAAATAAATTTATCAGGGAAGCAACAATCTTAATGTTACCTCTACCAACTCTACACCAGCGGATTTTTATCCTACCTAGGGGCAATTCTCCACTGGGAATCTTTGGTCAGTTTAAAATATTCCCTAGTTCAGCCACAAGTTACTGGGCTAGATGTTGGAATATTTAGTAATATTCTATGGCCTATGTTATCCAGGAGATAAGACTAGATTGTAGTAGTCCCCTTGTGTCTTAAAAATCTATGATTTCTTTGAGGAAGGAGCTGGAGCTCATGTGAGTTGATCAGATTTGGGTATTTGGACTTTTTTGTTGTGTTTTCTGGCCTTTGTGGTTTTAACTTTGCATTTGTAGTTTGTAAGAAAAACTGGTCTCTTTAGGGATCCTTTTGGTGTGGATTTGAACCCCTGTGTTTAACATATTGCAATATATAATTAGAGACAAAGTTAGAGTAGATCCCTTTAAGAGCATTTCAATGTAAAACAAGGACAGAAAGGAAGGGGATGACGGGAGGAAACACAGCTAAAGACAATTTGAGCAGGAGAAAGGAAGGGAAATGGTGTGAATAAGAAAGAGGTGACTCTATTAGCCAATCCTGCAGTCTTTATGTAGGCAAAACTACAACTTAAGGAAATCTTGCTTGAGTGAAGACTGCAGGATTGGGCTCATATTAACATGAAAGAAGGAATGAAAAGGTCCAGAAGGAGAATATAACAAAAGATGAAAAGGAAAGAGTAGACAGAGCAACAAGGGGAGATCAGGCTGGCTGTATGCCTAGAATTCATTAAAATACTCACATACTCTGGAGATGGCAAAAAGCCCTGTTAGATCTTTGAGTCTGTATCCCTGCCAATTCAGGATTACTCCCTGCAGTATGCCATCTCATGTTTGACTACTTAGTTTTAGTCTCCTGATACTCAGCTAAAAGTTTCCTTGTATGACTTTCTGCCTATCAATACCCTCTTGCATTACTCTAAATATTTCCTTTCTTTCATTGGTTCTCAGCCCCTGAAATATTTGTAAATGGTCATTAATGTCCCCTCATAATTGTCACCTACACGTTATATGTGTTTAGCTCATCTTTAAAATGTTTCCTGAAAAATTAAACCAATCAATGTGTGTCTGTGAATATTAGATTGGGGTGTGTGTATAGACAGATATTGTATGTGTTTAAATATCTATGAAGCAAGTATACAGAACTGAACACTGTGTTCTAGATGTTTTCACATCAGAGCTATGTGGAAAAGAGCTTTCTCCTTGTTGCTTTGTGATATGATCTCTGCCGATTCAGACAAATTATCATTAACCTTACACACTACACTGTGAATGTCTATAAATCTACTTATCTCTTCAATACATGCTTCTTCCTATTACTGATTTCCAGGTTTCTACCTCCAGTGGGAGTATGTTTCATTTTATCCACCTAGCCCCATGCTATTCATACACATGTTGCACCAATTTAAGTCAAATCAGTTTTAAAATAAACTTACGCCAGCTCAAGCTCCTGTGTAAACACTCTTTTAAAAGTTTACATTTGGTTTATGACTCATTAACTTATTTTGGTACCTGGCTGAAACTGGAGGAGATAATTGATATATGTTGGGGAACCAGCTAGCCCTCAGTGCCTATTAATGTCAAGATTGTTCTCACCGGGGTTTACAACATCTACCAATTCACGCTGATATAACTGAGATAAGAATGAAGCCTGTTGTCTTCAAAACATCAGGGTCTTAAAGACAATGGGGTCAAAAACTAGTAAATGGTATTTGTGTGACAAATGTATTGAAGAATTAAGAGTGCAGCTCCCTCTCCTAGAGCTGGATTGGCTCTCAAGCAGTGGTTCCCAAATTGGGGTTTGTGAAATATTACAGGGGGGTTTTGGGGAAAAATTCCCTAATGGCAGACAGAGCTGTCCCTAGGGACCCCGGGCAGCATGGGGCGAGCAGCCCAGAGCCCCTGGACTTCCCAGAGCTAACCAGATCAAAGCAAGCATATCTATCACACTGCGGAGATTTAAACTTCAAGACTCCTTATAAAAAATGGAAAGGGAGGTGGATTTTTTTGTTTTTAAAATTAAATAGGCAGCTAGTATTGTTTTAAAATTATTATGAAGAACAAGTTTAAGCTTCGTTGTAACATGCGTTGTTTGCCGAGACTGCTCAAGACCTGAATGCTTGTGTAGGAGGAACTCTGAGTGGGCTTCTTAAATCCCTTCATGCTGTTTCACATCTGATACTCCTTGATGAAACAGGAGCCTTGGCTTATTCAAAGTGATACAACCTACGAAAGTGAGATCTTGGAAGCCATTTTCATAATGTAATAAAAATACTGTAATGATTAATAATAATAATAAAGTGTGTAATAAGCATGTCATAAAATAAATTTTATATTCCCATGATCACTGCTTTTATCATTTATACTCAGGTAAAGAGTATAAGCTGCAGACAGCTGCAGCGGCACAGGAGCTAGCAAACAGCTCTAAACAGGGGAGTTTGAGTGGGAGTTCTGTTGGCGGAGAAGGTAGTTGTACTTGGTTTTGTATTTTTAGTATTTCTGTGTGTGTAGGGGCTTTGTGCTGGGAGAGCAGCTGAGCCCTGCTTAGGGGGTGGGGCTTCTGACTAGGGGTCCTATAAAGGTAGCCAGCCAGCCAGTCAGGCAATGGCACAGACAGCTGCAGTGGCACAGGAGCTAGCAACCAGAGCTGTAAACAGGGGAGTTTGAGTGGGAGTCTATAAGGGGAGTTTGTATTGTGGTGCTTGTTTAGGGTTTGCTTTTGCTGGGGGGGGGTGGTCTTTTTGGTGTGAGTTGTGTTTCCAAGATTAACAGGACTTAGGTGGGAAGGCGATGACAGATACGGAGGCAGCTGTGGGAGTGATTCCTGTAGTGAAAGACACAGGATGACTGGATGTGGAAGCTGTGGTATGTACATGATCCTGGAGGGGGGAACCGGTAAGAATTTTTTCTGCATGAAATGCCGTCTGATAGAGCTGATGGAGGAAAAGATCTGAGGTTTGGAGATGCAGGTGGAAAGTCTCGTTGAGTTTAGGAAGGGGTTTGAGCAGATGATGGAGCAAAGATATGAGGTATCTGAAGGGAAAAGCTCAGACTCACAGATGGAAGCAGGGATGGGGAATTTTGAGGGGAGACTGGGTGAGGAAAGTGGTCAGTGGAAGCATGTGACTAAAAGAACCAGGCAGAGGAAAAGACGGGCTAGTGAAGGAGAAATAGAGCTTAGGAACAGGTTTGCAGAGTTGGAAAATGAAGAAGGGGCTCAGCAGGTACTTGTTGAAGGTGGAAGGGTAAGGAAGAAGAGAAGAGAGGCTAGTCCTATAGGAAAAGCAGAAGAGTCAAGGGAGACTACACCAAATATGAGCCCCAGGAGGATACAGGATGGGTTGAAGAGGATTATAAGGGAAAATAGGAATGGAAAGAACTTGCAGCCAGAGGGAACAGGGGAGAGACTGGAGAATAGCACCGTCACCCGGAAAAGGCAGGTCTTTGTGATCGGGGACTCTTTATTGAGAAGAATAGACAGGCCTGTAACTAGAGCTGATCCAGAGAATAGAAGGGTGTGCTGTCTTCCGGGTGCTAAGATACGGGATGTAGACCTGACGTTGAAAAGGATCCGAAAGGGAGCGGGAAAGAATCTCCTAATTATCCTTCATGTGGGAACAAATGATACGGCTAGATTCTCACTGGAAAGTATTAAGGGAGACTATGCTAGGCTGGGGAAGACGCTTAAGGAAATTGAGGCTCAGGTGATCTTTAGCGGGATCCTTCCTGTTCCTAGAGAAGGGCAACAAAGGTGTGACAAGATTATGACTGTCAACAGATGGCTTAGGCAGTGGTGCTATAAGGAGGGCTTTGGGATGTATGGCCACTGGGAGGCATTCACAGAGAGAGGACAGTTCTCTCGGGATGGACTTCATCTGAGTAGGGAAGGAAATAGACTTCTAGGATGGAGGCTGGCACACCTGATAGAGAGCTTTAAACTAGGAATTAGGGGGAGATGGTTGGGAGATGTCCAGGAAATCTCCACGCCAGATTTTAGCATTGAGAGGGAAGAAGACGAAGTAAGAAAGGATACAGCCGTGGGTAGGAGAATGTATATAAGGAGCAAGGGCGGTGTGGATACTAGTGTAATAGGTTATACTGGCTGTAGAATGACTGTGCCTAATAGGGTACAAAATGTGAGCGAGGCCAAACAGCAAAAATTAAGATGTTTATACACCAATGCGAGGAGCCTAGGTAACAAAATGGAGGAACTAGAACTACTGGTGCAGGAAGTGAAACCAGATATTATAGGGATAACAGAAACATGGTAGAATAGTAGTCATGACTGGACTACAGGTATTGAAGGGTATGTGCTGTTTAGGAAAGACAGAAACAAAGGTAAAGGTGGTGGAGTAGCATTGTATATCAATGATGAGGTATCGGAGTAGCAGCCGTGTTAGTCTGTATTCGCAAAAAGAAAAGGAGTACTTGTGGCACCTTAGAGACGAACAAATTTATTAGAGCATAAGCTTTCGTGAGCTACAGCTCACTTCATCGGATGCATTTGGTGGATTTTGGTGGGTTTTTTTCCACCAAATGCATCCGATGAAGTGAGCTGTAGCTCACGAAAGCTTATGCTCTAATAAATTTGTTCGTCTCTAAGGTGCCACAAGTACTCCTTTTCTTAATGATGAGGTAGAATGTAAAGAAATAAGAAGCGATGCAATGGATAAGACAGAGTCCGTGTGGGCAAAAATTACATTGGGGAAGAAAACTAGTAAAGCCTTTCCTACGATAGTGCTTGGGGTGTGCTATAGACCTCCGGGATCTAATTTGGATATGGATAGAGCCCTTTTTAATGTCTTTAATAAAGTAAATACTAATGGAAACTGCGTGATCATGGGAGACTTTAACTTCCCAGATATAGACTGGAGGACCAGTGCTAGTAATAGTAACAGGGCTCAGATTTTCCTAGATACGATAGCTGATGGATTCCTTCATCAAGTAGTTGCTGAACCGACTAGAGGGAATGCCATTTTAGATTTAATTTTGGAGAGTAGCGAGGACCTCATAGAAGAAATGGTTGTAGGGGACAATCTTGGCTCAAGTGATCATGAGCTAATTCAGTTCAAACTCAATGGAAGGATTAACAAAAATAAATCTGCAACTAGGGTTTTTGATTTCAAAAGGGCTGACTTTCAAAAATTAAGGAAATTAGTTAGGGAAGTGGATTGGACTGAAGAATTTATGGATCTAAAGGTAGAGGAGGCCTGGGATTACTTTAAATCAAAGCTGCAGAAGCTATCAGAAGCCTGTATCCCAAGAAAGGGGAAAAAATTCATAGGCAGGAGTTGTAGACCAAGCTGGATGAGCAAGCATCTTAGAGAGGTGATTAAGAAGAAGCAGAAACATACAGGGAGTGGAAGATGGGAGGGATCAGCAAGGAAAGCTACCGAATTGAGGTCAGAACATGTAGGGATAAAGTGAGACAGTCTAAAAGTCGAGTAGAGTTGGACCTTGCAAAGGGAATTAAAACCAATAGTAAAAGGTTCTATAGCCATATAAATAAGAAGAAAACTAAGAAAGAAGAAGTGGGGCCGCTAAACACTGAGGATGGAGTGGAGGTTAAAGATAATCTAGGCATGGCCCAATATCTAAACAAATACTTTGCCTCAGTCTTTAATAAGGCTAAAGAGTATCTTGGGGATAATGGTAGCATGACAAATGGGAATGAGGATATGGAGGCAGATATTACCATATCAGAGGTAGAAGCAAAACTGAAACAGCTTAATGGGACTAAATCGGAGGGCCCAGATAATCTTCATCCAAGAATATTAAAGGAATTGGCACCTGAAATTGCAAGCCCATTAGCAAGAATTTTTAATGAATCTGTAAACTCAGGAGTAGTACTGAATGATTGGAGAATTGCTAATATAGTTCCTATTTTTAAGAAAAGAAAAAAAAAGTGATCTGGGTAACTACAGGCCAGTTAGTTTGACATCTGTAGTATGCAAGGTCCTGGAAAAAATTTTGAAGGCAAAAGTAGTTAAGGACATTGAAGTCGATGGTAAATGGGACAAAATACAACATGGTTTTACAAAAGGTAGATCGTGCCAAACCAACCTAATCTCCTTTTTTGAAAAAGTAACAGATTTTTTAGATAAAGGAAATGCAGTGGATCTAATTTACCTAGATTTCAGTAAGGCATTTGATACCGTGCCACATGGGGAATTATTAGTTAAATTGGAGAAGATGGGGATCAATATGCACATCAAAAGGTGTATAAGGAATTGGTTAAAGGGGAGACTGCAATGGGTCCTACTGAAAGGCGAACTGTCAGGTTGGAGGGAGGTTACCAGTGGAGTTCCTCAGGGATCGGTTTTGGGACCAATCTTATTTAATCTTTTTATTACTGACCTTGGCACAAAAAGTGGGAGTGTGCTAATAAAGTTTGCAGATGATACAAAGCTGGGAGGTATTGCCAATTCAGAGAAGGATCGGGATATTATACAGGAGGATCTGGATGACCTTGTAAACTGGAGTAATAGTAATAGGATGAAATTTAATAGTGAGAAGTGTAAGGTTATGCCTTTAGGGATTAATAACAAGAATTTTAGTTATAAGTTGGGGATGCATCAATTAGAAGTAATGGAAGAGGAGAAGGACCTTGGAGTATTGGTTGATCATAGGATGACTATGAGCTGCCAATGTGATATGGCTGTGAAAAAAGCTAATGCGGTTTTGGGATGCATCAGGAGAGGCATTTCCAGTAGGAATAAGGAGGGTTTAGTACCATTATACAAGGCACTGGTGAGACCTCACCTAGAATACTGTGTACAGTTCTGGTCTCCCATGTTTAAAAAGGATGAATTCAAACTGGAGCAGGTACAGAGAAGGGCTACTAGGATGATCCGAGGAATGGAAAACTTGTCTTATGAAAGGAGACTTAAGGAGCTTGGCTTGTTTAGCCTAACTAAAAGAAGGTTGAGGGGAGATATGATTGCTCTCTATAAATATATCAGAGGGATAAATACAGGAGAGGAAGCGGAATTATTTCAGCTCAGCACCAATGTGGACACAAGAACAAATGGGTATAAACTGGCCACCAGGAAGTTTAGACTTGAAATCAGACAAAGGTTTTTAACCATCAGAGGAGTGAAGTTTCGGAATAGCCTTCCAAGGGAAGCAGTGGGGGCAAAAGATCTATCTGGTTTTAAGATTCTACTTGATAAATTTATGGAGGAGATGGTATGATGGGATAATGTGATTTTGGTAAGTAATTGATCTTTAAATATTCAGGGTAAATAGGCCTAATCCTCTGAGATGGGATATTAGATGGATGGGATCTGAGTTACCCAGGAAAGAATTTTCTGTAGTATCTGGCTGGTGAATCTTGCCCATATGCTCAGGGTTTAGCTGATTGCCATATTTGGGGTCGGGAAGGAATTTTCCTCCGGGGCAGATTGGAGAGGCCCTGGAGGTTTTTTGCCTTCCTCTGTAGCATGGGGCATGGTTGACTTAAGGGAGGCTTCTCTGCTCCTTGAAGTCTTTAAACCATGATTTAAGGACTTCAATAGCTCAGACATAGGTGAGGTTTTTCATAGGAGTGGGTGGTGAGATTCTGTGGCCTGTGCTGTGCAGGAGGTCGGACTAGATGATCAGAATGGTCCCTTCTGACCTTAGTGTCTATGAATCTATGAAAAATCCCTAGAAATATTCATTTTTAGGAGGGGGTTCGCAAGACTTGACAATTTAGTGAAAGGGATTCTCAGGTTGTTAAAGTTTGGGAACCACTGCTCTAAAGGGTTCCTATGAGTAAAAGTAATACAAATTATTTTGGTCACTACTGTTAGCAGACTTAAGTAACACACACAGGAAGCAGGTCTGCTGAGTGAAAGTCATGATGGTTTTTTAAAAATCCATATTATCCAGGGGAAAAGTTTGTGTAACCAATGATGATTCTGGTGGGGACTTGTACCTTTAAATCATTTGTTTCTCGGCCCTTTTCAATTATTTTTAAAATCCTTATTTTTATTTTAAAGCATAAAATGTATTTCCAGCTCGTACATGCTCTTAGCTCTTCTCTGCAGCTTCCACCCTCCCCTACACTCAGGGATAGCTATGACTGTCAGAAGAATGTTTCATCTGCACCTGCTAAAGTAAATTTAAGATCAAAGAAGGAAAAGAGTGAAATCAGAGTCATGAGATGTTTGACTAATTTTTAGTGGAGAAGAGAAAGGGAAAGTCAAAAGTGCTGTGTTGTTTAGAGCTTCAGCCAGGCCAAAACTTTCCTTTTTTAAATAATGTTAGTTTCAAGTAATCCAGAACACCCAGCAGTCCCCTGAGTGCCTCCACTGTGAAAGCTAGGGGAAGTGGGGGGGAAAATCAGGATCAAAAGGAAAAGCTAAGAGTAGCTCAAAGGTTCCACTGCATCTGGGCAAAGATTAAGGAAGGCCTGAAACTCATGGTATATGATGCTGCAGCGTACCTGAATACCAACATCTAGGCACCAACGGGCAGAACTCTATTGACTTTGAGTAAAACTGAAAAACCAGAAGGATGAAAATGGTGGACACACGGAGTCCATAGTATCTGGTTAGCAGAGCCAACAGCTTTAGCCAGTGTGTAATTGTCTATAGACCAAAGACCCGGTTGACAGCAGCCATTATTGTCTTCAAGCATAACACTGCCTCCTACCCCAGCTCTGTCCTCTCTCCCAATAGTTTTAAAATGTTGACACTGAATGATTTATCTCTCAGACCTAGAGAAGTGGGGAATGGGGATGCACACAGAGCCTCTGACATGGGTGGAAGTGGGGGGCACGTGGCGCACCTGTGAAGGTGCAATGGCGGCATACATGGAGCCCCTGGGATGGTGGAGAGAATGGTATGGGAGGAGAGGGACAGAACCCTGGTATGTGGCAGAGCAGGAAATGGGGGGCACATAGAACACCTGGCCTGAGGAGAGGATGTGCACAGAAGGGGCGGTTCAGGTTCAGGAAGTTCCTGAAAGAAATGTAAGGGGATGGGAGACTGGTGCACAGAGAGCTTGTGTGGAGGAATGTAAGGAGCCCCCTTGGTGTACACAATCTACTTAGCCTACAGAAACAATTGTGTGACCCTCTAGTTTAGAAAACACGTCTTTCACTAAATGTAATTGAATTTTCTTGTGGATTGCAGCTCTCCAATTCAGCAAGGTACTTGTGCACATGTTTATTTTTAAGTAAGTAAGCAGTCTCATTGACTTCAAAGTTAAGCACATGCTGAAATGCTTTGCTGAATCAGGGCCTGTAGCGAGAGGAGAATGAGGGAGAAGCATAATAAAGAAGCGGGCGAGGGAGGAAAGGGAGTAGGTGAAATATCTATTTCAAAACCAGCAACAAAAGATCCTCCAAAACCCAGCCAAGAGCAAGCACCCTTGGCCCAAACCCAGTGGTGGTGAACTTGACAAAGGAAGGAAATAGTCTTGTACGTGGAAACTAACTTTTCCATGTCTACACAAAGGGTCAGGACTGATTCTTGAATATAAATACCCGAATGTTTTAGAATTGCATTATTTTAAATTCATTGCACCTGTAGCCTATCGGATGGTTTGGGTTAAGAATAAGTAGAAGTTAGGAGCCTAACTGGAGAAGAATATGGGAGACCGAAGATGCTAGTGTGAGAATTTAAAGGCAAGTTGGAGAAAGTGCATTATGGGAAAGTAAGAGTTAGCAAAGACATGACCATTATGGTTTCGTTATAACTAGTTTAAGCAAGGTTTTTCAATGTTTTTAAGAATTGTAAAAGTTTTATTAAAATGCTATCTATATTGATAGTATGGGAAGAACATTGATGCAGATGTTAATTTAAATAATGTATAATATAAAGAGCCAATAAGGTTGTGGAAATATAATTATGATGAAGGGGAGTTTAATGTTAATTAGCAGTGTTATGAAGTATAAAAAGTAGTTTTGCTAATTGCATGGGAGTTCCAATTAACATCATGGGGAGAGGTGGGTGTTTCCAGGATTATAAGGTTGTACAGTACTTCATTCTTGTCAGTGGACTGATCATCCATTGATACACCATTTCATCTTTGAGTGTAGTGTTTGTGTATGTGGTAACTGCATGCCTGTCTGCCTAACTAATCATCTTCCTTTTGAATAAAGTTCAGTTGTATCACTAAAGTGTTTCCTAGTGGTCCTCTCTAAATACATTTTCTGTAACTGACCTAGAAGTTTGAACCTGAAAGCTAAATTGGGTTTTATTGCGCCCTTATCTTTAACAACTTAATATTAATTGGAAATTAATTAAAAGGTCACATACCTACCAATTATGGGTGCCGTCTAACAGAAGCTATACTGTAGCAGAAAGAGAGTAAAATCCTGTTTTCTACTCTTTAATTAATTATATAACTTAGTATATAAGAGATGGCTGCTCCCTGGCTTGAAGAGCTTACAGTCCATCTGGGACAAGACAAAACATGGGACAGCAGTGCAGGTGTGGGAGGAAGCAATACTGAAGACAGCCACACAGGACAAACTCCTGGAAGAAATGGGTCTGAAGGTGGTGAAGGCAGATGCTTGGCGTACAGGAAACATAAGGCATACACTGCAAAGCTGAGAGTAGGAGGAAAGAGTAGGAGGAAGGTTGGCAAGGAGCTGCTAGGAGAGACAACTGGTAGGTGGATGAGTTTAGCAGCAGGGGTTTGGACAAGTCGGAATGTCTGGCTGTGCTGTTTTTCAGCTCACTTAGTATCGTGGCTGTAGAGAGAGGGGATGTCCATAATGGAGCCACTGGGGTTAGAACATGGGCTTGATGTTACCAAAGAACGTTTCGGCAGAGCCGTAGTAAAATAAAGAGGGCAACCTGCACTCTCTGTTGCATTTAATTTATTTTCCCCATGGAGCTTAGGCTTATAAATAGGAACACAATAAAGCAACACTTATTAAAAATAAAAAATGAAACCCAGCGATGACCAAAAAGTGCAAATCACCATCTGTATGTCCAGAGATGGTAAGGAGGTTAGCTGTCTTCTCTGTGTGTGGTGGAGATACGCATGGAGGGTGGTATCCATACCAAGAGAATAGGCGCTCGGGCTTAGTCTTATCCCGAACGCAGACCACACGTCTGGTACAGGTATATGGCTTTGTCACTCGGTAAACCACACGTGACTCTGGGAGCAATAGCTAAGCTTAAAATGAGGTCATTCTGGTGAGTGTCTGTCCTGTTTCCCATTACTAGCCAAGCAGTTTAATTTTCCTCCAAAACTTTGCTGAACAGAGGGCATTGTTTGAACAACAAAAAACCCACCAACCCTGACAGCCTCAATCTCATTTGGACAGGGCTTCTTGGTATAAACAGCACCATAGAGAGCAGGCTGTTCTTACTATGAAGGGGTGGTTTGTGATGGGAAAAACTGAGGAATGGAGCAATCAGAAGAACAAACAAGCACACCCTAGGGATGAAATTACAGTAGCTGGTTGCTTAAGGTGGACAGGAAGGTTTTTATTACACCATCCTCTCTCACAGGGCAGATGGCAGCCAGACTCTGTGGCCCTCTTGTCATTCTCTCTAGTGAAAGAAGCAGTGAGTGCCCCTGGTACTATGATAGCTGCCTGTTGTTGCAACTCTGTAAAGGGACTGGTGGTGTCTCCAGAAAACCAGTTACTCGGCAAGGATGTCTCTCCTGGAGAGAGAGTCTGATAAGGGCTGGGCTGAGGTTGCATATGAACAATCAGCTAGGCCTTGCTGGGTGGATAATGGAATACTTGGCTATTAGAGGGAAAACACAGGGTTGGCTTGGGGGCCTGGTGCTAGAGTCCTTCAGTGGCCCACCTGGAAACTGCTGAGGGTGGGGCTCATTACCAATAATTTCCAACTCTGCAGGGAAAGGGAATGCAGCCAGAGGATAAACTGCTGCCAGGACCTTGATATACATGAACACACACTGTACATTTACACACCAACACCTGTTTTTCACAAACTCCTATTCTTGGTGCCTCTCTGAAATGTTACTGTTAGTCTGTTCTTCGTGGGCTGAAGCAAAATCCTCTTCTTTTGCTGGTTGATCTCACCCTTTTTAATCCCCCTGCCTCTCTCTCCTTCCCACTGGAGGTGTGTTGTCCTGTCTGTACAGGAAACCAACAAAATGAAGAATACTAAAATCTACAGTAACTTTCACACTGTGATGTGCTCACAGCACGAAGGAAGCAAGTGGAGCAGTTGGCTTTTGGCTACTGTTGTCCATGCCATTCCTTGTTCTAGCAGCCGGGCAGGCTGCAAATTGGAATTTATTGCAGGTTTAGTATGCCTTGCTGGTTTGGTGCCCAAACCACTTAGTGGATTGGATGGAGAAACACTTCACATGCCAGCATAAGAACATAGGTAGGTCCAGTGCAGCAGCCTTTAGAGCAGTGGTTCCCAAACTTTTTACCTTGAGCACCCCCCTTGGGGCCAGGAGTGGGGGACGTGGACAGGAGTAAGGTAGCCAAGGCTGAAACCATAGCTGGGGTGGGGTGGGAGTGGAGCTGGGTGGTGCTCCCTTGCTGCCCCTGTGGGGGCTGCCTCCTCCAAATGTTCCTCCTTGGCCCCTAGGGGGGCATGCTGCACAATTTGGGGACCCCTGCTGTAGAGGTGAATGGAACAGATCATTTCTCTGTAATTCTGTCTGATCAGTTTCTAATCTCATTTTCCAGGTTGGGAGGAACGCGGGAGTCTTATGGGAGGTAGTTCAGCCAGCCACAGAGCGGTATGTCACACAATCAAACAGCCACCCCTCCCAGTGGTTGCTGATCTGGCGTAGATGAAGTATGAGCGAAGTCTCATCTCATGCTGAGCTGAGAGGCTGGTGATTTCAACATGATCGTGTAAAAAGGAGGAGAAAATTTCTTAAAGTTGATGTCTTTATGGCTCCGTTAGGGATTTGAGGATGCTCTGAGGGAAGGAGAGAAAACACCAGCATCTAATTCTACGCATAAAGTTTCATTATTTTCCAGTTGGGCTCCCCATGTTTGGATGTATTAAAGGCAGTTGCCAGCAGGCAGCTAACTGGATCCCAGACTGGGAATGCATATCCATGTGTGTGCATGCATGTACTGTATACCTAGCTGTAAAAGAACGTACAGTGCGTATATGCTTTTGTCTTGTTTAGAGATATGCCAAAAGTTTTAAGATTGATCTGATTGATACATGGGATGGGCAGAAACGCTGTTGCATAGACAGTCGGTTGATAACTGACATCTCCAAAGGTGTTGTAGTCCCTCAGCCACATTTCTCCTGGGGCTTTGGTTCCTGTGTTTTCTTAAGGTAATCATTAAAACAGCCCAATTCTTTAAAATATTTCCCCCCCCCCGACAAGAAATCCCAGCTAGAACATTCGCTGTCCTACACTGCAGCCTTCAAAGCAATGTCACAAAGAAAACCAGAACACAAGAGGTGGCTTCTGAGGCACTAGGAACAAGGAGTAAGATTTGCTAACGCAAACTGGATTCACACTATATTCACCTTTGCACATGCCCTGACAAAGGCCTGGTCAGCAAACATTTATTAAACTCAATCTGTTCGATACATCTCCATTGCTGACTGGCCAGATCCCCATTGCACTGGCCTGGTTTAGTTTTTTGGTGGCTTTTTTTATTTTGAAAGGAAAAAAAACACATTTCCTGTAATGAAGAAGCTTTTTGCTGCTGTGACGAGAGACCTCATCACGCTAGCAGGGCTCAAGTTTAGTAGGGTGACCAGAGAGCAAGTGTGAAAAATCAGGACACTTTTTTTTTCCCGAAGATGGAGGGGGCGGGGTATAGATGCCTATAGAAGAGCAAGCACCTAATATTGTCGGGTCACCCGAGATGCATGCAGAGTCCAGAAGTGGCTCAATTTTCTCTTCACGCAGTGCTGCTGCTATGCCCATGGTCACTCAGCCTAGCTCAGGGGTTGAATGTTCCCCTGGGTGCAAATTCCCCGAGGTTCTTGTCTGGCCCTAGCAGCTGCAGCAAGTGGTGACTAGTGACAGGTACTTACTCCAAGGTCACGTGTGTGTTAGTTGTCTGGGTGTGTCTGAGCCCCAATGGGGCAGAGATGAGCTGTTCCTGAGATCTCGTCCCTTGCAATGCACCACTTTCCTTGCAATGCCTTTTCCTACAGTGCACTCGCCTCTGTCAGAAAAAGCTGTATGTAGTTCCTCTCCTCCCAGCCACCTGCAGGTTATATGAGTGGTGGTATCTTTATTTTTTTTTTTGTATTGTTTATTTTTCTTTACTTCTCATCCTCATCTCCTTCGCTCATGCTGCTCATTGAGGCTGAGGCCACTTTCGGAGAGGAAGGAGGTGAGGCTTTATTGAACACCCAGGGGGAGGGCGGCGACGGAGAGCGAGATGGAGAGCGGCCACGCGTTGGACTGCTGGTTGGGCTCTGCCTCGGTGACAAGGCCTGGAGCATTCGGCCACTTCGCTCCTGAAACATCTGTTTCTGAAAAGCAGTTTGAAAAAGAGGCCGTGTGAGTCAGGCACAGCAACGGGGTGGGGGAGAGCTTGGGTGCTGGGAGGCCAGTTGGGGACAGTTACCTGCATAAGGGGAGAGGTTCTTTGACCTTGAGAAAAGGTAGAGGCTTAACATGCATTTCTGCTCTGAAATATGGTCAGTCAAAATGGCACCCTGGAGTCCCCTGTGGTGTTGCCTCTCACTCATTCTAGGCAAATGCTCACACTTTACAAGCCAAATGGTTTTGGTACCCAGCAAACTCGTGTGGATGCAAAAGTGCTTCTGGGAGCTTTCCAGCTACACTACACATCCTGCAGATCTCTGCAGGGACACTGAGGGCAGAATTTAGTTAGTTGTTCGGTTCCTGGGTGAGCCAGAACAGACTCCATTTCACTCTCGCTTAGCTGGACTGGCTCCACTGTACCAACAGGAGTCAGTCATAGAAATGTAAAGCCAGATTGGGCAACCCTGGTAGTTATTCACAGAGTTGTCCCTTGAGTAGGGAGAATCGGGGCAACCACTCTAGGCCCTGCACTTTGGGGGTCCATGTGGGCCAGTGCAATTGGCCGGAGTGACGGATTAGTCACTTCCACCCCAGGCCCCGCACCTCCCTAGAGACGACCCTGGTTATTCACATCACAATGGGACTGCGCTTATGTGATGTGTGCACAAACTGGCCTTTACTTTGTTGTTGTGGCCAGCGGAGATGACTCTGGATACAAGTATGGGGTGAAATCCTGACCTTATTCAAGTCAGTAGGAAGTTCTCCATTGACTTCACCCATGGACTGGATCTTTTGCGCAAAAAAAATGCCACATTTTGATGTAGTCACTTTTGAGAGCAGCAATGTACTGTTAAGTTTGTGACAAAGGAGACATGGAGCTTAACCTTCAAGGTGGAATGGGGACAGTGCTGTCTGGGCTATTTCTTGTGGAGCTCTCACTGCTGCCTGAGTCATTGAATTGTATTGGTAATTCTTTCAACAGCTTGCAGCTGGACTTGTGCTCTTCTTCAGGGCAAAGTATAGCTCAGGTGTGACCGTGTGTGAGATAACACATTATAACTAACATGTTTCTAATCAGCAGCATAGGCAGGGTTGACACTTTTGACAACAATGTTAACAATCTTGGCCACTTCTGGGCTTCCTTCTAGGATTGGACCACAACCCACTAACATGGTTTGAAAGGTGTTAAACCCTGTTTACACCATTGTTTAGAAAGATGGTTAGTTAAAATGTGTTTGCTCGCACATGCCCTATATTTTTAGTCTGCACAGAGCAAGTGGCCGCTTGCAACCCGAGTTCTAATGAAAAGAATAAGGCCTTATCTACATGCGAAAGTTGCACCAACAAACCTGCTAAACTGGTGCAAACTCTTATTTTTGGCTAAAGAACCTAAATAAGCCTAGCTTAAGCTAAAATAAGTGTGTCCACACAGCCTTTGACACCAGTTTAACTAACATGATTTAAAAGCACACCTTAAGTTTTTGCCCCAAGGCTTCCTCCTCCAGAGTATTTCCATGCAAAATAAGAAAAGCGCTTTCTAGCTAACAGTTCTGCACAGCAAGGCAAGGCCTTGTTAGCCAGCTTTTGTCCAACGAAACTGCGTGACTTGCTCTCTGCCATCTAGCTGCAACTTCATCTGGCAGTGTTAAGCTTTTGGGTCACCTTTTTTCTCATGAAGCTGTTTTTCTCTCTGTCCAAACTCTGAGCCCTTTTTGCTGCCAGAACTTCTCTTGATCAGAGCTGGACAATAATCTTCAGATGAATCCCGCCCCACCCTCTCATGGCTGGCTTCCACTGCTGCACGGAAGATGGAGATGTGTCCCCCTCCTGCTCAGTGCTAGAGTTCCAATTCTGTGCCTGTCGAATACCAGCTGGATCTACACACCTAACCACAACACACACAACCCATACAAATACAGGCCAGAAATCTTAACAAAAACCTTGGGTTGGATTTCATTTTCCATTGCTCTAAAGAGAAATAACTGGCAAGGTGTGTTAAAATAAAAACCAAATCATAACTTTCCTTTGAAATATGTGATACTTGCCAGTGCTGGAGGCTGAATAAGGGTTACATGAATGAATGACCTGCTCTAATATGGCACATCATATGTTTCTAGTGCCATGCATGACCTCATGGCTGAAGTACAGGAATACAGGAGATCATCTATTTCAGCTGTGCCCAGACATCTTGTGTGGTTATGTAAATTGCTCAGTCACTCTATGGCTCTATTCTCTATCAGGGATAACAATACTTTTCTATTAGACCAGTCATAGGGCTATGAGAAGGATAAATCTATGAGTGTGTATGAGGTGCTTACATACTATAACAATTAGCATGATTTAAAAATCCATAAGTAGCTAGTGTGCCATGCAATGTTCTGAACATATGCTTGCTGAGTATTTTCTGCTTTTCTTTTCCTCTTGGAGGACCCAAGAATTCCATGATTTTTCTCAATTTGATTTTTCCCCCAAGTCATCAAGATCTTGTGCTATGGTGACCTTCCTTCTGGCCAAGAAGGTTGGATGGCTCCCTTTAGAGCTCATCAGATCTACTACAACTGCAGCGAGAGGCATTGCTGAAATGAATGGAAGGCCCTTCTGACTTCTGGGGACTAAGCTAGTTTCTTCCACCATGCTCCTGGTTGCTACTGGCCCAGGGAGTGAAGTACCAAACTAGAATAACAAATCTGAATTAACTCCAGAGCCCCCACACCAACCTTATATTTTATCTTCTATTTGAATAGAACTCTAAAAATTAATTAGCTATTATCAACTTAATGTCACACTCTGCCTTCAGCTGCAAAACCAAATGGCAGAAGAGGATACAATCTCAGTAAATTCAACTTCAGCACAATATTCAGCTTGGTATCCCTCCTGCACCCATGGCCATGTGTCTATACTGCTGTCCTGCTCTCTAGGTTTGAACTATTCAATGCTTTGTAAATCTCCTGGGCTAGCAGGAAGTTCTTGCTCTCTGCAGTAGCTTCCAGCCTGCTAAGTAGAGGACCGGTTCAAGCAGGAAAGGGTTAATAGTGTGACTAGTCCAGCGCTGTCAGAGTGTAATCAATGCTGGCAAAGATTCCAAGCCTATAGCAGCATCACAATCAGATGCAGTAGCAGTCCCAATGAGGGGGTTTTAGTGTGGAGGGTTAAGAGAGGAAAGTGATGTGGTCTGGCTCTGTAAAGCATTAGTGCTATTGGTGCAAGAGTCTTTCTTGGGTTTAGGAAGTTCTATGGGGCTGTGCAAAAGTTGCATTTACTGTGTATGGAAGTCTCGTTTTCTTTACAAAATAAAAGTGACCAGGTAAAAAACCTAAGCATTGGAAAACTCCCTCTGAAGGTCTGCAGCTGCTGCTATTTGAGCTTCTGATTCTACAATACACTATGGACATTTCAATGGGGTCATACTGCCACAGTTTACAGTCAGTCTAATCAAAATCCAGGATCCTGCATTTAGTGCATAATATACTTTCAATCTGGACCCTGAAGCCCACATATGACTGACTTCAGGCTCTGGCCAGTCAAACATATTTCCAACAATGATCAGGATTGCTCTCCAGAAGCTGAGATGTCCCGGTTGGGGAACTGAGCAGGTTGCTCTTTAAACTAGTTTTCTATAATGTTGCTCTATTTCTGAGGGACTTTTATAACCATTTTTATTTTTTAAAAACATGGACCTTTTTGAACATCTTTCTTCAAATAATTCAGCCCAGAGCACCAGAGGATGTTATACTCACACCTGCCAGCAGGTTTGTGCAGGGAACTTGCTCATTATCTGCTTTACATTGTACTGCACTATTCAAGTGTGAGATTGCAAGACCGCTTTCGGTCTGGCTCTTTTCCTAGAGTTTTATATCACATTCACTATTATTGTATCACAGCACCTGTGGGACTTCTGAAGGAAATAAATTGTGTATAAAACTATCTTGGTGAACAAATTCTCAAATGAATTCTATCCATCCTTTGCAATTTTGAAAAACAGCATTTTAACCTTTTCCAGAAATTATATACGATTTTAAGTGGGTTGCCCAGCCCTTAGTTTATCTTTTAGAAAAGGGATGCCAGCACAAAGTGTATTATTTCACAAATAGTAATTATAATAATAGCATATTAATGGCATGCAAATTACTGATCTAGGAATATAACATGCCTATAACTGTTCCTGGACTTTTAATGTCAACATTCAAAGCAACATCTAACAATGATGTGGCAAATTAATGTTAACAACAGTTTTGACACTAATAGCAAGTTATCATTATTAAAAACAACAACCAATTTCCAGTTGCCAGGCTGAAGATGATTTTTGAAAACACCTCAGTTCACTGTCACTAAAGCTTTCCTTAGAACAGTGCCAGCTCTGATTTCACTCTTTACCGGACACTTTTATGGGACTTTGCTCTGCAAATGTGTCTGTATAAAATTACATCTGGTTCCCTACTCTGCATCTGCCATCCTAAATCAGAGGGCCAACAAATATTCTTTAGCAGGAGTTTTAGCCGAGTGCTTTTCACTAAGGAATTTGTCTATAAAAATGTCTAATGTTTAAGATAATATATTTCTCAATGGTATTTTTTCTAATGCTTAGAGCAGGGAATTGAGTCAAGGCCCTGGCCTCTATTCCTAGCTCAGCCAATGACTCAGAGCATGGCCTAGTATAGTGCAGATGCCACTTATCTTGGCAAAGCAGTTTTGCCAGTAATGCTTATTCCAGCCACATGAAATAAATTATATTGACAAAAGCACATGCTTGCTGGTATAACTGCTTCTGCACTAGGGGCTTTTGCTGGCACAGCTGCACCAGTCAGCTCACATCTCTTCACACCCCTGACCAACACAGCAATGTTGGCAAAAGTTTGTAGTGGAGACCTGGATTTAGGCACTTTACCTAACAAATAAGACACACTCTCTGTTCTGAACAGCTTACATTCCAGTTTTAGACATGACACACTAAATTAGGGAATGAAGGAAAGGGTAGGCCCAGAGGTGCAATAATACGAGTCTATTTAGAGTCACATGCATAGACCTTGCTGGTGCCAGTCTTTCATTCTGCATTTGCAAAACAGCTACAATATGACATGTCCACCTCACAAGGGAGTTGTGAAGCTTAATTAATGAATGTTTGTAAAAGCCACTGAGATCCTTTAATGAAATGCACTAGCAGTGCAAATCAGTAAGTTGTAAGTGTATGTTATTATTGTGTTCTATAAAATGCAACAACAAAAGAAAATATTTAATTTGTTCATAGTCAGTTTTCGTTATACGCAAATCATTCCTGCTTCAAGTTTGTACTAAATCTGTTTCCTCCACTGTAAAATGAGGATAATAATACTGCTCTCTTTTGCAAACAACTTTGACTTCTAGTGCTGATAAGCTCTATGGCAGACCTAGGTATTTTATTTTATTTTATTAAACTTTTTAAGCTGACTGGTTGCATCCATTTGTGTTTCCTCACAAAGTGTAACCGATGTATAATTAAAGCCTTGCATATGTTGTCAGCCACTTGACCCACTTTGAATTGAATGGAAACTGCATGACTAAATCCTAATGTACCTTTGAATGAGCCCACATTCAAACTCCTGAGGGCATTCTGGTGGGCCGCTTGCTGGTTATGTACACTGCTGCCCTCAGTTCCTTTGCAGTTTGTCAATAGGAAGCCTGTGGCTGGATGGGTCCTGTGTTCATCAGCCTCTGCAAAACACTTACACACATGCATAACTTTAAGCATGTGAGTACACTCATGCTAAAAATTATGCACGTGTGTAAGGGCTTTGCTGGATCAGGGCCTATATGACCCAGAGTATAGAACTCTTTGAACAAAATGTAAGATCATAGATTTGGTTAGAAAAGACTCAATAGTACCTTAATAATAACTCCTGTGTCAACTACTGATTGCTTTTACATTACTATTGAGTTTTGCAACTAATTACAATGTAACATAAGACCTGGGACAGTAAGAAGAAAGATCTCTAGGTGTGACATGGGATCCAGTCTCTCTGGTGATCAGTTCCTGGGGCTGGGTGTCAGACCACCAGCTGGGTTCTACGCCTGATTGTTTCACTAACTCACTGGGTGATTTTGTGTGACTCAGTTAACCCCTCTGTGCTTCAGTCTCCCCAGCTGTAAAATGAGAACTGTAAATAATACTATGACCACCTTTGGGAAGCTCCATGAGATCTCTAGATGAAAGTGGCTGGGTCAATTGTTCACAAAAAGAAGTGACTTACAAAAGTGCATCTTGAAGCCTGACCTAAGATGTGTATCTCTGCAGGCATCCCTATGAGTCTGATTATTAGGATCTGAAATAATTTCTCAGTATAAATTTACACCTGACTACAACATGACCATTTTTATATTTATTATGCTATTTAAAAATATTGCCAAATTCAGAATTTTAATGTTTCCCTGTCTCTTTATTGCCATTTTCTGGAGTATAAGCTTTCCCTGATATAGGTGCATAACTCCTGTTTATTGATGATGCGGGAGGGAGGGGAAAATAGGCCTCTGTGTATAAATGTACAATGTGTCTGTTAATATACAGTACTACCTAATGTGGTCTTACACTGTAACATACTTGGGCACTACATAATATTGGTAGTGCCTTTTAAAAATACAAATGCAGAAATTGGCCTGAAAAGGACATTGGAAGTGGGAGATGTTTGCACTGTGGTTCTGGTACATGTTGTGGGATGAAATGAGTGGAATTGGCACTGACCTGCTAGATTGGCTTTCAAAACAAAGACTGCAGCAAAAGAACTTGCTATGGGTCTGTGTTAAGAGAAGAATAAATCAAAGGCAGACAGAATTCCTGGAATGAAGTACCTACCCAAGTTCCGTCGGGTCCAAACAGCTCTAAAAAGTTGCCAATGAACTCTCTGGACTTCTCTTCCCATTTCTGAATGAGGTCATGGCTCTTCTCTTCCACCTTATTAACAAATTCTTTTGATTTTTCCTCTACATTTTTCACCTTTTCTTTCATTTTGTCTACCTGGTTCTGAAAGCGATATTTCTTTTCCTGTTTGAAAAGTATGTGTGGACAGACAAAAAAATTATCAAGTGGGTTTGGGGAAAGAAGAAAGCTTGTTATTTGTGCTTAAATACACAGGGCTTTTTCTGACTACTATCGTGTAATATTTTAATATGTAAATGTATGGATGTTCTGAAAATATTTATCATTTAGTGCTTATCATGTGTTATGTTCCCCAGTAGAAAAACAGAGTTCTAGATGTATTAAAATAGGGTGTTCTTTAAAAATAATGTCAATTTAGTATTCACGCAAGTAAAGAACTAATACCCCAGGCCTGTAGCAGGCAACATGCAAATTTCCCCACACTCTCTTGCCAAGGTATCTTCTGTGAAGAGATCTCTTCAAAACAGAAGAGAATCTTCATGATTGTGGCTTTGGATAATCAGCAGTCCCCTGGTATACCTGAGAGGCGTGTCTAGGCCAGAAGGCTAGCTGACCAAACAGTTGAGGAGGGGAGGGAAAGAAGGGGCTGATCAATGTTCAGAGATCCGCTCAGCTCAGCTCATTGGAAGAGAAAAAGAATGGGCTCTCAGAGCTGCTAAGTGCCTCAGATTCAAAGCTTTGGTCTTGAAAAGCTTCTAAACTCCTCAGAAGCACAGCCAGTCATGCAGAGCTTAAAGGCTCTGAAGCTCTGTCTCTGGAGATCTTATGAGCTCTGTAGGAGCAGAGCTTCAGTCAGTTCACAACCAACTTTTGGCAGCCTGGGAACTTCAGTTAACTGGAATTTGAGTAAATCTGGATTACACAGTAATTAACTAATTAATTTTCCTCTAAAACAATTGTTCTTTAGCTCCACTATGGCAGCTTAACCTATAAAAGTGCAACTTTGGTTGAAGAAGTGGGAGTGTAAATTTGGCATCTTATGACTCAGGAGAATCCATCCGATGAAGTGAGCTGTAGCTCACGAAAGCTTATGCTCTAATAAATTTGTTAGTCTCTAAGGTGCCACAAGTACTCCTTTTCTTTTTGCGAATACAGACTAACACGGCTGCTACTCTGAAACCTACTTCCTATGTATAGCCAGTCATATTTTCCTTGCTGGTCTTGTTAGCATTGCAGTTAGGTGAGTGTGAGATGGATTTTATTCCAGCTCAAGCATCATCAGTAGAATTGTTGAAGTCTAGTTGCAGAATCTTTATTAGTTGTGAGGAAGAACAAGCCAGAAAATACGCAGCTTGAGTTTTCAGGGTTGGCATTCAGAAAACTTTTTGTAAACCTATTAATTAATCAGATATGATATGCAGTCATTGAGGTCTTGATTTTTCAAATGTAGCCATGCAAATGCATACACCAAAATATGTGAGCATTCACACACCTGATTTACATGCACAATTCCCACATTGCAGATGCAAATTTAGTTTTGTGCTTCTGGTGCAGCTAGTTAGTTATCTGCATACTTAAATATTCAACTTGAGCAGGCAGTTATGGTAAGTACACAAATTAGACGTATGTGCCACACCCCACACTCCCACCCACACACTTGTGCACTTGAACTTTTAAAAATTAGCACCATGGGACAATGAAAAAGGAGCTCTACAATGCCATTTTAGAGCTACTTTCAGAGTTGACGTGTGCTTCAAAGTTTACAAGTTCTAAAATATGCCCATACTTTTACTAAGTCATTTTTATGCTAAACATTTAATGGAACTAGCAATTGCATTTTATCTTAAACTCAAAATATTAGCACCTCCAAGCTGTTGCTGACACAGAAATTCAAAAGGACACAGGAGCATTTGTTTTTCAGCTTAGTAGGACTAGCCAAAGAGGCTAAGTCAGGATAACCCCACCACCCCAAACCCCACAGTTACATAGGCAACCAAGCCTTAATTTAGGAATGCCAGCATTTTGATTGTCTACTGGTGCCCTTTTATTTGTTTTGAAACACTAGAAGCCCTTGGAGAAGAGCAGAGCATCTGTTAAACTTGTGTAACCCTAGGCCACAGGGACTTCATTAGGCTAGGTCTATGCTACAGACCTTGCAGCGACACAGCTCTGAGGTCACCCATGTAGCCGCTCTTTGCCAGTCTGAGAGAGCTCTCCCGTAAGCATAATTAAACCACCCCCAATGAGCAGCAGTAGCTATGTTAGCAGGAGAGCATCGCCCACTGACACAGTGCTGACCACACCGGCGCTTCTGTCGCTGTAACTTATGTTGGTAAGGGGGGGATGTTTTTTCACACCCCGGACTGACAAAAGTGCTAGTGTAGCCATAGCCTGAGTCTCTAGAAGTGGGGTGGAAATGCCGCTGGTGCTATGCAACAGTAATACCCTCTAACCAGGTAAGAAACAGTTTTGATGAGCTCCAAAGAAAATTCACACCCAGTGTTCCTCTGTCTGAATGACGGCTGCAGTATTGATCCTCCTGCGTGGATAGTTACAGCAGGGAAAATATGGGGAAGCCTCTAGGTCTACAAGAAGGATACATAGGATGCCCCCACTCCCACCTCAAACATGAACATAGAAACTAGCAGTACAGTAGACCTGGAATGAGAATGAAGGTTCAGAGGGAAAAATCTAAGGATCCCAAGGATCCTCCTAAATTGGAGTGACCGATAAATCTTGATTCACTGCCTGAATTAAATTAGTGAGCCCCTTCATGATGTGCCATTTCCAGGTGGGAAATATAAGAGCCAGTGCTCCAAAATGAAATGAAATGAAATATGAAACAAAGACCAAGAAAATGCCTATGTCTGTGTTTCCAACTCCAGCTGAGAGGTACATATTACAAAAAAATCTATAGACTGTCTGATTTATTCTGTCTCAAGTACAGGAGAATTGTACCACTCAGCCTGTCATTCGTTGGCTTGAGAAAAGGCCAGATTTACAAAGGTACTTAGGTGCCTAAAGAGACAGACAGGCCTTTAGTGGGACCAGTGCTTAATTTGTAATGAAAGAGGTGCCAGGGCTCAAGCAGTTTTTTTACTGACATGACAAGCCCAGAGGTGCTGGGGCTATGAACTACCAAGCTGAGAGATGCCGGGGCTCAGCCCTGGCAAGCCCTGACACAAATTAACCACTCAGTGGGACGCACCAAAGTGCCTAATCAACATAGGTGCCTAACTCCCATTGCAAGTCCCAGGGTCTAATCCCACAAACACAGTCTGTCCTCATTGCTTAGAAAATATTTAAGGGGGCACTCTTCAAAATGACATGTCTGTCTGAAATAAGTTTGTTTGCTGTCGGAACAAATAATACTTCAGATTACTGTAAATGAAAATGTGGAGGGAGAAAAATCTTTCTCCCCCTATTGCCCACTTTGTGACCTGATAGCATTTTATTTACAAAAAGAAAAGGAGTACTTGTGGCACCTTAGAGACTAACAAATTTATTTGAGCATAAGCTTTCATGAGCTAAAGCTCACTTCATTGGATGCATCTGATGAAGTGAGCTGTAGCTCACGAAAGCTTATGCTCAAATAAATCTGTTAGTCTCTAAGGTGCCACAAGTACTCTCTTTCTTTTTGTGAATATGGACTACCACGGCTGCTACTCTGAAACCTGTCATTTTATTTACAGTTTCCCCTGTTCCTCATATGGCTTTTTGACACAGCAAAAGGGGGGGGGGATAGATTATTAAAGAAAAAGTAGGAAAATATAATTGCAATCCCACAAAAATTGGCAAGGTGTAAGACTTGACAATACTTTTTACTCATTTTTTTCAAAATTGGCTAGACATCTGCTTAAGTGTTTCTCTTTAGCAAAGTGCTAAAGTGAAGGCTAATGAAATAAATACAACTATCCTACACATGGCAAATAAACAGGAAAAGTACATTTTGTGATGCACTGTCCTTCCTTTAAAATTTTTCCTTATTAACTAGCTGTAGTCATTCACAATGTCCTTTTGTAATATGGCACAGTGCAGAGGAGCTTTTCAGCATTGTCACTTTCCTGGGGCTATGCTGCTAAGACTTGAAAGAGAAAATGGCGGAAGGAAAACTCACGTTTCCTTCACATCTTTACCCTTTTTCTGGACAGTACAGACAGTTCTGTCATTAGGTGCTGCTTAATTTGAAATACTGCATCCTCGAGAGCAATCCTCAGCAACCTCTGAGCTTTCATATTAGCTCTCTAATTCATTCCGTTCTGCTTAGGTTTTGTGTCACATATTATATGACTTGACACACTGCTCTCTGACTTCTGCAAAACCTGTCAAAACAGTGGCTCACCAGAGATTTCCTTTTTCCCCCCCCGGGCTTACACTGGACCCTTTAAAAGCTTACTTTAACATCTTTTTTTTTTTCTTCTTCAATGTAATTGCTTTGTAGAGGAAGAAAATTGATTGCAGACACTTGTGCTTTCTACGCCTTTTCCTTCTAATCTCTGGCATTTGGCCACATCACAGCAACAATAAGGAAACAAAGTCAAACTGCAGGCTGCTTTTTGGAGAGACCGTGACTGTTTTCCTTAGATGAATGGAAGCTTTTTTTAGAGGCAGTGTTATTAAATTATCAGCAGCTCCATGAGAAGTATTCAGTAGTTCAGAAACACAATGGAAAATTGGGAGTATTGGCTTTACTACAGTTTACTACAGTTTCCAAGAATTCTGCCAAATGGTATATGTGAAGCTGATACTTGCCAGGACTTCTTAAAAATAAATCTCAAGCCCACCAATGGTCATTTTTCCCCGTTAGTTTTAACCAACTCCTGCTCTGTTCCATCTCCCATGTCAAAAACACTAATTTCCCTCTTGTGCATCTTAACCCCTACTCCACGGTTGGGCTTCTAATGGAAACTCTATCAGAAGAGGGAGAAGAGAAGATGTACTTACTTACATTTATAAAACTAACATTCAGCTCTTTGGCGGTATATCCTCTTTGGAGGTTGCGTCGGGCATAGACATCATAATCTCGTACAATTCTAGTAATGATGTCTGATGTTGAGATACCTTCAGTTCTCTGTGTTGGTACAAACATTCCTGGTGAAAGTGGAAAGCAAAGAGAGATGAATGACATGACGAGACATCACAACAGTTAGTAGGGGTGCATGTTTTAGCATGAATGCTCCTGTGGATAAGGTGGGTAACTGGAAGCTGAGAGATATGCAGTGAAATTCTGAAGCTAATGGGAATTTTGCCATTAATTTCAATGGGCCCAGGATTTAACTCATATGTTCTAATCCTGGGTCTGCCACTGGTTTCCTGTATGACCTTGGAGAAGTCATTTAGTTGCCTTGTGCTTCATTTTTTCATCCTGTAAAACTTAGATAATATTTGCCAGCATCCAGTGTTATTGTGAGGTTTAGTTGGCTGTCTGTGACATTATAAGATCTTTAGATTGAAGATGGGCAAATTGTTATTCTATATCGCTATTCTCATTCCCTTGAGCTCTTTGATTCTCTCGTATAGCAGAGATTCTCCATTATGCTGAAGGGGTAGTACAAAGGAAGTGTTGTTTGCTTGTACTCTTTCACAGGAAGAGGAAGTACAACCAGGGTGGTGAAGAGGGCTACTTATTATTATTACTAGCTTATTTCCTCTAAATATTTGACTAGTTTTTAACTGTTTGCCATTAAGACTAGCCCATGTGTACTGTTAAATAAAGCCAGAGGCAGAAGCAATATTAGCAGTAACTGTGAATACATCTTCTGTACAGCATTCAGTGAAATAATGCACATCATGCAAAGATGAAAACTCAACTCCTAGAGCCAGTGTCTGGCTTATGAAGTAGAGATGACTGTGTTAAGCATTCCAAGCTCTCATCTAGGGATGAGCAAACTAGTTTGAATAAAATAATTCTACTGGTCAACCTGGAAAAAGAGTAATGGCTTTGATAGTTCAATGTGAGTTAACTGCGATTAATCGACAGCCCTAGTAATGACCTAAGTAGGTAATGGAGACGGAGGTTAGGCCACCCACTACCTGAGTCTTGGGCCAGCGGAGCTCAGGTTTCACACTTCCACTTGGAAGAGAGAGCAACTTAAAGGCACTGTTGGTGAATGATTCACAGCCCAGAGAGGCATTATGTTGAGAAAACACTGTTCTCCCACCTTCAACTCAGAGTGTCATAGAGATGGAAGGATATGTAAAATATTAAATAAAAAATGGAGGAGAACCTCAGGGCATTGTCTGGCCCAGACTTATGTAGACCAGATAGAAATGCAAAGGGCACCCACTTTGAGGGCCAATAGAGTAACTGTGTCCAAACAAGCCAAATACAGCTCCCGATCCAACCATTTGTTTTAACAGTTTATATAGGAAAGTGCAGGTGATACAGAGTTGTGAGGCTGGATTGGAAATAGTCTTGTGAAATAAAAGTACTTACTACTTAATGTCTTAAAAGATTGCACAAATATTAACTAATTAATCCTCACAATGCCCCTGTGAGGTTGTCATGGAGTCACCGGGCAATGCTCTGGAACTACTCCATATGAAGCCAGTCAGGACTCTGGGGGATCCTCCTCTATGTGAGCAGACTGTCTCCAGGGCAAGAAGCTTACACAGCTTCAACTTTCCTGAGTCTGACCTCAGAGCATTCAGCATCCCCTTCCACACCGTGCACTTCCCACAGTGAGTCCACACAGGCGAGGCTTCTGGGGAAACCAGAGGGTCCTGCACCCTAATTCCGCAGTCAGACGCGACTCTCAGCCAGCCAGTAAAACAGAAGGTTTATTAGACGACAGGAACGCAGTCCAAAACAGAGCTTGTAGATACAGGAACCAGTACCCCTCAGTCAGTCTGTCCATTTTGGGGGGCAGGGAGGCCAGATCCCCATCTGGGCCTCCCTCCATTTCCCCAGCCAGCTCCAAACTGAAACTCTCCCATCCCTCCTCTCACCTTTATCTCTTTCCTGGGCCAGGAGGCCACCTGATCTCTTTGTTCTCCAACAACTTCAGTTGGCACCTTTGTAGAGGAGAGGCCCAGGCCATCAGTTGCCAGGAGACAGGGTGTCGGCCATTCTCTGTGCATACACCATCACACTGGCCCTCTAGGGCTCTGCAACAATCACACACCCTTATCCCACCACCTAGATGCTTAAGAACTGCATAGGCAAAACTGAGGCACCCACACTGTATTCAGAGAAAACATTAAGAACATTCCCACTTCGTCACAGGGGTAAGTAAGCATTGTTAGCCCAATTTCACAGGGTTCAGGGAGGGAATCAAGAGGCAACAGCCTCTCATGATTTAATGATGGATACATCATTTTCCCCCTCTATAGTCTAATTAATATTCTGCTAAACAGTTTTAATCATTGTCACAATATTCTCCCTAGCATGCTTTTCAGAATTGCAGCAGTTGCTAAGGAAGCTATTATGGGAAGCAGTAAAACATATTTAAGCACAGGTTAGAGCTAAGAGCATGCCTGAAAAAATACTGGCTTACAATTGATTTAGCTTAAACCACATTTTTAGTCAGGTTTCACAAACAGACCCTGGCATGTAATATTGGTAGCAGAGCAATGCTTATGTTTCTAAAATGAAAATGACTCTCTATTAAGGGAACTATTTGTAGACATGATGCATCTGCATGCTAGCATTCTAGCCATGTGCACACAAACTGACTTCTTGGCACCTCCTCTGAACCCTCCCTCCTGTAACCTGTGTTCCTCCTTCCAAGTTCCATGCAGGTTGCTACAAAGTTGAAATTTTTTTATAGTCTTAAACAAAGCTATCTTTACAATAGGAGATCAAGAATCACCCTTCCGACCAGCTTTTACCTGCTGTCAATCTTTGTTACCTGTCCCATAGTCATTTTGTGTGTGAACCTTCTACTGCTGTCCAAGGTAGTTTGGTGCAAGAATCAAGTGCAAAATATCCAACAGAGATCCACAGTGAGGATAAGCATGGATGGGAGAGGAGAATCAGCCTGTACTTTACTTAAAATGGGAAATATATGCTGGTTAGTCATTTACTGAATGGTATTCATTGTCACTAGCTAAACAAGTCACATTACTGATGGTCTGGGGCATATGTAGGACAGATAACCTTGCAAAACGGAGAAATAAAATTAAGCATGGTTCAATACTACTTTCTGATCTATTGTATTTCTATCAATCATCAATTAAAAAAATTAAGGATTTTCTGAGCCCACTACATAGTTGCTTTAAAGCTATACAGTCCATTTCTATTAAGGTTCTCCTTATCTATTAAATCGGATTGTCTCCTTTTCTTCCATTCCCCTCACCTGTTCTAATACTATTGTTCTTCAGCGCCAAACCTAACCTCCTTTCCATGGTGTTGAAAACCCAATTTGCTGCAGAAAACATGGGTGGGGCAGGGGTGCAGACCATGAAGAACCAATGTAAAGGGCTATACAATCCCCATACACAGCATTGCTCCCCAGCAGCTCTCTACATGGCAATGTGAAAGAGGTTGTGGGGCTAAGGAAAGTGAGAACTGACTAGGTTCACAACTATGCAGATTCATTGACCAAATCCCCCAGGCCAGGAGATAATAAATAATAATAATAAATTATTGCCCCCAGGCAGTAATAATGTTTTCATATGGTGGCCAAGGATATCACCTAGGGAGATCTCAAAGCATTTTACAAAGGAGGTAGGCATCACATGTGGGAACTGAGCCACAGCGCGATGAAATGACTTGCCACACAACAGGCCAGTAGTAGCTCTTGGAATAGACCCCAGTCCAGTGCTCTCTTCACTCAGTCATGATGCTCCACAGTCTTGGGGAACAGATTCCATCTCCCTCCATCCCTTCAGAGATCCCTAACACACATTTGCTTACTTCATTTATCCAGTGAAACCCCTCAGCCAGAGCCAATGTGAGATTTTCATGTAAAATGAAATCTGCAAGCTGGGCTGGCCACAGGAGCAGGAGAGGTGGCATGCTTGGGAAACCTATGGACACAGCACTGATTCCAGCTACAAATAATGGCCATTAAAAAAACTGTAAAGGCTTTTTCTGCTCCCTTTTTAACCAAATGTACCTGAGAAAGCTAACTGAGGTCATAGGGGAAGAGTGCAATATGCAATTGTACCAGTAACCCTTTGTGATGGGGACTGACCTTTGAAACCTGACCTAGGTTATGTGACTTAAGTGAAGAAATAAAGTTACAATTACTTGTCAGAACTGTGCCACACCTTTGTTTTACAGTAATGGAGAAGTAAGTGTTGGCTCCATGCAGCAGCCTGAGAATTGCTAGATTAGCCCTCACTGTCAGCGCTTGCCAAAGACTGATTAGTAATGATACTGTAATGTTTGACTAATATGCTCTTAATCTGTTCATTTTTGACAATGTGAAATCCTCAAGGAATCAACACATAATTAACCTATTGGTCACTGCGTATTGTGTGTTCTCCTCTGTTCCCAATCCTCAGAGGTTGTGAGCCTGTTACAGAGCCCAGTTTGACAGCCTGGCACTTTAGCTCAATCATACAGGCTCATGCTTTTAGCTCACTACAAGGTAATAGTTACCAAACACAGTGAGCGTTTCACTTAACACTTGCAAATTACTGGATAGTAGATTCTGAGGCCCTAGGAAATTCTAGAGTGCACACATTGATGTAGGCTGGGAAGAGGGAAACGTCTCATGTGCCTGAAGCAGTCTGCTCCAGAGAGCTGTGGGAGGAAGGTTTAATTGCTTCCCTCTTCTGCAGTATTCATTGTGTTATGATAGCTGCTCATGATAAAGAGGCTTTTGACATCACCATGGTTTAAATTTTTGTCACAGGGCCTGTCAAGGTTCCTTCCCCACTCTGAACTCTAGGGTACAGATGTGGGGAGCTGCATGAAAGACCCCCTAAGCTTATTCTTACCAGCGTAGGTTAAAAACTTCCCCAAGGTACAAACTTTG
Organism: Dermochelys coriacea; assembly: GCF_009764565.3. Classification (NCBI taxonomy): domain Eukaryota; kingdom Metazoa; phylum Chordata; order Testudines; family Dermochelyidae; genus Dermochelys; species Dermochelys coriacea. Next base: position 143,286,511 of record NC_050068.2, read on the forward strand.
CCTTGTTCTTGAACCCTATGCTGCCACCACCAAGCATTTTAAACAAAGAACAGGGAAAGAGACCACTTGGAGACCTCTTCCCCCAAAATATCCCCCCAAGCCCTACACCCCCTTTCCTGAGGAAGGCTTGATAATAATCCTCACCAATTGGTACAGGTGAACACAGACCCAAACACTTGGATCTTAAGAACAATGAAAAATCAATCAGGTTCTTAAAAGAAGAATTTTAGTTAAAGAAAAGGTAAAAGAATCAACTCTGTAAAATCAGGATGGTAAATACCTTACAGGGTAATCAGATTCAAAACATAGAAATCCCTCTAGGCAAAACCTTAAGTTACAAAAAGACTCAAAAACAGGAATATACATTCCCTCCAGCACAGCTTATTTTACCAGCCATTAAACAAAAGGAAATCTAACGCATTTGCTAGCTAGATTACTTACTAACTTTATAGGAGTTGTAAGTCTGCATTCCTGATCTGTTCCCGGCAAAAGCAACACACAGATAGCTCAAAGCCTTTGTTCTCTCCCCTCCAGATCTGAAACAATCTTGTCCCCTCATTGGCCATTTTGGGTCAGGTGCCAGCGGGGATACCTTAGCTTCTTAACCCTTTACAAGTGAAAGGATTTTGCCTCTGGTCAGGAGGGATTTTATAGTACTGTATACAGAAAGGTGGTTACCCTTCCCTTTATATTTATGACAGGGCCCAATCCATCTCCCATTAAAGACAAATACAAAGAGTCCCATTCACTTCAGAGTTGGACTGGATCCACTGCCGCTGAAGCCACAGATCACACGGCAAATCATTTGTCTGACATGGAGGAGACATAGGTGCAAGGGAGCAGACTCAGAAGATTTAGTGAGTCAGTGAGCATCACAACAGTAACAGAAGCCAGCAAGGCATTGAAAGGATTGATTTTTTTAAAATAGATGAAGGATGTAGAAAAAGAGCAACACCCTATCATGATAACATTCATGTAGAATGGCAGGTGGAATATTCTGTCAATTGTCTGACTTCAAGATGGCATGAGAAGGGGGGAAAATGGGTTTGTGTCCTTTATTTTTGTTGCTTTATGGTACAATTTTCAAGCCTTCTTTATGCATATGTTTTTCCTCCTTACTGATTTTTGTAATAGAAATTGGGGCCTTTTCTACCTATATTCCATGGCAGACTCTATGGATGAACATACCTAGGATAGAGGCAGTCCAATATGGACCTCCCAATGCAGATCTAGTTTACCTGGGTACTGATTAGATACTATGGTGCTGAGTACTATAGAAATAAACAGTTTTTGAAATATATTTAAATATCTTTTTGCTAAAGAAAAAAAGAGGGAAAACTGCTGGGAAATAAAATGAACTCGGGGCTTGTATAAAAGTTGACATTCCTTCAGCAATGGGAACTCTGCCCATGCTGCATATTGGTCAGATTTTCAAAAGAGCTCAACTTGCTCTTAGTAGGAGCGCTTCAGTGTTCAGCACTTTTGAAAATCCAGCTAGACGTTTAGGTGCCTGAATTGGATCTGAGGTCTTCTGAAAACCTGACCCATTGTGTTTGTATATGCTACGCTCATCAAAACTATGTGAAGAGAACAGTATTGAGATTACAAAGTCAAGCACTCAAAAGTTAGGAAATGCCAGAATTAAGGTAGTCTGTTCAATCTTAATTCAGATCTCTTGTTCAGTGTAGATAGTTCAATTACTATGAAATTCTGCCAGAAACCAGGCAGGTTTCCAACAGAAGCCTTCCTGCCAGGCAGATTTTGGAACCTTTCTGGTGTCCTGCCACCTCTCCTGCTGGCTCCTCAGCAGCCCGTGTGGTGGACTGACAGGGAGCTGAGAGCCTGGGAGCCCCAGCTCCCAGTTGCTCAGCAATCCAGGCTTCTAGGCTGCCCAGCTTGTCACATTTCAAGTCCCTGCTCCAAAGTACAGAGGCACAAGAGCCTCTCAAAGAAACGGTCACCAGAATTTATTAACATGGGTAAAACAACGTGTATTTCCCTCGTCTTTTTCTTGGAGAAGGCCAAACTGTTTTGGCTGAAATGTTTCAAAAAATTCAGCCTGAGGTGGATACCCTGCATGGAAAGCTTCAGCCCAAATGATTACGGTTTGACACAGTTATAAAGCAACCAAAACCCTGGTCTTATAATGGGAAGTGTCCGGCAACCTTCATAGTAGGTGGTGCTACCAGTTCTGCCTATAATATCATTGTGTAATGTATTGTATACCTTTAACAGCATACACATACAAATCCATACTCACTCATTAGCTATCTGTCATAAACTAAACAGTTAACAAGAAAAAAGAAAAGGAAAACAAGATTAGAAAATATTATATTCTGCAGTGGCCTTGATTTAATATTGGGTTATAGCTGCAAGGCCCTGGTGGTGAAAAGTCGGCCTTTGGAGGGGTGGGGACTGCAATGGCATAACCACCAGTCGCCCTGGAGATGGCCAGCACGCTCCAAAGAGAACAGTGTAGACCAAGCCAGGACAACTGGCGGGCGCACTGATTTAGTTTATCCCAGTGGGAGACAGCTACCAAACCCTGATCAATTAGAACATGCCCTGGCAGAATTCATTAAGGCCACCAAACTGAGTCCCTGATGGACCAAGGGAGAGAGCAAATTCCACACTGTGGGACTCTGCATTGAGAACACTTAGACACCTATCCTCACACCGCAGGAATGAAAGCTATGCTCAGCTGGTCTCAGTTGTTACCATGGGCACTGAGGAAGAGGCAGGCTTGATTCTTTATTGCCTTACAACTGTGCAAAGTGGCTAAAAAGTGTCATCAAATCAGATTAATCCACTCATTTATATCAGCAATGTGTTTTACACCCGCAAATGTAAATGGTGCGAGACAGTGAAGAATCAAGCCTGCTCTCTCTGTGGCAAGAATAGTTACTATTTGCTTCATTTAAAATTAAGGTTCCTTTCTGTTTTATATGTTTGAGCTGCACTATGGTTGGAGAAGGAATGTGAAAGGGGCTCACACTCAAAGACAGACACGAATGAGCTTCTTTCTCACTTATCCTAAGATCACATTAAACTCCTTTAAGGCCCTCTTGCAGTGCCAGAGTCATGTAATGGGGCATTGGTGTAAATGCGTATCTGGTCCTAATGATTTTAATTGCTAACTGTACATTTTCCCCATAATAGGAGTCACACTTGTGGGTCAGAATAGAGCTGCACCTTAGCCTAGGGAAAACAGGTCACTTAATGTTGGCCATGGTACTATAGGTACATGGGAAGTAAAGTCCTTTTCCAGCATTTCAGTACTACTTACGAACCATCACAAATCACAACAGTAACCGAAGCAGGAATGTTTACTGCCTAACCAAATGGCTTCTGGAAGGTTACAGTTGTAACCTATTTTTGTTTATCCAGCCCAGGGCATCACCAGTGGTTTCAAGATGTGAACCTTTCTGCTGAAGTCAGCAGCACTTACTTGTTGACAGGCCAGAAATGAATGTGCATTTATCTCTGTTTTCCCTCCTCCAGCAGGTGTGGTTACACAGCTGTAAAATACATAGATGGGCTTTAAATAAAGGCTGAAATGGAGAGAGTTAAAACAGAAAATTGCCCTCACCTGCTTCCTTTATGTGCTTGTACACATCGTCCGAGCCAGCGGAGGAGTATGGAATGTCGTCATGGGCTACAAAATCAATCTGCAAAAGATACAGGAGGAGAAACAATCTGATGCAGCCATCAGGGAATCTGCATTGGTTTTGGAAGGGCAGGTTTTTTTCTGAACTATGTTTGCCTGCCTTTGAAAGTCTCATCTGAAAGGTACTATTTAAAATATTGCACTGGGGCTGGGGCTACAACAGAGCACACCATGTGGTAACACTCAGGACTTTTGGCTCCAAGAGCACAGGTATAACACACCCTTGCTTTGTGTGTGATGTCCTCCTCTATGCACAAAGGATAAGGGACCTACTGCTGCTACTGTCACCTACAGGAGATCTCCTTTAACTCAAGTGGCAGAGAGTTGACTTTTAAAATTGAAGGAGCAGGGTTTCTATTCCCAGCTTTCCATATTTGTATGTATGTGTTTTGTTTATCTAGAAACTGTCTAATCAAACTGTAGATTCATTACAAAGGACTGTTTCATTTGAGCTGAAGTAAAATCCAGTAAGCTGTAGCTGCATTTGAGTTTATATATACTGTAGGGCAGTCAGTAGGGTACACAAAAACTCACATGCACTTGACCAGGTCTGAAGTTCTATCCATTAGAGGACAATGGCACACGTACATACTTTTGGCTGATGATGGCAAATCATTGGGAGATTTGTCTTTGATTCGGTGGGAGCAGTTCAGGGGCATCATTTCAGAAAAATTCAGAGGCAAGGGGCCAAGTTCTGTCAGTGTTTAGAAGATTATATGTGATTGTATTATATCCTGCAAAATCTGGGGGGATGGAAAACAAAAGTGGAGCTCAAAGAGCTATGAAAAGTTTGAGGAGGTCAAACCAAGGTCAGGGAGAGCACTTGTCCCTCTTAACCCATAGCAAATGATGACCCTGTGCAATTGATTCTTCAGCAGCTCTATGCCACCTGAGGATCCCTCTATGCAAATCAGCCCAAGCACACCGAACAACTGGTCCCCAGGTTTTTCCTAAAGAGAGACTGAGCCCTGGTCTACCTTACAGAGTTAGGTCACTGAAAAGCAGTTTACATTGACCCAACTCTGTGAGTGTCTACGCTAAAATTTTGCTCCCGCCAACCTAACTCGCCTGCTATACTGACTTAATAGCTCCACCTCTGTGTCAGTGTTGATGTAGTTAGGCTAATGCTGTGTCAGTGTAAACACTGCATTGCTTACATTGACTGTTGCTAGCTTTCAGAAGCCGTCCCACAATGCCCCACACTGACAGTTCAATTGGTGCAAGCGCTCCTGGTGAGGATGCGCACTGCTGACAGAAGGAGCAAAGTATAGACACACACACAAGCAATGTAATTACTGTATGATGACGTAAATTAGATTGATTTAATTTTGTAGTGTAGACATGATCATATATAGTTTGTTGCTAGACTAGTCCCTTATATCTGCCCCTGAACATTAACACAAAAGAGTATTCTTGTTTGTTAGGCTAACAAAAATTATCTAATCATTATCCACTTGATTAATCCAGATGCGGGAAACCACCATGATCTCTTGTCCTATTGCTTTAATCCAATCTAAAAAATGCTAACTCTGTTCTTAGTATTTATTTGGTGGATCTCACTTGCCATGGCATCAAGAAGATAACATGCACTTCACTTATATTATAGCCTCAGGAATTAGGCTTTAACTGTATGAAATAACAAGTGGGTGCCTCCGAATATGGGAGTACCTGGCAAGTTGTGGGTATTTTCAATCCTTAGTCACTTTCTAACCCATGGGAAGCCTCATGATATAAATCCCTGATGTATGCTTAGCTCCAAAAGGCAGGAGATCTGAGAAGAGTGTCCTGTTATCACAGGTCAATGAGTTAAGTTTGCATTATTGACGTGCTGGTACTTTGAGTCAGTCTCCAAAAAACAGAATACATGCCCACTTCTACTTACATCAGAAAGAGCCAGAGAACAGAAAGTTTTCTGATTTAGAACTGGCAGGTGATTTGTAATAATTGGCTGTCGGGAATTGAATTACTTAATTTATTCCAGCTAATAGAATCGTGTATCCTTGTTATGTATTCCCAGCAGTTAATTTACAGAAGGAAGGGGTCTGGAGAAGAATGGCACCTTATGTTTTTCTAGGAACTCCGGTGTGAGCGTCCATGGAGCATCTCTGATGACTTCATCTACGTAGCGACAGTGTCTGAGTGCCTCATACCGCTCGGTTTCATTCATTACAGTGAAACCTTTGAACTTGTGGGTTAGATCATCACTGCAAACTGACATAAGAAAAATCAACAAAATATTTCTATGTTAACTTTGCACAATTAGGGCATCTGGCTGGTAAGAACTTTCTGATCAATATCCTTATTTTAAAGTTGTTTGTTCAGTTACATTCCATTTTCAACCCAAATAAAGATGTGCCTCTTTCTGTCTTTGGAACAGAGACCAGAAGTGCATGCTAAATAGGAGGAATGCTCTGCAAAGTTCCAGAAATTTGTCTACACATCTCTAAATCACTGTTGGACAGTTATATTGAAACCAGCACAAATTAATAGCAAACAAGTGCAGTCAGAGTGGCCTGGGCTATGGGTTTAGCAGATTGCACAGTATGTGAGGTTGGGCCTGATCCGTATTCAAACAGGAAATCTCTGAGGAAAACCCAGCTGTGGGATTGTAAGAGGCAGTATGCTCTTGAGGAATGTTGCATAGGATGTGGACTCAGGAAATTTTATATTCTAATCCTGGTTTTTAAGAAGCTGGGAAATACGGCCTATATCCCGGGGCTGTTGTGTTGATTAGTTAATGTTTGTGCAGCATTCTGAAGGTGTAAAGAACTATACAAATGTTAAATCTTATTACTGCTGCAAGAAGGGTTATTGATAACTCAGCAGCTAGACACTCTCCCCTCTGTATCAGCGCTGATCTAATGCTCCAGTGTGGTGCTAGTGGATGCTCTTCTGCTGAAAGTGTCATTTTTTGAATAAGATGTAAAATAGAGGTTCTCACTACCATGATCATTAAAGATTTTAAGGCGCTTATACATAATCAGGAGGAGTTCCTTATTACTGGAGTCCTGGCCAAATTCTAATTCAAATAGTTATATACTCATCTAGACTTTCAAATGGGTAAGAGATGCCTCACTTCCCATTACGGAGTTGTGATGTATGCTGGCAACAAACGTGCCACAGGTCAGTGCATTTTCAATAGTGAGTGGAAATATCTCTCCGTGTATTTATTTTTATTTATAGTCTGTAAATCGCCTTAGGGTCTGGTTCTCCTGGAAGAGACGTGCTCTATCAGTGTTAGTGATTATCAGGAGGTAGCATTTTTAGTTTATTTCTGATTTGTAGAAAATATTTCCTTTTAATTGTGCCTGTCCACCTATGGTACATTCCCGTCAGCCACCAAGGGCTTCATTCTGGTTACCACACTCTTCTGGGCTATTGGTTTGCAAGTTATTTATAAGATCTATTTAGTGAATTACTTTTAAAAAAAATCTTAACTCCAAATAAATGTTTACACAACAAGAAATATGACAACAAGATGCACACAGTGAGACATGTGACACCAGACTTTGGTGCAATGCAAATTTTATGTGGGGATTGATGGTTGACAGTTTTCCACACCCACCAAGAGACAGCACATTATTGGGAGAAACTGATGAAGATAGTTGAAAGCTTGCTCCCACACCCAAAGAACAGTGGGTGAAATGCTGGCCTCACTGAACTCAATGGAAATTTTGCCATTAACTTTAATAGGGCCAGGTTTCATAGCTCCCTCCCGAATTTGAGACAAGGTCCCCTACAAAGAGCAGCTCCTGTATGCATTCCCATCTGTTTGCCCCCTACTCTGTCTGGGTCAGTTGGAAGAGCATGGGAGAGCTCTTAACTGTTTCCTCCATTATGGAACAGATCTTCCCACCACCTACATTTGAACTGAAATAATTTAAGTATAAAATCAAAGTGTGAATAAGAACAAGATGCTGCTTTTCTAATTTTTTTTTTTTGGCAGAGCTGAGGCAATGATACAAAATAATGCCTCACATTATTCATTTGAATGTTTCAGTGAACTCATTTGAATCACTCTTTGTTAATGTTTGAGCAGTAGAGTTTTGCTGTCAAAAAATATTTTTGAAAAACAAATTTCAAAGCAACATGCACTAGTGTTCAAAGACACCAAACCTTAAATGCACATGTGCAAATATTCACATTAGATGTGCTTGCACAATCATCCAGTCAGGAAACAAAAACAATACTTCTCTGATATATGACAACTTTGGAATGTATTTCATCAATCCATAGACTAACAAATTCAAAAAAGTTCCCCAAATAAATGAAAAAGAAATCAAAATCAGCTCATGGATGTTTTGTGAGCTGAAAAGTATGCTAAAAATCATTAATTAGATTATTAGTTATAGATTATTCACTCATCTCTACCATTTTACACTCCTGAGACTGTAAATAAAAAAGATAAACACTGGTATGGAGACAGTCTGCCCTCAGAGTCATGCAGGCATCTCCCTTTAACTAGACTGGGAACTGTGCCTATGCAGCTGAGGACAGAGTATGACTTGACTCCTACTTTATTTGACATAATTTTAAGATGGACTATATTTTTAAGGTGTAAAATACCATCAAAACGGGAAGTAGTGCTCAAAGTCAGAGTGTATAAACAGCTGCAGTCGAGAACATGGCAATACTGCTCCTCTGCTACTTCAGAATAGAGGCAAAAATCCAGTAAATAGATGTGTTCTTACCTCCTACTAATAAGTAGCTATTTGGGAAGAGAGTTTTGGCTTGCATAAGAGCTCTAGCATGGCCGGAGTGGAAGAGGTCAAATATCCCATCTGCATACACTCTAACTGGTCTGTCAACTGTGGGGAAAGAAACACAACAATGATTTGACTGGAAGATAGCTAATATCATGACAATTTTTAAAAAGGGCTCCAGAGGTGATCCCGGCAATTGCAGGTTGGTAAGTCTGACTTTGCTATCGGGCAAACTGGTTGAAACTATAGTAAAGAACAAAATTGTCAGATGCATAGCTGAACATAATTTGTTGGGGAAGAGTCAACATGGTTTTTGTAAAGGGAAATCATGCCTCACCAATCTACTAGAATTCTTTGAGGGGATTGACAAGCATGTGGACAAGGGGGATCTAGTGGATAGATTAGACTTATATTTTTAGAAAGCCTTTGACATGGTCCCTCACCAAAGGCTCTTAAGCAAAGTAAGCTGTCATCGGATAAGAGGGAAGGTCCTTTCATGGATTGGTAACTGGCTAAAAGATAGGAAACAAAGAGTAGGAATAAATGGTCAGTTTTCAGAGTGGAGAGAGGTAAATAGTGGTGTCCCCCAGGGATCTGTACTAGGATCACGCCTATTAAACATATTCATAAATGATCTGGAAAAAGGATAAACAGTGAGGTGGCAAAATTTGCAAATGATACAAAATAGCTCAAGATAGTTAAGTCCCAAGCAGCCTGCGAAGAGCTACAAAAGGATCTCACAAAACAGCATGTCTGGGCAACAAAATGGCAGACAAAATTAAATGTTGATAGATGCAAAATAATTCACATTAGAAAACATAATCCCAACTACACATATAAAATGATTGGGTCTAAATTATCTGTTACCACTCAAAAAAGAGATCTTGAAGTCATTGTGGATAGTTCTCTGAAAACATCCACTCAATGTGCAATGGCAGTCCAAAAAGTGAACAGAACGTTGGGAATCATTCAGAAAATATCACATTGCCTCTATATAAATCCATGATATGCCCACAGCTTGAATACTGCATGCAGATTGGAATTGGAAAAGGTTCAGAATAGGGCAACAAAAATGATTAGGGGTATGGAACAGCTTCCATATGAGGAGCAATTAATAAGACTGGGACTTTTCAGCTTGGAAAAGAGACGACTAAGGGGGGATCTGATAGAGGAGTATAAAATCATGACTAGTGTGGAGAAAGTAAATAAGGAAGTGTTATTTACTCCTTCTCATAATATAAGAACTAGGGGTCACCAAATTAAATTAATAGGCAGCAGGTTTAAAACAAACAAAAGAAAGTATTTTTTCACACAATGCACAGTCAACCTGTGGAACTCCTTGCTAGAGGATGTTGTGAAGGCCAAGACTATAACAGGGTTCAAAAAAGAGCTTGATAAGTTCATGGAGGATAGGTCCATAATGGCTATTAGCCAGGATGGGCAGGGACGGTGTCCCTAGACTCTGTTTCCCAAAAGCTGGGAATGGGCGACAGGGGATGGATCACTTCATGTTTACCTGTTCTGTTCATTCCCTCTGGGGCACCTGGCATTAGCCACCATCAGAAGACAGGATTCTGGGCTAAATGGACCCAGTATGGCCATTCTTATGTTCTTATGATTTTCAGCTTTAACAGGAGTTATGTGTAAATCCAGCTGATAAGTTTTGGCCTCTGGTAAGAATGTTGTGGTTTTGGTTTTTTTTTCTCCTCAGATATGCAGAATTACAGAGGGTAAATTTAAAATGTTTAGTCTGCTTACTCTTCTGCATCCTTGGGATGGGGCGCCTGCCCCACACTGGACTCTAAGGGGTTAATAGAGCCCTTGGAAGGGTGCACAGGAGGTGACCAATCAGAGAGGGGCTGGGCTGGACCATATAAGAAGGGCTGCCGAGCAGTTTTGGTTACTTCCTGGAGCTTGAGGAGGGAGGTGGATTGGCTGCCTTGCAGGTTGAAGGCAGTAAGCACCCTGGATAGAGCAGTGCTGCAGGCAGAGACCCAGGGAGATAAAGGCAGCAGCTGGTGGGCTACAGGGATCTGCAGGCTGAGGCCCTGTGGCCAGGGCAAAGAGGGTGCTGTGGCCGTGGGAAAGTGGCCCAGGGAAATCTACTGAGGAGTAAGAAGGGGTGCCACAAGCAGCGGCCATCTACAGGATCCCTGGGCCAGGACCCAGAGTAGTGGGCGGGCATGAGTCCTTCCCTTGCCACTGAGGAAGTGGCTAGACTAAGGGACTGTAACATTCACTGGAAGCGGGGAGTACAGAGTGCGGTGGCACAGTTGGAGGGCTGTGTCATGAAGACAATGCCCTGGTCCTGGGAGTGATGTGGGTCCCTGGAGCAGAAGTGACTGTGGTGAGATGCCACCAGAAGAGGGAGCCCTGGCTAGAAGAGCTGATCCCTGGAACATCCAGCAGGGGGTGCCTCAGTGGTGAGTCCCATCCCATCAGAATCCTCTTTACTGTGTTCTCCCCAAGTTGGCCTCTTTATTATCCTCCCTTTTCCCTGAATTCTCACTTGGAAAAAAGGTCTTTTTCCTGTCTCACTCCCTTTGTGTCATTTCACTTTTTTCTCTGCTCCCTGCCTTGTTCTTTTCCTTTGCTTAATGCTGTATACACGTTTGTTTCCTCTTGCAGCTACACCTTTCCTCTTCCCTCAGACGCTTCTTGTTTCTGATTAACCTTTCTATCTTTCCCATTCTTATTGCCTCCTCCTGTTTGCTCCCTACGACCCATCTCTTCCTGTGCCCCACTCATCATGCCCTAGCACTGGGCTGCAGGCCTAAAGGGGAACTGCTTCACTGAGTGTCATGCCTGGTCACTTTGCTACAGTTAGGAAGTCCCTGTACAACTGAAAGACAAACAACTGGGGCTCTGAGCTCCAAAGCTGCTGCTGCAGTGCAGCAGAAAGACATGTCACTGCTCAGGATGACCATATCTCCCATGACTCAGGTGAAATGTGGAGAAAACCATATTTCTTGGAAAACTCATTGGGAAGATGGGGATGCTTCCTCAAAGCAGGATAATAGGCAGCTTTTTGGGGCCCCCTGTAAAACCATCAATTGGGATCCTCCCCACCATCTGAAAGATCCATGATCCAGAGTACGACCTACCCTAAACTCCTCTTCCATGATACCAGATTAGAGGGGAACAGGTGAAGTGTTTAACACTTGTGTTTGTATTATGTAGAAAAATAGTGGATCAACATTTCCATTTAGACAGGCGGAGGGAGGAACTTGTAATGTGGCCATCCAGGATCTCAATAAAGGGAAAAGCTCCCTGATTCCCTAAGGCTGTAATTCCTGTCAGTCAGCATGAATCAGCTCATACCCCACACCATTTGGAACTGGAAAATGGGCACCAAACATCACACTATTATTGTGGGGCCTTGATGCTATAGTATTGCCTGTACTGCTGGCCTTGACTGTCATTGTAATGTCAGAAAGGAAAAAGTGATTTCTCACCACTATAGGTACTCAGGCAGAGTATATATATACACTCATAAGCTGTGATGCTGTCAGAGGAGATATATCACAGCTGTGATGCAGAGGCCATGAAGTGTGTTTCGAAATGTGAGGAAAACACTCATTTTAGCCAGTATCCCATATGATTTCAGTATCCAAATAACCTGTGTGTTGAGATTTGCTGAGTTACCTCTTATGTCAAAATCTCACTGCCCAGCATTTTTATACCTGTTCAGAAAGTAACCCTGTACATTTAACAACTACCTTAAAGTGTGTGGGCTGTATCATTAAGAAACCATAAATATCCTTTTGTTACACCTCCCTGAGCCCCAAGGTAGCACACGCTGCTCCTCCTTCTCCCAAATGAAGAGTGCTATTGTAATAGTGAAATACTTTCACAACTGAAAGGCTGTGTCTGTGGAAGCTGCTCTTAGTCCTGTTAATGCCACTGTCAGCAAAGTCTTGATTAATTGGATGTCTCACCTGGTGTTCCCAGGCAGGCCTGAGTGATGGTTAGTTTCTCATGCGGGGCTTGGCACTGACAGCTTATTTCACCGGCAAATGGAGCAGGTGCAATCAGAGTCTGGAAGGCAATGGAGGGGTAGAGACAGAAAAAAAAATTACATGAGCAAATATCTAGTTCATACTTAAACTAGGAAGACAAACCTGAATCATTTCATTGTATGTCAGTGAGTCCTAACTGCATAATGATGGCTTGTTTCCTTTTTGAAATCACTTATGAGCTCACCCAATTTATATAAAAAGTGCCAATTAACCACTGAAGAGACTATGGTGTTTATAAAACACCTTGCAAACTAAACCTTGGTCTTAGTCAAGAAGCTCTAATGTTTTGGAAATGGTTCAGGAAAATAAACAATCTATCCACACACTGAATTCAGGTCTCTCTGGCTATAGGCCCAGAGTGTAAGAAGTTTAGTTCTTGGACTGTTGATTGTATGCGCTTTTTCTTTCCCTGGGCTATGTCTTCTGTACTGAGGAAATCCAAAACAATCAGCTGGCACAGTAGCTTGTCTGCTGGAGGACTCAATCAGGGTGAGTAGGGTTCCATTTTCCTTAGCATCTTTCCTGCAATTTTCAGATAAAACATCTACTTTTTGCTATTTATCATTTGTGAGCACGGGATAGTTGTACTCAGATCAGTGTCCAAATGCCCAGGAGATAAAACACTCACATATATATTAGAAGTAACTGAAAAACTGATTAGACTCTAGGATTTTGGAAGACACTAACTGACCATCTCCTCACTAGCTTTTGAGTGGATTGGGCGCAAACTCCACCCACTGACAGAAATTAGATATAAACTACCTGTATTGAATTTTTCATCAAGCAAGGGTCCTTGATACTTCATTTTATTATTTATAAAGGGCATAGAAAGTCAGGGCTGGACTAAGGTAGGAAATCCCAGTGAAATTCTGACTGATTTATCTGGAATTTCTTTCATTATTATTTTTTGTATTGAAGTAATACTTAGATGCCCTGAGATCAGAGCCATTTTATTAGATGGATCTATATATACATATAATAAGAGAGAGTGCCTGAAGAGTTTATTCTTGAAAAGTACAAGAAAGACAAAGGTGGGAGAAATGAGGTGGTATATCTCTATTTTACAGATAGGAACCTCCTGATACAGCGAGAGATTAAATGTTTTGTCAGGAAGTTATCAGCAATTATAACCTCTAGTATTATATGTCTTGCACCTTGTGATTTGATATGGGGGGGAAATACCATTTGCTTGTTAGTTTTGAAATCTCCATTAGTTGAAAGTAGTAATCAATTAACAATAAAAAGGTTTTCTCCTTTGTCAAAAGCAAATACATCCCCTATTAGTCTTTGGGATTTCATGGCCTTGCATCATCTGTCTTGTTTTTTTGTTCTTTGGAAGAGACTGCATGGAGCATATTAAGTTGTCCTATCTCTTATTTGAGCACTCATCATTGGCCATAACAAAGTATTTCTTGCCCTTTATTTACATTTTTCAAAACTTAGAAGACTGCTGTGTCATTTAGTGGGCATTTCTCAGCAATGCTAGAACACTGTGTCTCCTTTTACCAAAAATTGCCCACTTATCTCATTTCTTTTCTTGGAATGGCTGATATGGTTTCAAGTTGATGACTAACTTTGCTCTTAATTTAGGCCATTCCTGTAAATATTTATTTTTTCTTGATGACAAATCTCCATACTTGACAGGCACTTGCAATGGGAACTTTTTTCTTGAGCTGAGAGGGTGGTTTCCACTGTTACATAAAAGTGAACTCTAGGATTTGTTTGTTTCCTATCTTGGTTGGGATTCACCACCAATATTGCTTTTATAAAACTCTCATCATTCCTACAGATTTAAAAAATCTCATGTATTGTCGTGAAGCAGCCCTACTTTCACTGATGCCTTCATCATGTTAAATGCAACTGCCAAAATTAAAAATAAAATATGGGAAAATCAAACTTTCTATTTGGGTTCTGTGGAAGGGAATCCTGTTCAACTAGCTGCCTACATAGCACACTGCACACTCGTTTCTTTATTTTCTAATCACTGTCTTTTTGTTTCTGTCTCCGTGGTTGTTGCATGCTAAACTGCCTTTTTATCTCCAAGCAATGTCAAGTTACACAACATCCCACACAGGCTGCTTCATGCTGGGATAAAGAGGAAGGCAGGAATGTTAAAACAATAATGGCTATGGTCAGAGGCCTGAAACTGGTAATCACATCCTAGCTAGGTACAGGCTGTTTTCTGCAAGGTTATTTGAAAAAAATAGGTCTGGTTTGCAGCAAGAGATTTTTTTCTTTTTTTTTTTTTTGCTAGTCAGAGTAAACCTTTTACCCATATACATGTCTTTTTCAATACTAAGCAGCTTTTTCTCTCATCCCCTACTAAAGCCAAGGACATCCTGTTTTAGCTTCCCACTAACCTGGGCCTTGTTAGAAAAGGTCTTGCCAATTCTTTTCTTACCATGTGTCCTCTCGACCTTCAGACATTAAAACGAACAGTAATTAGGGACAAGAGACTAAAATCAGGAATATGTCAAGGAGGAACACGCATTCAGAAATGCATAAAAATGTGCTTCTAGATCAAACAGACTACAAAGAAGACTCTCAATTGGTACCTGAGGCTGTGTCATTGAATCTAGACTAGGAAAAATAGTCGCTGAACCTAGTTACTTTTGAAAATGGAACTTGGCCATCCAAGTTACTTAGCCCTTGAATGCTGAGAGGAGCAAATTGGAATGCCTAAATACCTTTACAAATATGGGCATAAGTGCCCAATTTAGCCCTTGGCTATAGTAATTGTAAAAACAATATGAAATCATCCTGACAACACTGAAATCCCCCCCACCCCCGTTCTAACCAGCTTGAAAACTGTTTCAGCTAAACTGGAGCCATAGTATAGACAGGCTTGGGTGGCCTGAACTGTTTTTATTGAATTGGCTTCAAAATCACCTTAAACCAATTCAGCAAAATCAGTGGTTTTGAAATCAGGTGAGTATAAATGGTTCAGGCCACCCAACTGTATGGCTCCAATTAGTTTTTTAAATGGTTAGAATTTGTGGGGAAATCTCCCTGGTGTAAACAAGCCATCTCCCTTTAGCCTGAAGATCCCTGTGTACCAGCTGAGCAGTGGATCTAATTTTGCATGCTGTCTCCCGGCCTATCAAATTTGGGTGTGGAGGATCTGGCATGATGAGTGGTTTGAGATCCACATTACCACTGCACCTGGTTTCTGTCCATTCCAATAAGTAATCTCTAAGGCAGTGTTTCCCAAACTTGTTCTGCCGTTTGTGCAGGGAAAGCCCCTGGTGGGCCTGGCCAGTTTGTTTACCTGCCGCGTCCGCAGGTTCGGCTGATCGCGGTTCCCACTGGCCACGGTTTGCTGCTCCAGGCCAATGGGGACTGCAGGCAGTGGTGCGGGCCGAGGGACGAACTGGCCGCCGCTTTCCGCAGCCCCAATTGGCCGGGCACAGCGACCGGGGCCAGTGGGAGCTGCGATCGGCTGAACCTGTGGATGCGGCAGGTAAACAAACCTGCCAGGCCCACCAGGGGCTTTCCCTGCACAAGCAGCATCCCAAGTTTAGGAAACACTGCTCTAAGATACCCATGTGTTCTTGGTTCAAATCATTAGCTGTGTCTGACAACACAAATCAGATTAGTTTCTTTTTATTTGAGTGTACAAAGAATGTTGCAATAACAGGGTTTGCTATGTTCCCACCCAAGGAAATATCTCTCTCCATCCATTTGCCAGCATTTTATATTTCAAACAGATTTGCCAACCAGGACACTGAAGGTAACTCTTTTCTCCCCATTTATCCACCTGTGCCAGTGACTTCAGAAAAACACTGAGCCAGAGAAAATATAAACAAATAATATTTTAGTTCAAAAACAAGAGTACTAATGAACAGTGTGATTAATTCTGCCATGGTGGCATTTACCTGGATATAGTTATCCAGGAACTGCCTTCTGTTTCTGGTGCAGTTCCCATGCCTGAAATTTGCAGTGAGAGGGTTGCAGAATATGGCCTGGCTCCTTATTTTTCTTTCATCTGTCCCCTCATGTTTTATGCCTTGATTGTTAAACCCTAGCTGATTTACTGTTGAAAAGGACACAGGTGAACAGAGGCAATTTGGAGGAAATAATTTATAGAAAATTTTGGAACTGACTTCTTCATTTTCCCCCCAAAGAGAATAGTTTCTATAAAGGGTTTGAGTTACCTTCCTCTGACTCTATGTGCTAGCGAAGAATTCAAATGTCTCCAAAGGGGAGGAAAAATCATCAGAACTCTTGCCAGGAGAAGTCCCCAGTATGGATTACTTCCTTAAACTAGTAAGAATAGACCTATAGGCCCAGCTTTTCCCTTCTTGCCAGGGAAACTCTCCTAGAAAGTTTCCCTGATCTCAGATTATGAGGTGTTTGCTGAGATTTCTCCAATTACTCTGAATTCAACACAGTGAAACTGGTAGATCTATACAAGGAGGAATTTGGCTGTGGATTCTAAATCAGATGGCTGTCCAACAATTATTAAAGGCACACTCCGTCTAAATGTATTTTACAAGGTGCTGTTACTTGTAACCACTACAATTTCTATAACTTTATGAGAATGGGGTGGGGAACTGATGTAAGGAGCTCTCTCCCCTTCCATCTATTGAAAAACTGAGACAAAAGACCTGAGGAGCAGATTGTATTTGCACAGATGCACCTACTTTGTGTAGGTGATCAGCGGAGAGACCTACTTTACAAAATGATCAATTTTGGCTGCTTTGGGTTAAAAGGTACTTTAATTTTGGATGCAGAGATAATGAAATGTTGATCCTTATTGTATAATGAATGGGGAGCAGAACTGTCCTTAGCCTGCCCTAATTGATGGTTACCCTAAGTTTACCTCATTTGCTAAGCAGGGGGTAAGGATGCCAAATCCAAGTGAAAGTCAGAGGGCGTGGAGACAGGGGTTTCTACCTAGTGGTGTGACCTCTTTTTAAGGAGTCCTAGATATCATTTGACCCTCTCTCTCCAGTGTTTAAAAATAGACTCCATTGAGAGTCCTTATTTCTGCTCAGTAATCACTACCGCTGAAATCATTCAGCAGGTCTAGGCCCTTGAACATTAGACCTGGTTTGTGGACACTGTCATGGTGAAAAGCAACACAGCGGATTCAGCATCAGTGAGGTTCCCCGCTACCCAGTGAAATCACTAAGAAGTGGGCTAAGTGGTGGCTTGCATTCTAGCATTGTGGCTAGAGGCAGTGAGTAGTGTGAGTGGCAAGCAGAAGCAGCAGTGAGGAGTGGCAGGGATGACAGCTGCAGGGGTCACCCGTGGCAGCGGAGGCATTACTCGACCATTCCCCCCCTTCAGGGGTGGAAGGTGAAGCTGTGTCAATGCACTGCTGGATTCTGGGACTTTGCTGACTTCACACAACAAAGCGTGAGTGGGTGCAGTGGAGGGAAAGGGGAGTGGCATGTTCATGGCCATTTGTCCATTGGACTTTCACACTGCAAGGTGGAAAACTGAGGCAAAGGACACTGCCCAAGATACCGTGGAGGCAGGTGTTTACTTATAGTTTGCATGCTTTTGAATCACTGATATTTTTCCAAAGTAATACTGTGTTCCCTCTCTGTTTTCTTTTTGAAGTTTTCTTTTGTTGTGCATACCCTCAGCGCTTGTGAGCAGGGAAGTCTTGCCTATTAGTGTAGTCTACACAGCATTTCAAAACCCACAGCTGTGAGTCTCACAGCCTAGGTCTACAAATTCAGGTTTGTGCTACGGCACTAAAAAAAGCTGTATAGGCATTTGGGCTTGGCCTCTGAGGCCCAGAGAGGTGGATAGATTTCAGAGCTCCAGCCCCAGCTGCAATGTCTACAGTGCTGTTTTTAGTGCCATAGTGTGAGCCCTGTGAGCCTGAGTCAGTAGTTCTGGCCTCTAAGACTCATTCCTGTGGATTTTAAAACGCAGTGTAGACATTCCCCTGGATGCCTCTAAGGGTGGTGATTGGTTTTCCCAGTTTTCTGAATGGGGATTCCAGCTGGTTCTGGTTTGTATTGTTAAGAGGAACATTATAAAAATGTTAAGAGGAACTGTAGATCTTGAACTCAGCCCTTTTTACTGCCACCACCACCTTGGAGGTGTTCAGTTGGTTTACTTGATATGTTTGACAGCACTTAGTGTACAGTCAGTTTCATTATATCCCTTAGAACAGGAGTGGGTTGGTTTTGTTTGTGTGGGTCTTTCACACAGCAACAAGGGAGAGAAAACATTTTTTGAAAATAGGAAAATGTTGTTGTAAAACCACAGAATTAGCAGGAGGATTCAGGGACAATACTTTACACTACTTTTATCTCATTTTTTACTCCCTACATTTCAAGTTGACAGTCTCGTAAAAGCAGAGAGAGACTTTAGACCAGTTCCAAACTGAACACTGATTTCAATGGAACTAATCCCATGCATACGGATTAGTCAAGTAAGGACTTGTAGCACTGGACCCATAGTTTGCAAACAATGACTATAAATCAGGAAACATGAAAATCTGAAGGGAAAATTTAAAGCAGTTTTCAACATATTTGTTAAGAATAAAATACTACCAAAAATCTTATAAGTAACTGAAGAATGAGAAATATACACATGCTGGGTCTATAAAACATTAGGCCTAAAATATGAGCATTCCTTGCAGATGAAGAATCTCTTAAGGCAGTGGTTCTCAAACTTTAGCAACCCAAGGACCCCCACTTTGATTTAAAATTATTCACGGACCCCCAGGCCCCACCCCACCCCTTCCCCCAACATCTCACCCCTGCTCTTCCTCTTCCCACTCCACCCTTTCCCCTCCTCTTCCCCAACTCTTTCTGCCCCTCCCCCAAGTACCCCCATCCCCACTCCTCCTCCTCCCTCCCAGTGCCTCCTGCACGCTGCTGAACAGCTGTTCAGCGGTGTGCAGGAGGCACTGGGAGGGAGGGGAGGAGTTGATCAGTGGGACCCATGGATCCCAGTTGGAGAAACACTGCCTTAAGGACTATCTAGGTCTGCCTCTGGGTAGACAAGGAATGCCTCTTGAAGGACCAGGTGTTCAGGGAGTGAATATTTAGTCCCGGGGATAGGTATCTGATTTAAGATTCTTTTTTGCATCTATTATTTCATGATATTACCTCACAATTATAAATTAAAACTATTACCAGTAACCATGACCCAGCTGAGGTGTATTATGCTGCAGTTACAACTTAACTGCCCTTTTATCTCTGTGTACCTCCAGGTAAAGATTCTGCAAGTGGAATTTAGTTAAAAGTTCTGTTGATGATGCATGAACCAAATGAGAATCCAGCTCATTCTCAAGAGTAATTCAGAATAATCTATTTATATTTTTAATAATATTTTTAAAAAATTCATCCAATTTGCAAACAATCCAGACAGCCTTTTCCCAAGTACTATCTGGGTTCATCCTCCATAAAGTCATGTTATGCACTACTAATCTTTGTGTAATAATTATTGACTAACTATAATCACAAGATGCAAGTATAAGTTTCAGAAAGAAAGAAACAATTCAGAAAATTCTTCCCATTATTTTACAAAAGCACATGGTGATATAGAATCATAGAATCATAGAATATCAGGGTTGGAAGGGACCCCAGAAGGTCATCTAGTCCAACCCCCTGCTCAAAGCAGGACCAAGTCCCAGTTAAATCATCCCAGCCAGGGCTTTGTCAAGCCTGACCTTAAAAACCTCTAAGGAAGGAGATTCTACCACCTCCCTAGGTAACGCATTCCAGTGTTTCACCACCCTCTTAGTGAAAAAGTTTTTCCTAATATCCAATCTAAACCTCCCCCATTGCAACTTGAGACCATTACTCCTCGTTCTGTCATCTGCTACCATTGAGAACAGTCTAGAGCCATCCTCTTTGAAACCCCCTTTCAGGTAGTTGAAAGCAGCTATCAAATCCCCTCTCATTCTTCTCTTCTGCAGACTAAACAATCCCAGCTCCCTCAGCCTCTCCTCATAAGTCATGTGCTCTAGACCCCTAATCATTTTCGTTGCCCTTCGCTGTACTCTTTCCAATTTATCCACATCCTTCCTGTAGTGTGGGGCCCAAAACTGGACACAGTACTCCAGGTGAGGCCTCACCAGTGTCGAATAGAGGGGAACAATCACGTCCCTCGATCTGCTCGCTATGCCCCTACTTATACATCCCAAAATGCCATTGGCCTTCTTGGCAACAAGGGCACACTGCTGACTCATATCCAGCTTCTCGTCCACTGTCACCCCTAGGTCCTTTTCCGCAGAACTGCTGCCGAGCCATTCGGTCCCTAGTCTGTAGCGGTGCATTGGATTCTTCCATCCTAAGTGCAGGACCCTGCACTTATCCTTATTGAACCTCATTAGATTTCTTTTGGCCCAATCCTCCAATTTGTCTAGGTCCTTCTGTATCCTATCCCTCCCCTCCAGCGTATCTACCACTCCTCCCAGTTTAGTATCAATATGTATAGATATGTATAGATTCATAGCTTTTTATGCCAAAAGAGACCATTATGATCTAGTCTAACCTGCATTTCAAGAAGTGGTTTCTGCATCAAGCCCATAGGCTCTAGCTCAAACAGAAATTATCTTTTAGAAAGTATGATATATTTTAGAGGTATGTTGAGTCCCAAACTCAAACAAAGCACAAGTGAAAGAATCAAATATGTACCAAACATCAGGTACACAAGATGGAAACAGGCACAGTTCTGCAATTCAACACTGCTTTGGTACAGAAAAGCATTTCATGGGAGTTAGCCACCAACACAGAACCACAAACAACCCGAGAACAATTCTTTCATCAACCTAGCAGCATCTACTTCTGGTCTTAGGTTGGCTTACTTACATCACACGGGGCATGAAGTTTTTCATGGCCTTGATCAATGTAGTTAAGCCGACCTAACTTTATAGCATAGACCAACCCTTAGTTTTGGCAAATCTTTGTATACAGAGCTGGCTGTGTTGGTGGTTTCTATATATGTATTTCTGACAAATGTGAATAGTTCTTAGCTCCTTCCTATGGGTTTTTTCTGCTTTAGTATTTTTTATGTAGTAAATACCTTGCTTTTGTTGTCTAGTTACACTAGCCTTTTTACTCATCTTCCTTTAGGCTGTGATATAGACATTCACAATAACTGAAAAAAGTATTGTTTGAGAAATAGACAATGTTCAACTGAAACAGCAAGTTCCAAATAGCATAACACACATACATGTGAGCAAGAAATACAATACATTCTATAGTATATAATATTCGCACCAATTCTCCTATGCTGTGTGTGACTCTTGTAATGACATCTCAGTAGTTCTATATATCTGATAAATAATGCAACATCTTGTTGCCAACATAATTTAGATATGTAGCAATGGTGTGACTCTTAGTGAAGTGAAAGGCAAATCACACTCTAATTTTTGGTGGTGACGTGCTGCAGGCAAAGAAAAAATATTTTAAAAGTGTGCCAAAGAAAGTCATGTACATATAAAGGAAGGCCAGATTTGACACCCTTTTTAAATTTTTGGTCCAAAACAGCCAGAATTCATGAATACTAGTTTCGGGTCCAAATACAGTACACAACTTGTGCAGGGCTACGATCACCTACATTTAGTCAAATCATGCCTCTTTTAAGCTTCAGACACAGCCTTATTACTCAATCATCTGCTCTAATGCTCCTTTTTCATGACAGCATAGATCCAAATTAAAGAAGTGCCGATAGCAGGCTCCCTAAATCACACCACATTGTGGAAAAACAAAAGCATGGCTGGTTTTGTAACTATAATAAAGCCCTTTATATCTATAATGTTACTAACTATAAAAATTAAAATCATATGCATTTGTTGAGGAGTTTACTTGTGTGAACAGGTAAGAATATCTGAAATACTTCTAGAGCTGTTATGTATGAATCATCCTGAATCACTGTTTAAATATCAGATCAAACAAAAAGGAAAAAAAGTCAGAGATCAAAATATTGAAAGTCAAGGCCAATACAGTTTTTAGAAACAGCTTCTTCAAATTTCATACTTAGTCGCATCAGTGGGGAATAATCTCTACAGCCATTATAGCTCTAGTTTAAACCATTATTATTTTCACCGAGTAAGACTGATATATACTAATCTTTCTCATCTACTCTTAACTGAAATGTTAGCATTTTTCAAAACTCCTGAATAATTTCACCAACACAACTAGCATATTTTAAAAAATTACTGTAAAAATGATTAAAGCCCCTAAGATTAAATTTTCAAAACTTTTTAAGTGACTTGAGAACCTAAGTCCTGTTTTCTAAAGGAACTGAAGGCATTTAGGAGCCTAAATCTCATTGAAAGTTAATGGGACTTAGGCTCCCAAGTCATGTAGTGCTTTTGAAAAATTTACTCCTAGAGACTTATTTTGGAAGGAAGAGACATACAGTATGAGTAAAGAAAACTCCCACTGCACTTCAGTGAAAGGTCAAACCAAGTGGTAGTTCTTCAAGATTGTTTTCAGGTAAGTTTCTATGTGTATTGTTTTTTAACTTCAGAACTGTAATTATAAATTGCCATTGCTTCTTTTTGTTATAGACACTGTCTGGGATTGTTTCCAACCCCACCTGTGAGCAGGTGCATTGTCGTTATTATTTAATATTTAGGTTGTGGTAATTCCCACGGGGTGATAGATGCTTTTCCAAACCCGGATAAAGACACCGGCCCTGTTCCTGCAAGGAGCCAGGAGCTATCCACAGGGAATTAATTGCAGAATCAAGCCCAAGACTGCATCGTCATAAACAAACTAAATAAATAGGTTCAAACTGCTGCATCTTCCAAATTAACTCTCCCCTCCCCCTTTGATCTTCTGTATTCCACATGCCTCTGCTTCCTAGCTAAACTAAGAGCTTGACTATGCTGTGGATTTTTAGCCAGCTGAGGCTAAAGGTCACTGAAGGTGTGTGAAGAACGGAGCTATTAATTGGCAGGCAGATGCATGAAAATAAGGAACAGAGAGTCGGAGAATTAGAGGGAAGGATGGAGCAGGGGGTATCTACTTCAATATGAATTCTTAGTGGAGCCTCTGACTGATTTTTTTTTTTTTTTTTTTAGTTCAAAAATCCCAGACAGCATCTGCAAAAAAAAAAGAAAGTCATGGCAATTTAAATAAACAGTCCTACCTATAGGAAAAACTCGTATTTCAATACACATTGAAACTTACCTGAAAACTGACTTCAGTATCTCCTGCTTTCCTCATTCACTGAAGGACACAGAAGTTTCCTTTAGTCCTACTGTGACACTTCCTGCCAAGATGGCAGCCTCCATGACATAAAGTCAGAGGGAATGACTGACTGAAAAAGAAATATTTACATTGTGACAGATATTAATTAAAATATTTGTTGTTTTGGGGTATAAATAAACCATTCTTTTTTTAATTAAAAAGCCAATAACAGTAAATATCTACAATACAAAATATCTATTTATGAAGTCTACTGACTCCAATTCCGTCTGTGAAAATATGTATTGACCTATGAAAGTTTCATTATTAATTAATGGACTCTTTCTTCAAGCATTTCGTGTTATTTGATCTAATTTCAAATTATATGTATATTTAGATTTAAACAATAGTTTTTTAAAAAAACCTGCCTATACAAAGAGTTCTAGGTGCCCTGACTATTCATTACTCTCACACCAACATAATGACCACCCAGTAGCATGAAAATAACACAAACTCAGCTCACTAATATTACATAATTGCCTGGTAACAAATTAAAATACAATATAATAAAAGTATAGTAAAGTTCTTTTAATTAGGCCTCCCCAGTGGACAGCCTTGTATCCCGGTTAAGTGGCTGTTCCAGTTAATGGTCCAAGCCAACTCCTATTGACATCTTAGGAGTTGGTTCAGCAACTAAGAGAAGAGGCTATTTAACAAATCTGAAAAGACTTAAAATGAAATCCAGTACTGTACTGAATAAGAATAATGGACTAGATCCTCAGTCGATGCAGGGCATAGTTCCATAGTTTTCAATGGAGCTATGCTGACTTACACCAGATAAGGATCTGGTCGAATATACACTACTTTCCATCTTTAGTTGATCTTTATTAGTTCTTTTAATCTTTATCATTTCTGTACATAAAGAACAAAGCTTAGAAATTCAAGCCTTTTATTACTCTAAGTTCCATTTAACCCTTCTGGGCATTGGCTATCAATACTTCCCCTTTAAGACACACTTTTGCCAAAAGAGTTCTGATTAAGCAGCAGTCAGGACCATTCACTATCATGTGGATAGTGGATTGTATTCTTAAATATTCAGGACCATTCACTATTAGGTGGACTATATTGTATTCTTAAATATTCTGACTTCTCCTCTATTTCAACATTGGCACATTTATTTCACCAAGTATGGAGGTAAGCCAGATATGCAGTCCCACAATCTCATCTTGGAAGTATGAGTTTTCCATAAATCTTTATTCCAAGTGTCTCTATTGTCATTACTGATTTATTAATATTTATGAAACTCTAAAACAGATTATTATGAGTTCCTGTTTTGCTCATGTACTCTGGTTACCCCCTTCATTTCCATAGGAATTCTACTGGAATGACATATTGTAAATACCTGCTTCACACTGACATTTCCTCCTTTAAATTCTTTTTATGTGACAAGATAGAAGGTATATAATGTATTCAAAAGGGTTGTATTATGTGTAAGAAACCTTAACAAACAGCATTAGTAAACACAGTGCAATACAAACATTTTAAAAAAAAACCCACACAAAGCCTTTCCATTTATAAATTAACAGTTTTTTTTAAAAAGTTGTTAGTTAATTATAAGAAGAGCTAGTGGAAAATGTTAATTTAGGCCAACTCCAGCAACTGTTGCTATTTGTCAGAACAGTATAATATTTGAAATATAGTGTTAAATGTAATTATTGAAGTTGGATTTTTTTAAATTGTTTTAATTAAGGTTGTGATTTAATTCTGGTGATAAATGATCTCATTTCCAGTGCTAAACTATTGCATAAGTCATACAGTGTCACACCTTATTGATATCCATTTCTCGGGCTTTTTTCATATATATCATCATTATCCGTGCCTTGTGGTAACACATATAGGGAAAGGTTAACAATTACCCTTATCAAGAACAATAAACCAGACAGTCTTATATGCGGAACAACAATAAAAACATTCCAAATGTAAGAAAGATTAGCACATGAAAATACACAGCTCTCGGATGTTTGCACTTACGATGCAGCACCCCAAATGGAGCCTGTGCTTGTTTGACTATGAAGTGGCCTGGTCTGCCTGAATGAGCCTTTTGTCACCTTCAGTCAAAGACTAACAACTTGTTTAATTATTACACACCTTCCCCACCCCACAAAGTCCCATTTCTCCACACTGCACCTTCAAACAGCACTCTTTTAATCAATTGGCAAGCTCCCCTTTCAGATATAAAGGATGGGTGGCATTTACCATAATTTAGAGTCCTAAATTCCAGTAGAAGCCTCTCCTCCAAAGTTCTTCATGACTTTAGAAAAGCAGCAAGTAACACTTCATTATCTTGTCTTATTTGTTAAAAAGCTGAATCCTGCCTGATGCAGAATGAACCTGCAGAACCCTGGGAGTGAAACTGAACAGTGATGGTGGAAGAGGGTTTAATTCAATACATCAGACATACAGGGATAAAGGAACGCTCTACTGTATGTGCAGCCGGCTTCTCTGAATGCACTGTTGTCATACACTAATTAAGACCTGCAGCTCTTCTTTTAATGCAGCTTTCCCGAGTCACATGCTTTCCATACCCTGAAGTGAAATCATGGACGCATACACTGGCAATTTCATTAGAACCTTTTAGAAATGTGGGTGATCTTGCCATATCATTCCGCCCCCCCCATACATGCATCCTTAATTCACTGTCTTTTATTTAGGGATGTGGCAATTCTGCTTATCTGTCATTTTATTTCCCAAAGTCAGCACAAAGACAAAGAACAGGCAAGGATACAATGAACAGCCTTGCTGTAAATCCGAACCTAAAAAGGCTAAAGAAAAATGCTATTTTTACATTTTCTGACAGGTTTTGTTATAGAAAGAGACCTGCCATAACAGAATATTAACCTCTTCCTCACAGACAAAAAACACAATAATCCTATATCGTCTGTATTTTTTCCACAGCTGGTATGATAGTTTTTTGTAATCCAAGTTCTCCCAGTGCAGACCCTAAACACAATCAATTGAGATAGATTAGGCTGCAGCTGAATTCATATTTACATGTTAAATCTTTGAACAATTGATTCCTTTACATTCTAATAAGGCAAAGAGCTCTGGGGTGACAAATACATGCATCCTTTGTCTTTACTTACCAACCGAGGCTGAGGGCATGTGTGTTCTATCTCCTCCATGGTTTCTGAAAGAAGCTCATTAGAAAGGGATTTTGGGATACCTGTTTCTGACTCAGCATCGGTGGTGAGCACTGGCATGGCCAATGAATGTTTGTTTTTCTCCGGGATGCCCTCTCTGCTGTTCTCTTCGCAGACAGATAATGTTTTTCTTTGTCATGTAATTCTGTTCCCCCCCACCACCTTTCTTCTCTCTCCCTTCCCTTGAGGAATTAAAGGTTATTCTTTCAAGGAGAAGTGAAGAGGAAAGGCCTCAGTTTATCACTATAACAACCAGCCAGCAACAGAGCAGCTGGTGTGGGATACAGTATTCTCATTTGCATGATGTCTTCTGGTTGGTTACTGTCACCATAGTACCACTCCATCTGATTTATGTGTTATATTGATATTAGATGATACACACCGCACCAGAACTTATGGGAGGAGGGGTTATTTAGCACTATAAGACTTTGTTAATGTGAACAAACACAGTTGCACTCTACATATCAGACAACCCCCCCTTCCCAAGATATATATTAAAATTCTCTCAAATTATACCCCCATCTGGCATGATTAATAGAGAAAGGTACTCACTTTTTGTATGTAACCAAGCTTTAACTAGTATTGCACTCTGTTGGAGATCTATAGACAAAAACTGAGGACCACATTTTATATATGGGGGACTAAGATGCATGTGCAAAAAAAGTGTGCATTTATTGTCATACAAAACCCATACTTGCCTGCACAATTATAAATTGTTACATACAGATACCAGATATGCATGTAAAAGCTCATTCTAGTCTAGGTAATTCCTTACGTCCTGGCTGAGGCACAATGGTAAGGTGATGTAGTGAGGCTTGCATTGCTGCTGTCCATGCACAGGGTGTAAGACTGGGAGTCAGCCAACTGGCCTGCCTCTGCCATTAGCCTCCTAAGTCACCTAACCTTTCTGCTTTGATTTTCACAATAAAGTGGGATAATAATACTTTACTTTGAGATCTTTTACTTTATTTCGCTATAACAGTGCAAAGTATTATTTTTCTAAATTGAAATCACAAGGCAATTAACAGCTTGATATATCTGTTAACTAAAGATCAATGACCTATACAGCATTTTGTGTTGCAGAGGATGTGTTCTACTGACATGGTAATGCTGTTTATAAAGAGAGTCTTAATTCACCCAAAAAGAAAAGGAGGACTTGTGGCACCTTAGAGACTAACAAATTTATTTGAGCATAAGCTTTCATGAGCTACAGCTCACTTCATCGGATGCATTGCTTTGCTGTTCTTTCTTGACTTGCGTCTTTGTTTCTTTGGTGCTGAAAGGACAGCTCCTCCAAGTGGAAACTTTACTTGTGGCATCAATTGGTGAAAAATAGATATAGAGAGGGACTGGTTATCCGGCCCAGTTCATGCTAACACTTACCGTGCACTGTTCTTAATACTGTATTTCCAGAGTCTTCAATGACTTTGTCCACTGGTGATTGATTATTGATAGAGCTCCATTTTTGCGATTCTTTGTGGAAGCGCAAACAAAGACCGACTATTAATATTTTTACCACCATGTTATCTAGACCTGCTCATCTAGCCACAGCCACTCACGGTAGTAAGCACTGCGCACAGTTGTAAATGTTTGAAGGCTTGGTCCCTAGCACACCACTAAAATCTGCAATGCTATGTTTTACTACAGGGACTTGAGAGTTGGACTTTCAAGGTAGCTTGAAAGCAAAAATGTACTGCCCTTCTTTTTTGACATTTTGGAGGGAAAACAGTCAACTCACATCTCTTACATGATTTCAGACTCAGGTACCTCTCCAAAGTCAAATGACTCAGAACACAAATTCTTATCTGTGTTACAGTCCAGACCCTCAGATGGACTTGGTACACAGAGAGAATGAGAAATCTGAGAAACTGTGAGTGGTTGTCCTTCATTGAGTTAGTCATGGAGCCAGTAGTAGAATCTTTTAACATGTTTATTTACTTCTCCCCTTGATGGAATGTATTTCCTTGTAGTTCTTGACACTTGTACTTAGACCATTTATAAGGATGTATTGAATATGATGACATTGGCATTTATTATCCATTGTAGCAAGGTGAATTGGCCTTCCCCTGACACAGACAGGGAGGAACCACTTCCCATCCCCTAGTGGGTGGAGCCATTCTGGGCCTGCCCCTTGTGCTGGAAGCGGAGGGCGGAACAGGAAGTATAAGAGGCCGGGCCTCCTGCTCAGTTGAGGGAGAGCCAGTACGAAGTCAGACGCTGGTTCTGTGAACCAGAGACTGAACTGTATCAACCCTGCTTCTGGAGGAACATGAGGAGGAACTGCCGTCTGGCGAATACCCCAAGGAGCTGCTGGAATTGCCAGATGCCGAGTACCCCAAGGAGCCCAAGTGCCTGTGCGGAATGAAGCCCTATGACTAGGTAGGGGTAGAAAGAAGCCTGGGGAACCAGACATTAGTCCGGTTGTGTTTGCTGAAGCTACAGTCAGCATGTTTTTTGGCAG
This sequence comes from Dermochelys coriacea, assembly GCF_009764565.3. NCBI lineage: Eukaryota > Metazoa > Chordata > Testudines > Dermochelyidae > Dermochelys > Dermochelys coriacea. Next base: position 143,315,672 of record NC_050068.2, read on the forward strand.
GATCCCTGCTAACCCAGTGGTGGGATTGCCCTCCACTGTTAGGGCCCTGGGCTGGGACCTGGTAGAGTAGGGTGGGCCCAGGACCCTCTACCCCCTGCTGCCAAACCCACCCCTCAGATGGCAGCCTCCCACCTTAGGCCACATGGCCTGCATTTGTTTGCTGTCTACCCCAGCCAGGGAGTTCGGCCATAGATTGCTTCTTCTCTGCCCTACCCAGGGGTCTTGAGTCTAACTGTTTACTATCTGCCACAGACTACTTTTTCTCTTCCCCAGATGGGGAGCTGGGCCACAGACTGCTTTTGCTCTGCTACAGGCAGAGGGCTTGAGCCTAGCTGTGTTTGCTGCCTGGCCCAGCTCGAGGGCTGGCTATAGATTCCTTACTGATTTACAGTGCTAATCCTCCGTTGATTGGCCCTCAGCCGTTAAGTGGCATAGTGAGGCATAGTGGCCTCCTTCTGACACAGACAGGGAAGAACCGCTCCAAGCCCCTAAATCCATAGTTGTAGATTTCTTTCCTGTTTTGATGTGTAGACAGCAGGAGGACACAGGGGTTAGTAATGTATTCTTTTTCTTTAAAAGTCTTCACCTTATGTGGAAAAGTCTTATCATTATATGTGCTTGTATTTTTTGGTAATAAAAAATTGCTATTTTGATGAAAAGGAAATTTTTATATAGTATTCTACAAAAAGTATTTGTGTTCTAGATACACAGAAAGTGGCACAGTTTTAGGAATTAGACCTTTGATCAAAAAAAATGCCCTCAGTCCAAAATATAACCAAATATTTTTACCGCAGCGAAATACAAATTAAATCTCTAACCTCCACTTAATAGGGTAGGAATTTGGACAGTGTCTTCTTAGGAATTGACTTGTTCTTTAGTCATTCTGTATGGCCATTTTATGACACATAGGTTATGGGTTTTCACTACTGATATATCAGATTTTCTCAGACTTGTTGTACACAGCAGTAATGTCAGGATAACTTTGAGTTGATGCTTTTGTAATGAAGAAAATACATTGGTTGGCTTGAAATGTAATAGGCTGAAAGATTTGGCTTTCAGTAGCACTTAGCCACTGTGGCTACTTTTAACTTTTATTTAAAACATAATTTGAAGATTTGGTTGCTCCAATTCAAACTTAATAAAGGAAAAATAGAAATTAAAGTGAGCTGACACCAGGATGAACTATAAGAGAACCATGACTCAAAATTGTTCTTCATAAATAGGCAGCTTTATTTAAAATGTCATCAGACATGGCACAGGCTATAGAGAAGAGGAACTCTTCAAAAGAGAAGGGGAGGTGTAGATGAAGAAGAGGAGATGAGACATGGGAATGTAAACCGGAGAAAATGCAAAAAGAGTGCAAGGGAGAGACTGGATTGGGGAAAGAAAGGAGAAAACATAAAAAAGAGGCAAACTCTGCACAAGGCAAAACGTGTTTTGTTTTGTTTTTTGTTTGGGGTTTTTTGTTTTTGATGTCACTAAACCCCCTTGCTGAATCTTTTCTCTTGTAATTAAGTTGCCTATCATTTATTTTCCCTATATACAGGACTCACACACTATTAAAGACATTCTCGGGGTAAATAATTATAAACATGATTAATGAAGCACCATGACCTTAATTTGTTACTCATTTCCTTAAGAAACAAATATAGTGCTTTTTAGGGTAATACTCACCCAGATATGGAAAGTAAATGCAGGGCACTTCACATCATGCAGTGGAGCTGAGTAAGGTGGGGACTTGGGCAGAGTGTTGACATAAAGCAGTCCTCTGCAAACTTTTCCAGGCATGCCAGCTCTTAAAAGACCAGTGTGGAGAGAATAACTGGCAGAGGCGGGAGTACCACTTGGTGTATACTCAGCTGGACCCAGTGGTCCAAAACCCTCTCTATCAAGGAGTACAGAGGGGACATAGCTATTCTTCCAACTCATTGGCTGTGTGTGAATTGGCAATGTAAATTTCTTCCCGTCCTTTTCACTCTTCTTTTTAGTTAATTGTGCAAAGTCCATTACTCTAGCATTGTGCAGGGAAGGGTGAATTATACCCTTATTTCATTTAAGGTCTGCATGTTAAATCTTGTCCACATTCTGATTTAGTAAGTTTACAGTAAAGCTATTTTTTCATCTTATGGTAGCATTAAAGAATAATGGTTCTCTCTTGCAGTAATACTACAGTCTATCTAAACTGTACCAATGATACAAGATGGAAGTGGAATATCCTCTTGCTGCTGCTCATTGTATATCCCAGTTTGGGGAAAAAATCTTGATTACAATCTTTTGTCATTTGCCTGGACAGAAAAAATAATTCATAAACATATGTTGCCCTTTAATAAAGGCTTTTCTTATGGAAATGCTTTTATTAAATTTAATAGGGTTCAATCATTAGGGTTCTATAGAAATATGATAGGGTTCTTTAGAAAGTATTCTAAAATATATAGAATTGTATACAGCATGATATCCTTTCTATAGGCTTTTTGAGTCATTCTACAGAAGGGATACAATTTTCTATAAATTCTCTAGACTTAAGGCCCTGTAAAAAGGTTACCAAATTAACTTCTGTCAGATTTTTCTATAAGCATTTCATCCAAAGATTTACATATGGTTTATAAGCATTATTTAAGCCTCATAAAACACTTTCAAGGTAGGTAATGCTATACCAATTTTACATATTGATAATGGTCTTGATCCCAAAAAGCATTTAAGAATGTGCATACATTTGCTCATCTGAGTAATCCTATTGACTGCACGGGGGCCAGTCAGAGAGAGTAGTTAATGCCCCAATCCAGGACAGGACTTATGCACATGCTTGCTTTTAAGCATGTGTTTTAGTGCTATCCTCAGCATGATGCTTTAGTGAACTGGGTTCTGACTGATTTGCTTGAGGTCACAAAACAAAGTGATTTTCTCACAGTCCTTAGTTCTAACCCCTGGACAACAAAGGTGGCATTTTCATTATTTAAAAATAATAATATGACCTAAAGTGAGAAGTCAGGAAATTTGAAGTTAAGAGCAACTCACATCCTGGGGGAAGAAAGGGAATAACAGTAAAGGTAGAATAGCAGTCTTCTATGAGTTAGTGAGTTTTGTTTGTTACCACCTGGATATCATTTTTAATGGAGATTCGGTAGTCCATATTCTTGAGTTCTTGTTTTCTATACTCATGTTTATGGCTTTTGAGAAATATTACATATTTTAAAATGTGAGTCTACTCTGGAAAGTAATGTAAAAACAGCACCTGCCTACTCAACAGATTTGCTTCTGAGTCATATCTGCTGACTGTAGTGACAAAAAAAGATTTTTGTGTCTTTTTACTCCTGCTAGCTCTGTACAGCTAGCACAGCTAGGAGAGTGAGTTGGATTCTATTCCTTCTTTTGCATCAACAATAGGGCTACTAATCAATTTCCAGTCATTTGCACTAGTACAATCCCACTGGACTCAGTGTGTGTGACAAAACATGTATGTGTGTATAAATAAAGTTTGCTTATTTTCCAGTGTTCCTATTTATCTGAAAACATATTTTTAAATGCACAGTTGAACTAGGTATGGTCAGAAGGCACAAAGCCTGTAAGATTTAATTTACTTCTAATTACACAATTTAAATTTATAGGCATATACACTTTGTACAAATAACTTTATCGCAAGGTGAATTATCACAAAGTCATAAACTCCTGAAAACAGGGGCTTTTAATAGTGGCCCTGATACACATTTTGAAGAAGTTACATGAAGATCTTTGCTATGGCAGGGGGGTCATGCACTCTGCGTTTTTTGCAGGCCGAACTCATTGCACACACCAGGGGCTCTTCGCTTCCTCTCCACTCCCACCCACCCCGTAAACACACAAGCTCTCATGTGCCATTTTCCCATTCCCTTATATTTAAGTAACTCAGTGCTACTCCCCACCCCTTCCCCCAGGCCAAGGTTCTGTGTGCCTCCTATTCCCATTTTCCCCTCAGACCAGGAGTTCTGTGTTCCTCCATTCTTCCCTTTCTCCCTCATATCCCATTTTCTCCAATGTACCAGATCCCCCAGTCTCCCCCGCCAGGGGTTCTGTGTGATCCTATTTCCCACTTTCCAACATATCCCCCATTACCTGTTCCCCCACACCAAAGTTTCCCAATCTGCCCCTGCCAGTGGTTGTGTGTGCTGCCCATTACTCCTTCCCCCATATGAGGGTTCCTCATTCTTCCATCCCCAATGGCTCTGTGTGCATGTCCTTCCATTCAGATCAGGATTCCCCAATCTCCCCCTCATCATGCCAGGAGCTCTGTGTGCCCCCGTTCCCCCATTCTACCCATGCCAAGGGATCTGCGTGTATCCCCATTTCCCCTTCCCCCATACCACGGTCCCAAACTCACCAGCCAGGGTGTGTGTGTGTGTGTGCCTTACTCCCCCTGTACCAGGATCCCATATTCTCCCTCCCCTGTGCTAGGACTTTTCTATGTATCCCTATTCCCCCCTTTTCCACTTCCCCTCCAAGGAGATTGGACTGTATATGCACTGCTTTTGTAAACTAATTTGGAACAAAATACCAGTTGATGAGCAATTATAGTGGATTTCCTCCCGAGAGGATAACAGTTTGAATCTTACACTTGCACTTCTTTCAGATACATAAATAGCTGACCAATTAGTGTTAAGACCAAGTTGACCTACCATTTCTGTCATTAGCTGAGGGGCTGGCTTGATTCTCTTTTCTGATTTTAAAAGCAGGTTTTAACTTATCTGTTGTCAAGGAAGGACAGATTGCCAACCAAACATTTCTGCAGTCAGACTCATCTGTTGAATGCACAGGGATGAGACTATGAAGCATTTTGATGAACTCAGCTAGCTGTTAATAGGCCATTTTCTCTGTAGAACCAAAGACATGGGTACAAATTATATACACACGTACAGCTGCCCCTTTGGCTTCAGAATTTGGCCCCAAGTTAATACTAGAGCTGCACACCAGAAATTTACAACACAGCATTTCAACATTTACAAAATTGGAGGCCTTAAGAAGAGTTAAATTAGAGCCTTTACCTCCCTATTGGGTTTGAAGAACGATTTCTTCTTCGTGTCCAAATTCCATTGCTTATTCCTCCTCAACATTGCTAAGATCCATCCTTTTCTCTTTATCCCTTCAGTGAAAGCTCACATCCAGACCCTCATTATGTCTTCTCTTTATTAATATTACCTCCCCTCTCTGGCTTCCCTGACATGCACATCAGCTCCTTCAAATCTATACAAAATGCTATTGCTAAGATTGGCTTCCTTGTCCATATTATTGATCATTTTCTCCCCCACCCATTTTCAGACTGTCTGCTACGTTCTCCTCCTCCACTGTCACAAGTTCAAGCTTCTTTAGTCTACCTTCAAAGTTCTGCTCCTCCACAACTTGTCCCTCCCTACTTATGCACCCTGCCCTGTTCAGAATCACCCCCAAAGACCAATTGCTCCACCAATGATGCCAGCCTTTGGTTGGCCATTTCTCAGATTTTCATACAAATGTCTCCATACCTTCTTCTAACCACCCCAGAGGCATGGAACACACTTTATGGGTGCATCTGAAAGGATCCTATCCCTGCTACATTCAAGTTCCCCTTCGGAAGGGCTATCTTTGCTGTGATGCTCACATAAAACTTGCTTACTTACTGTTATAAACTTGTGAAATAACCTGGGAAGGGAATAGATATATTTCTTATTTAAAAACATGTGATGTGGTGTGTGTGTGTGTGTGTCTGTTTGAAATCACAGATGAGATGGGCAGGCCATGTCACCAGAATGTCAGTTGAGCGACTGCAAGAGAAGATCTTTTGTGGCAAGCTAAAGGAGGGAAAGCACTCTCTCAGTGAGGCCAGAGAAAACCTTTCAAAGATTCACTCACATTATCCTTGAGGTGTTTCAGCATTGACAAAGTTTTGGGAATATCTTGCTCATGATTGTTCTACCAAGTGAAGTCTCATCCATACTGGAGCTACAGTCTATGAGCACAGGAGAAATACTGAGGCAGCACAGAAGTGCCAGCAGTGTAAATCTCACAGCAGCAGCATGTGTGCTGTTGATCAAGTAACCCATAGTGGCATCTCTTATTCAGTGTGCCACAGACAATTCAAAGCTCAAATTGGCCTGATCACCCACTCAGGTGTTCACAAAAACAAAATCACTCAGTGATGTCATTGTCATCTTTGAACTTGAAGGATCAACAACAACTATACTCATTATATATATATATATATAAAATGTAAATAGCACAGCCTATTATTAAGGTTTCCTGACATTTCCTATTCTAAGACCCTGTATCAGGGTTTCCCCTCACCCTGAACTCTAGGGTACAGATGTGGGGACCCGCATGAAAGACCCCCTAAGCTTATTTCTACCAGCTTAGGTTAAAGCTTCCCCAAGGCACAAATTCTTTGCCCTTGGAGGGTATGCTGCCACCACCAAGTGATTTAACAAAGAATCAGGGAAAGGACCACTTGGAGTTCCTATGCCCCCAAAATATCCCCCCAAGCCCTTACACCCCCTTTCCTGGGGAGGCTTGAGAATAATAGCCTAACCAATTGGTTACAAAGTGATCTTAGGACAATAGAGAGATCAGTCAGGTTCTGAAAAGAAGGATTGTATTTTTTAAAAAAAGGTAAAAATCACCTCTGTAAAATCAGGATAGAAAATAACTTTACAGGGTAACAACAGATTCAAAAACACAGAGGATTTCCCTCTGGGCCAAACTTTAAAGTTACAAAAAGAAAACCAGGAATACATCTTCCTCTCAGCACAGAGAAAATCTCAAGCCAAAACGAAAATAAGCTAACGAATTCCCTTGCTAGTACTTACTAATTCTAATGGAGTTGGTTTGCTTGCTTCCTTGATCTGTGTCTGGCAAGCACACACAACAGACAGACAAAAACCTTTCCCCCCCTCCCCGATTTGAAAATACTTTTCCCCTTATTGGTCCTTTTGGTCAGGTTCCAGCCAGGTTACCTGAGCTTCTTAACCCTTTACAGGTAAAAGGATTTTGTGCCTCTGGCCAGGAGGGATTTTATAGTACTGTATACAGGAATGTTGTTACCCTTCCCTTTATATTTATGCCAGTTTTCAGATGCCTATAATTTTGCCAATATTTAACCATTTGAGCTGAAATTTCCCAAGCCTGGTGTCTGCATCAGGCTCAGTATTTTTGAAAAAAATTCAGCTAAAATCATTTAGCAGTTTCCAAGAACAAGGCTAGGATCTAATATGTTGGTTTACCCATGTCAAATAATTCTGGAGACCTTTTCTTTGAAATGCTCTAGGACCTCCCCTACTTTGGAGCAAAGACTCAAAATTTGATAGGGGGAAAGGCATCTGTGTCAGGGAGGTATCTTTTGCCATCCTCACGCAAATCCACCCAAATTTGGGCAACTTATAAACCTTTGAAAAGTCACAATTTGTACATGCTCAGTAGAGACTTGTTAGCTGCTAAAATCTCTTAACAGTCTACTCTTAATGAGTATGCTTGAGACTTTCATAGCTCCTAGTGCTGACTGGACTGTGTGTGTGTCATTCCCAAAGAGCTGCTCTGACCTAGGGTAGGGCTGGGCACTAGCATTGAGAACAGAGAAGAGACAGGAATGGGACAAGGACAGGTTTTAGGGGATGGGGCAGAAGGAGTCAAGCTTGGGGGAACTAGGCAGAAGAGTCTGTGCCCACTTCAGCACATAGAGCCTGGAATGGGATTTCTGAGTCTCAGCATGCATCTGCTATCTGAATATATTTGTGAAAACTACTAGCTAAGTGTGTTCCTCCTCCCTTTCTAGTGGTGGTCCACATAGCAGATGACAACCTACTATTGCTATTAGTTATTCCTGTAGCTTATGTGGCAAAAGTCTGTGTGGTGGCTATAAATGTTCTAACCCAGATGAAGAACCAGATAGTGTCAATATGATGGCATGACAGCTTTTTTTCTCAGCTTACAGTTTAATAAACTATGAAATTACACACAAAAGCTATACTAACAGGATATTTATTAAGGTTGCAAAGTCAAGCACCCAAAAGTTAGGAAATACCAGATTTAAGGCTGCCTGTACGCCCTTAACTTGGCTCTCCTGGGAATATGTATTATGATGTTTTTTAATTACATGATCATATACTATGTTTCCACAAGACTTTGCCTCATTCACTGAATAAAAAGGCCTGAGCTTCTCAACTTTGTGTGTAGACAAGGCCAAAGGTAGAGCACAAGAGACTGTCTACTTCTACTAAATAGTGGTGTTTTGGATAGAATGGAGTGGCTGGAGAGAAGGTGCTGTGGGAGATGGGAAGGAACATAGTACAACTTCCAGCTCGCAAATACTAAATGTAAGACACAATTTTTGTCTAATATAAATTCCTATCCAACACTATGCTTCAAGTATGCAAGCAACATTATAACCTTCTACACTGATGATATATTATTTTAGTAAAGCTTTGCTGGCTTCATCCAAGCAACTTCATGAAAGTTCCAGGACTATTTTTATAGTTTTTTTTTTTTTTTGCATTTTACTCAGAATGGACAATAAAACTAGAACATTTTCGCTTCCTGGCTCTCATGTATAAACACAGTGTTGGTATTTTTGTGGATTTCATAGCTGTGTTTGAAGTGAGCTAATATGGGCTGATATGCCACACTGGTACATCCCACCTTCTGACAAATCAAAGGAGTCATGCCCTAGAATTTGCAGAAATGGTCTTCTTTAAACATCAAGAGAAGGCATGTGGAACCTGAGAATAGAATAAAAAACAAAACAAACATGGTCTGAGACATTGCACATGCAAATCTAATGGCAAGACTGGAGCCTTAGTGTGTTTAGTAGTAAGCTACTAATTATTTAAAATATGTTATTTGAAACGACATGTTTTATCATGATGATCTCCTTTTATCTGCTGAAAAAACTTGAGCACACAGATAATGAGCTAGCTCAGAACTCACATCTATTTCTAGTTCACCTGTGGGTGTGTATTTGATCTTCAGCCAGGTCTTGGATTGTAACAGCCGCTCTGCAATAATGTGCCGCTTATATATTCATTAAGAAAAGGAGTACTTGTGGCACCTTAGAGACTAACAAATTTATTAGAGCATAAGCTTTCGTGAGCTACAGCTCACTTCATCGGATGGCATCCGATGAAGTGAGCTGTAGCTCACGAAAGCTTATGCTCTAATAAATTTGTTAGTCTCTAAGGTGCCACAAGTACTTCTTTTCTTTTTGCGAATACAGACTAACACGGCTGCTACTCTGAAACCTATATATTCATTGTTCATTTTTGTGAAACTGTAGAGTGAGAGTGCTGAAAGTGGTTAAAACAGAGACTTTCATGCTGTGGCAATAACTACATGCTTTGAAAGACATTGGCACCAGAATTAATTGTTAGACATTATAATAATGTAAAGGTTCATTCTCAGTGAGTTTGCACTGGCTTGTCTTCCCTATTTAATTTACATTATAATATTTTGTACTTTTCTTCTCGGTTTGGATGGGAATAGAGTTTTCAATAGGCAGGTGGCCAGATTCCGATATCTGTTACAGCAGAGGTTTTCAAACTGTGGGGCAACATTCTGGGGGGTTCAGGGAGGGAGTGTTACCTCTACCCCCTGACTCACAGTAGGCCACCCAGCCTGTGGGTCAGTATCAATGCCTCCATGCACAGTGCTGGCTCTGACCCCAGAAACTATCACATGCACATTCTGCAATCCTAAAAACCTGAGAGGGGAAGGGTAGGTATTGAGGAGCATAACCAAACCAAGCAACTCAAAGGGGCAGGGAGCTTAGCTCAAAAAGTTTGAAAACTGCTATGTTACAGTGATGTAAATCCAGTGTCACTTCATTAACGTCAATGGAGTTATTTGGATTTAGTCTAATGTCACTGCACTAAGAATTTGGCCTATGGTTTTTAAAATGTGTTCTCATCAGGCTCAGGCCATGCTCTTACTCTTCTTTGACTCTTTCAGTGTCATTAATGCAGTCAGGCCATAAAACAAAAAACTGTGGATGCCACCATGCCATCTTGAACTTTACTTTCCAGCTTGATAGCCTACTGCATTAGGAACAGTTTGCATCTGATGGCTTTAAGGCTTCATGTCTACATTTCAATTTCCATTTCTCTTCAGCCTGACCCTAACAGGTGATTTAAAGTGGAGTATGAAGACAGTGTCTAACAGACAGAAGACCTGGTAAGCAGGTAGATTGCTGCAGTTTAAATATAGATGTTTGACCAGAATATTACATAAACATAAATGAAAAAAAGACACGCTTCTTAGTGGTGATTCAATCAGTTAACTATACATGAAGGATAACATGTTTTGGAAACAAACATAACACCCAAGTAGGTGGCACATATACGGGAGGAAACCTTTCTCATCAAGATCCTTATCTGAAACCTGTTGTTTCATCTATTCTTATTTTAAAGGTATATTCTTCTAAAAATTCCTTGCAATACTTCATTTTTAAGGGTTATGTTAGTTTAAATAGGTCACGTTGCAATGTGGTATAAATAGCACAGTTCCATAAGTCATTCCTCAATTAGTTACAAAGTGCCAAATTCATCCTTGGTATAAACCCTGATGATAATGGAGCTACAGCAAGTCTGAATTCAGACCAATATATAGAAGAAATAAAAGAATTACTGAACTATACGCACTCCGTGTGTGTGTGCATGTGCATATATATACATGCACTAAAAGATATATGGTATATAAAAGTGATTAAAATAATGGTTAGACGTTTCTAAACAAAGTATGGCAGTGAAATTTGCTAACACTGCTATAATTTATGATCTGCCTGCATTCTGTCAATATATTACTCCTGCATTTTCAAGAGATTCTAACATTTACAAGTATAAACTTGGTGTACAATGCCTCAATCAGGAAGTATTATTTTAACTGTTTATCTTACAATAATACTTAAGATCAAGTACATACTATAACAACTAGACATAAAGATGAGCTGATAAAAAAAATCTTTTTAATTATTTTATTTGCTTTTCTTAAAGCTGTAATGATAATTCCTAATTTGTTCCATTCATAACCTGTATGTTTGTTATAGTTTGCAGAAAAAACATGAAAAAAATCTAAATCACCTTTTGTTGAAATTTGGGTGCATAGATATCCTGAATTTCCTCCTCTGTCCTGCATTTTTGGCAGCCTACTTTCTCCCTTAACTTGCTTCTCTCACACTTCTCTTTGCAGCTTTCACGCTTTCCTTGACCGAACCTTGAGTTACTTTGAGCACACAATGAAATTTCCACTTCTTGTACTTAAAACAAAGGTGATGCCAAATAATTGTTCAGGAGAGGGTAAAGATCAGCTCCAACTAATCTGCTGTGATAAGGCCATTTAGCATATGAAGACCCAAGTCTGACTAGCTGTTTTTCTTTTCTGCAGCCCACAGTCACTTTTTCTGCAGCACTTGTTATGCTCTGGGAAACAAACTGATTGCTGTTGTGCCAGAGCTGAATGTCAGAACTGGCCCGGCATTAGTGAAAAGGACATTGTTTAATCTGCACTGTCCCACAGTAGAGCTTTGGCAACAATTTGTTTGATAAATTAACTGTGTCATTGTGTACTGGCTCAAATGCTGGTACTGCCTGAATGACAGATGTTCTTCTGGTTGTACGACAGATGACAAAGAGCCAGAAATGGATTTACTTTGCTTAAATTAAAAAAAAAATGTGACCAGTTCAAAATTCCAAAGTATTTTACAAAGGCTCTGAATGAACACAAACTGTTGAAATGTTTTATATATTTTACACTGAATTGATCTGAAGGCAGAATTTATGGGAGGGGGCTGAGAGACGGGTAAAACTGATGTCGGGATTGAAGTGATGAGGGGCTTGGAGGCACAGAACTTATGTGAAGGGAGAGCAGAGATATGGGCAGAACTGGTGTGATATGGTAATGTGGCATGCAGTGTTGTTGTAGCCATGTTGGTCCCAGGATATTAGAGAGACAAGGTGATGAGGTAATATCTTTTATTGCACCAACTTCTTCTGGTAAGAGAGAAAAACTTTTGAGTTTACACAGAGCTCTTCTTCCTGAAGCTCAAAAGCTTATTTCTCTTACCAGAAGAAGTTGGTCTAATAAAAGATATTACCTCACCCACCTTGTCACGCTAATGTGAGAGCAGAATTTACTTGGGGACTGGGTGGGGACAGGCTGGTTTGGGGGTTGGCAGTAGGATTGCCAACCCTGCAGGATTGGCCTGGAGTCTGCAGAAATTAAAGATTGTCATGTAATGAGACCTCCAGGAATACATCCCACCAAAATTGGCAACTCTAGTTGGCAGATGTAGGAGTGAGAGCTCCTGCAATAAGAGCTACAATCACCTTACTCAATAAATTTCAGAGAGTTGGCATCAATAATTGTCATTCACACACTGAGGCCAGACAGAGGCAGTTCAAAAATCAAAAAGACCAAAAAAACACAATATAATCTTCTCTCAAACAAACACACATGTGTGCGCACACAGAGACCCCCAACATGATTTCTTTGGGTTTGACTCATGAATTTTGAACCTTTGGGATTGGCAGTACTGGACTGATTTCTTTTAATGTCTAGTTTGCTTGTTGTCCACTTTTCCTCAATGATATGATCTTGTGTTGTACACACATTAAAGAGGCAATGGATACACAGGGGAAAATGTGCACACATCCAAGTGGAAGAGGGTTATTTATAGGTAGCTCAAGAATTTGTTTTACTGTCTTCAATGTTCCTTCATACTCTAAGACTCAGTATGGCAAGGAGAGTCTGATAATGGTAGGTAAAACACTTGTAAACAGGTAAGAAACTAGGATTAAAAATTAGCATTCCTTCTTTCCTCACAGCACAGGTTCACTAATCTACATAAAGGAATGTCCAATCTACTTGTAGAGAAGTAAAATAGTTGTTATCAGTCTGTTTTAGAACCATAAAGAGTAGCTCTTTTAGATTTTGGAGAATAAACCATCTTGTCCTACTTACCATTTCTGTAATGACCTAGCACAGCAGGGAAACAAGTATATGTTGGAGCACATCCTACTCATTCAGATGCTGAAAAGACTAAGAGCTATAAACAATCTGCGCATCTAGGAATTCTCACACCATTTCTGGAGTTACCGCATTTCTCCCTTTGTGAGCAGCATGTGCATCTCAAATGAATGCAATCTGTACACAAATGAGGGATCGAGTAATATGAGTAGTGATTGGTCAGCACCGCTGGTAAACTGCCATTCTGAAGAAAAGTCAAAGGTCACATCCCAATAGAAAATGCTGACCACAAAGCTTCACTAGGGCCCTAAATATCACTTTGTTATAGGGAGATCCCACCAGTTGAAACATAGTAAAAGTTTAGCAAAATCTCAACTGAGTCTTTTAAAAACCATTTCAAATATTTTTTGTGTCATTTCAGGTTAAATGCATGATTTTCCAGACCCAGCTTTGCTCCTGGGTTGAAGCTAGGGCACTGATGCATGTGACAGAAGACATCTGCGTAGCACTAGGAGTAACACAAGCAAAGTTGAGGTATGCTCCCACAGTTGTGGTTAGGGAGAAAGGAGACAAGGCTCTTTGCCTTGTCCCCAGTTACTTGGTCACTTTAGAAATCTGGTGCTAAGGTGAAATGTCTTCCCCCGACTGAGCCCTCTGCCAAGAGTCAGCCTCTTCCATTACTGGCAAGATTGATGCAAAATGCCAGTGCTCTGCTTTGCTTTGTGACTTAGCTCCAGGTAATCCTTCCTACCTCTGTTCCCACAGCGTTGTGTTCAGCCACTGAAATGATGAAGTTATACAAGCCACAGTTTCTGCTGATTAGGAATCTTGCAGCTTTTTTTGATTTCAAGGCTATAAGGCCATTAAGGACCCAACACCTCTGCTCTGTGGGGATCCCACAGGAGCTGGAGGGCCTTTACTATCCTGACTTTATTGCACTGGTGATGTAGCACTGTGCAATTCCACAGGTGCTAGTGAAAAAAAAGGCTGCATCCTGCTTATTAGTATTTCCTGTAAACCCTGCTCTCAGAAACCTAGGAGGGGAAGTATCAGATGGTTAGCCATGTTAGTCTGTATCCACAAAAATGAGGTTTCCAGTGGCACCTTAAAGACTAACAGATTTATTTGGGCATAAGCTTTCGTGGGTAAAAAACCCCACTTCTTCCGATGCATCTAAAAAAGTGTGGTTTTTTTACCCAAGAAAGCTTATGCCCAAATAAATCTGTTAGTCTTTAAGGTGCCACCGGACTCCTTGTTGTTTTTTTAGGAGGGGAAATTAACATAGTGGGTCAAGTTCATCCTTGGTGTGACTCCACTGATTTTAATTGGTTTACACTGCAGCCCCCGTTCAAATGGCTCAACCTCTTCTGTCAGGTCTGTTCCCATGGACAAATGCTGTGGATGAAGACTTCATTTTCTATCCATACACCGAGTGAGCTGTGAAATGTTAGTGTATGCACGTTTATTATTCTATGACTATAGCATCTAAGAGCCCTAACCATGGGCCAGCAGGGCACGTGCATCCCACTGGGCTAGGTGCGGGCTGCAGCAAATAGCAATGCTATTTGGGCCGAAATAGCTCTTTTCTGAAGCCTCCAGCATGAGTTTACCAATTATTGCCCCGGAGCCAGGACGAGGAGAAAGCCCCATACCCGTGTCCTTTCACTCCCTTCCCCAGACAGAAAAGGCCTCACCCTGCTCCCCCGGAATTCAGTGGCGACCGCCCCCCCCAGGAACGAGGCGTCCATAAATAGCAACCCTCTCGCCGCTGGCGCTAAGCCTGGTCCTAACTTGCAAGTCAGGGCGCAGCAACCACCCACCCCTCCCCCTCAGGCACCCGCCCGCGCCTCCCTCCTCCAGAGCCGGAGCCGCAAACACATAGATTACTCGCAACACCCAGTGCGCCCGCGCGCGGCTGCGGCTGCGGCTCCTCCCCTCGACCTGCACAAGAGGGTGGAACAGGGCGAAGGGGCGGGCTGCGGGAAGACGGGACTCACCGCGGCTTTTGATTGGCTGGCGGGCCGGCCGGGGCGCCTGGGTCGCCTCTCTCGCGCCACTTTCGGGCGCGTTGGCGCGAGCCGAGCGAGCGTGGTCGGGGCCATGGCGGAGAGCGAGAGCCGGCGCGGCGGTGAGAGGCGGGCGGGGCTGTGCGACTCCTGCAGGGGGGCTCGGTGTTGTATCTGGGCTTCCCTGGAGCTTGTCTCCCGAGTTCCTGGGCGTGCTGCAGGAGCTGGGTGGGGCAGTTGGGAATGGCTGCTTTTGGGGGTGTGTTTTTTGGGGGGGACACTTCATTGGCGTCACCCAGATTCTCCTTGGAAGGTGACAGGGAGGGTGTGTTGAAATCGAGTCTGTCTTAAAAAAATAAACACACCGGCGTG
This sequence comes from Dermochelys coriacea, assembly GCF_009764565.3. Lineage (NCBI taxonomy): Eukaryota > Metazoa > Chordata > Testudines > Dermochelyidae > Dermochelys > Dermochelys coriacea. The sequence goes on from NC_050068.2 coordinate 143,331,001, forward strand.
TTAAAAGAAGCCAGTGCTGACACTGGTCCCTGCGTCATCCTGCTGAATTTGTGGTTTTGCATCACTTTTTTGTTTGGTTTGGTTTGGTTTTTTTGGGAGAATGTGGGGTTTTGTTTTTGTTTGTTTTTTTCCCCCGGGCTGGGTTTTAAGATCATACATAGAGGTAAATGTCTGTACCCGAAATGCTGTCAAGTGCATGGAGTAAACACAGGGAGGAGAGAACTGTAACCCTTTTTAATTTTAAAGAAGCCTGCTGTTTCATGAAAACATAGGCATGATTTTCATTTACACTCTCAGACGTGTACTCCTTCCGCCCCACCCCCTGCTCCATCCCACAAGATGTCATTGTTTTTAGGACAGTTGTCTATACTTGGTAGGTTCTGGCTTTCCTCATTATCATCACTGTTTTGAGCCCTGAATTTCTTCACCCTCTAAATCTAGTAAAATCAAAATTGGGGTACAGAGAAATTGTATTCAGTTTGCTTAGACTGAAAATACCTCTACATGCAAAAAAAAAAAGTTTAATTCTATGTATTTTACATAAATTATTTTTTGAACTGCTGTTGTGGCTTAACAATAACTAGAAACCACTACTATTTATATTATAGCGCTTAAGAGCCCTAATCATAGACGAGGTCCTGATTGTTCCAGGTGCTGTACAAACAGATGGTCTCTGCCCCTAAACAGTTTACAGACTAGTGTAAGATAAGGGACAATATGTGGATACAGACAGACTAGGGATACCAAGAGAGAGTGACAGTATTGGTTAACATGATGGGCAACGGTTAGCAAAGTAACCATTATCAAGTTTTTATTTTGGTAGGTATCACAGCAAAGGAGAGTTTTAAGAAGGATAATGTGTTAGTTTTGTAAATGTTTATGGGTAGCTTCTCCTAAGCATGAGGAGCAGCATAGAAGAAAGCATGATGCTGCTTGATCAAAAATTTAACAAGTGGGCAATGGAGGCTGGCATCTTTGGTGGATTGGAGGCGGGAGTTGACAGCTTGATAGCGAAGGAGAGATGATGGGTAGAGTGGGGAAAAATAACTTATGTTTGATGCAATAGAGAAAGAGGAGCCCGTGGATGGGTGTAACAAGAGTGGTGATATGGTCAAAGTTAGGAAAATAATCTTTGTAGCAGTCTTCTGAATGGTTATAAGTAGGGCCCTACCAATTCACTGTCCATTTTGGTCAGTTTCATGGTCACAGAGTTTTAAAAATTGTCAATTTCATGGTTTCAGATGTTTAGAGCTGAAATTTCAGGGTGTTGTAACTGTGAGGATCCCAATCCAAAAAAGAGTCGGGGTCAGGAGTCGCAAGGCTATTGTAGGAGGGATCGTGGGTTTGCCTCCCTTACTTCTGTGCAGCTGCTGTCGGGTGCTGCCTTCAGAACTGGAGCGCAATGGCCAAGCTTTAAAGTCCGCACCACTGCCAACAGCAGTGTAGTGGGAGGTGGATTACCAAACATTTTGGTTTTCCCTGCAGCCTCCCACACGGGTTGGGGACAGCCACCCTCTCTTCTGCACTGCTTTCAGAACTCTGCTCCTAGCCAGCAGCCATGGGGGACGCATTTTCTCCCATCCAGATGCTGCAGCATTATCTCACCCCCTGCCAAAGAAATCCAAGACATGCTCAAGGGGAGCCCAAATACAACACCCCATATAGACCTGCCCCCCCCACACACAATTTTTGATGTCTGTGCTGCTCTCATCTTTCTGTAGCTTCACAGAGGCAGAGCAACATTTTGATGCTGCTGCTCTGGCCATGCCCCCTCTGCTCTCCCGCTCATGGGCGGACAAATTATTCCAAAGCTGTAAAAACTTGTATCAGTATTATAACAAATACTTCAGAGGCAACTGACCAGCTATGTTCAGTGGACCAAAAAAGGCGGGGGCGGGAAAGGTCTCATGGTAAAGATGCTACTCAGCATCTGACATTTTGGCTCATAGCCATTTAGGTTGGGTAGAACAGTGGGAGATACTATGAATTTGGTAGGGCCCTAGATATAAGCAGAGCAAGATCTTGCAACAAGCTTTGTGAAGGTGTACCACTGCGTCTGCATGAGCCCCATTAAAGTTAGTGGGGGTTGATCTCTGTTGATCTTTTTGTGGGATCTGGACCTCAATGATAGTGCTTTGCGAACAGTAACTGACAATGTGCTACTTTTATTACCTAACTATTTTGGTTTAGAACAGGTCTTTACATTTTTATCAGTTGTGCTGGCTAAAAGAATAAATCTGTTAGTCTGACATTAACATAGTGGCAGGTCTACATTAGAAGTACTACACTGGTATAGCTGCACTGATGCAGCTATGCTGCTGTAACATGTCTGGTGAAGATACTCTATGCTGACACGAGAGCACTCTCCCATCAGCATAATTACTCCATCTCTGCAAGAGGCAAGAGCTATGTTGGTGGGACACCCACTAGTGTCCGATCATCAGCCATTGGAGATATTTGCTACTAGCAGTCACAGATGAGCTACATGCCATTGTAGGCAGTCTCATTATACCATCCCCTCCATAAAGTTATCAAGCTCAGTCTTGAAGCTGGATAGGTTTTTGCCCCCACTGCTCCCCTTGGAAGGTGTCAAGGTTCCTTCCCCACTCTGAACTCTAGGGTACAGATGTGGGGACCTGCATGAAAGACCCCCTAAGCTTATTCTTACCAGCTCAGGTTAAAAACTTCCCCAAGGTACAAACTTTGCCTTGTTCTCGAACCCTATGCTGCCACCACCAAGCATTTTAAACAAAGAACAGGGAAAGAGCCCACTTGGAGACATCTTCCTCCAAAATATCCCCCCAAGCCCTACACCCCCTTTCCTGGGGAAGGCTTGATAAGAATCCTCACCAATTTGTACAGTTGAACACAGACCCAAACCCTTGGATCTTAAGAACAATGAAAAATCAATCAGGTTCTTAAAAGAAGAATTTTAATTAAAGAAAAGGTAAAAGAATCACCTCTGTAAAATCAGGATGGTAAATACCTTACAGGGTAATCAGATTCAAAACATAGAGAATCCCTCTAGGCAAAACCTTAAGTTACAAAAAGACACAAAAACAGGAATATACATTCCACCCAGCACAGCTTATTTTAGCAGCCATTAAACAAAAGGAAATCGAACACATTTCTAGCTAGATTTCTTACTAACTAATAGAAGTTCTGAGACTGCATTTCTGATCTGTTCCCGGCAAGTACATCTCACAAACAGACCCTTTGTTCCCCCGCTCCCCTTCCAGATTTGAAAGTATCTTGTCTCCTCGTTGGTCATTTTGATCAGGTGCCAAGGGGTTATCTTAGCTTCTTAACCCTTTACAGGTGAAAGGGTTTTGCCTCTGGCCAGGAAGGATTTTATAGCACTGTATTCAGAAAGGTGGTTACCCTTCCCTTTATTTTTATGACAGAAGGCTGTTCCAGAGCTTCACTCCTCTGATGGTTAGAAACATTTGTCTAATTTCAAGACTAAACTTGATGTCCAGTTTATGTCCATTTGTTCTTGTGTCCACATTGGCGCTTAACTTAAATAACTTCTCTCCCTCCCTAGTACTTATCTATGAATCTATTATCCCTCTGATTTATTTATAAAGAGCAATCATATCTCCTCTCAGTCTTCTTTTGGCTGGCTAAACAAGCCAAACTCTTGGAGTCTCCTCTCATAAGATAGGTTTTCTATTCCTCTGATCATCCTAGTAGCCTGTCTCTGCACCTGTTCCAGTTCGAATTAATCTTTCTTAAACATGGAAGACTAGAATTGCACACAGTATTCAAGATGAGGTCTCACCAGTGTCTTGTATAATGGTACTAACACTTCCATGTCTCTACTGAAAATACCTCCTCGCCTGATGCATTCTAGCACTGCTTGTGAGTGAAATAAAAGCATAAAGAAGAAAGTTGGATGTTTAAAATAACCTTCCTTTCCAAATCATGGATAGTGACAGCTGATGCACCCCTAAAGGAGGTTGGGTGACAGCTTAACAATTGTCACCCTTCCCTTCCTGAGGCTACTATAGGTGCATTATTACCACAATCTACCTATTCTGCAGCTCAGCAGCTCCCACAATCCTTGATGTCTGAGCTACTCTCCTCACTCAGCAACTTCATGGTGCCAGATCAGCATTTTGGCACCACTGGTTTGTTCATGCCTCTTCTGCGCCCACTTGCAGCCAGATTCTCTGCCTCCGCAGCAGTGTGTGGATGGCAGTTCTGTTGCACCCACCTATCTTCTACCTTTTGGTTGGCGTTCTTTTTTTTTTTTTTTTTTTTTTTTTTGGAGGGGGGGCAAATGATGAGCCTTTCCTTCTCACTGGGTTGGTTTTTAGTCAGATGACTGAACTCACCTGGAACCTTCCTGCTGGCTCCTTTGCACCCTTTTGGTACGGCTGAGCAGTCTAAAAAGCACTGAACAAAATCTAAACAGTGCTCCGTCTGTGAGACAGCCTTTCTGGCCTTGGCAGATGATGAGTTGTGCTCCGCCTTCGGTCCCTAACTCTTTTAGGTCCCAGGGCCATGAGTCAGGCAGACAGTTAGGATCCCCTGCCCATCAGAGCAACTGCAAATCCACTGGGAGGAAAATAGACCAGGAGTTCCTGAGCAGAGAAGGAAGAGATTCCAAAGAGAAGGAGTACCCCATGTTGTTCATTGTTCAAAAGCATACGGGAGGAATCCAACCCATAGACCTCTCAGATGGAGACCCTGACCTCTACGGTGTCATGCCTGTCCAAGGAGGATTTTCTGACTTCACTACAGTACGCATCTGCCAGATCCACTGGTCCCTCGCTCTCCAGTGAGGAGGGAGGCCACTCTGCCTCACTGTATTGGGCGGTAACTCTGGGGCTTGGGTCACACTGGCGGGGCTGAGCCATAAGCCGTCTATAGTTCCGTGGCCTATAGAGGCAAACAAGCAATAACAGTCTGAAGCACTTGTCCCCACCCTCGGTTGGGGCAGAACACTGAGTAGTTTTTAGTAGGTAGCCCCTCAACTGAGGCTGGCAGTACTTAATGATCTAAGGCTTTGGCCCTTTGAGTGAGGCAAAGCTAGGGCAGGCTGTGGCTTCAGGCTCCTGGCTAAGGCAGCCAGCAAACATACACAGTCTGAAGCTCCAGCCCTTTGGCTCCAGCCTGCTCGGCCCTGCCCAATGTTCCCTCTAATTTTTTCAATTCATGCAGAGAACGCATTTTGTTATGTGCAGCACCAATATCGAGGTAATGTCTGGATGTGCACCACCAGTAGAAACAAAAAACGTGTATATATATAATTATTTAAAAACTTACCATAAATATGCCAATGGTACACGTAAAAGGGACTGTAAAGATTTCTTGGAATCTGACACTTTAGGACCAGATCCTCAGCTGGTGTACAACAACCGTGAAGTCACTGGAACTTCTTCGATTTACATTAGCTGAGGATTTGGTTCTTCAAGTGTGTCATATTAGAACGGTTTCCTTATCACTATTGCAAACACACAGACTGAAGTCTTATGCATATAACAGGCTTTTCTGAAAGGCAGAAAACAATGAAATCCTATAACGTGCAATCCATATTTCAGGTTGCAGTTCCCTTTGCTCAGAATTTAATCTGGTGGCTGGCAGTGCACAGCTGAACCTAAACTGAGATTCTGCACTCAAATGAAATAAAAATTCCATAGTATCTTGAAGGTATTTTTCTTTGGCTAAAGGTAGTAAAGTGTGGCATTTCATGGTCTTGTATCAATCTTGGTTTAGGATGTGTATCAGACTCAATAAGGTGTATATTTCTGGCAGATAAAATACTGCTTATCCCCATAAATCATGTGTAAACAGAGGCATCGCAGAACAAAACAAACATTTAATTGCTGTAACACAAGATCTCCCTAAAAAAAAAAGGCGGGAGGAGGGCTGGGGCAGAGGGAGAGAAACACCTGTCCGTGCTGCAGCCCTGGCTGGGGTTGAGGGAGTGAGGCGCCTCTCCTTCACGCCCCAAGCTCCTCCAAACCCCCATCACCACCCCCCACTGCCCTCACCCACCCTCCCTACACATTCTTCATGCTCACCTGTGTGCGTGGCTCTTGATGGCTCTTGAGCGGCTGTGCAGGCATGCACCTTGGAGGGAGCACAGGCTGTAGGCTAAGCCTCCTGGCTCAGGTAGGGATGAGCACCCACACAGTCTAGGGGCTCAGGAATGCGGGAGGCACCAACCGAGTCTAGCATCCTAGCTTGACGGACAGTAGACGTATATAGGCCTCCATGGTGGGGAGTCTGCCACCTTGGGTGCCATGGCAGGGTGACGCGGGCCCACCTGACTCCTCCTCCACATCCCAGCCCAGGGCCCTAGCAGTGGTGGAACGATGCGCCACTGGGACAGCGGGGATCCAGTTGCAACATGCTGACCTAGGAACAGCAATGTAGCCAGATAATTGTCTGCTGCCCCGGACTACTTACCACACCCTGGGGAGGTAGGATCTCTGGAATCCACCATGCTCTGGGTACATGGTGGATGGCAATCCTGGCAACTCTCCTTCTGGGTCCATCTCCTCTGCAGAGTGCAGATTCAGCTGCTGGGTGCTGTAGCAGAATAGAAGCGTCCATCTCCTTTCCTGGCTGCTGCTCACATGAGCTGTAGACCCCTCCCTTTATGCTTCCTGTCCCATCCTGGTGTGGCGAGCGGGGCGAGTTTGGCTCTGCCCACCAGGGAGTGTAGTGGTCCCTTGCTCTCCTGTCCGGAGGGAGGCCACTCTGCTTCGCTACTTATACCTCCACATTTCTGTCAGCCTTGCTGTCACAGGCTTCTAAGATTTGCTTATGGCAGGAAGTAACATCAGTACTGGATGCTCTCATTCGGCTTGTCCTCTGCTCTGAGTGTTTATAAAGGTGTTGGCAGTAATGATAGCCTGACTTAGGTTGCAGGGTATCCACTTGTGCCCCTTCTTGGACAACATTTGATCAGAACGTCATCCCCAGAAATAGCACAGAGAGCCACATCGCTGACTCTCCTATAAACACCTGGCTTTATCAGTGTCAAAAAACAAACAAACCCCACACTTTGGAGTGGACATAGATACCTTGATAGCAAGGATCTATCCATCACTAGAAAGGTTCAAGAAGATTCAGAATCTTTTCATGTTGTTTGGGAGCTGCAAGAGGCCTGCTATAGCACTGGGCCTTCAACTACTAGGCCTTCTCCTATCGTGCATAGGGATCACTCCCTGGGTGCAATCATGCATCAGGTGCCTTCAGGCCTTCATCGTAAAGGTACAGGACCACTCCTTGGAACACATGAAGGATCACTTAAGGGTCTCAGCACAGGTGTTCAACTCCTTAAAATGGTGGTCAGCCCAGGGCAGTGTACACAAAGGTATACCCATATGCCGCCCAGATCCTCGGGTTCTCATAACCAACTCCAGCCTGGAGAGCTGGGGCTCACAGCTGGGGGCCCAAACAGCTCTAGGCATCTGGAGCCTGGAGGAAAGGGCCCACAGCATAAACCTTCTAGAGCTAAAAGCGATCAAGCTGGTGCTGTGAAGGTTCCAGCCCAGCCTAGAGGGGAATCCTGTCCTGATTCAGTCAGACAACATGACCACCATCAATTGTGAACAACCAAGGGGGAGCAAGGACCCCAGTGCTACATGCAGAAGCAATGGAAATTATATGATGGGTAGAGAACTGTCTCCTATTTCTCAGAGCAATTCATGTAAAGGGAGACCTGAACCAAAAGGCAGATTAGCTCAACAACTCTGAGTGGTGCCCGAATTAGGGAGTCTTTAAGTTAATTGTCCAAATGTTCAGCGTTCCCTCAACCAATCTATTCATGAACCATATGTATGCAAAGAGACCAGAGTACTTCACCAGGGAGGTAGATCCCAGATCTGGGGGACAGATTGCCTGTTGCACAGATGGCTGCAGGGTCTCCTCTGTGTTTCCACCCTTCCCATTACTAGGGAAGGTGGTTGAGAAAATAAAATGAGAACAGATAGCAGTCATATTGATAACTCCACATTGACTGAGGAGACTCTGGTTTTCAGACTGAAAATAGGACCTCCACTACAATTCTCAAAGAGATGGGACATCCTCTCACAAGATCGTCTTCATCATCTGGAAGCTAGTTGGCTGCATCTAACAGCCTGGCTATTGAAAGGGAAGTGCTGGTCCCACTGGGTTTGTCCTTCAAAGTCATCAAGACACCGCTTTCATCTAGAAGAGTATCGACGTTGAAAATGCATTCTTCCATCTGGGCCAAGTTCTGGTGCTAGGAACACAAAGCAAATCTTAGAAATCCCAGCTATTTTGGACTTTCTTTGAAAATGCTTTGACAAAGGTCTCCAGCCCAGCGCCATAGCATGACGGGTATCTGCCCTCAGTAGCACGATGTTTGTGGGATCCCTGGGTTCTCTGGCAGAGCACCCCCAGGTAGCCAAATTCCTTAGAGCACTCTGATTAACTGAGTTAGCAGTCAGGCCACTCAACTGATTGTATTGAGAGCCCTGACAAGCCATCCCATTGAATCACTGACATCAGTGTCAGCATTCTATTTGTCCATCAAAACTGGCTTTTTGATACCCATTATGTCTGCCAGGGGAGTGTTGGAGCTGGCAGTCTTTTCTATGCAGGAACCTTACTGTTCGTTCCACAAGGACGAGTTGGTGCTTAGGACTCTGGAATTGTTTGGTCTGAAGGTAAACTCTTCCTTCCATGCTTCCCAACAGGTGGTTCTCCTATTATTCTGTCCAAGGCCACAACATCTTACTGAGAGGGAATGGCACACCTTAGATCAGTGGTGGGCAACCTGCGGCCCATCAGGGTAATCTGCTGGTGGGCTGCAAGACAGTTTGTTTACATTGACCATCCACAGGCATGGCAGCCCGCAGCTCCCAGTGACCGTGGTTCACCATTCCCGGCCAATGGGAGCTGCAGAAAGCAGCGGCCCTCCGCCCAGCGCCCTTTGGAGTGGCAGGCGGCGCGTGGCCCCTACTCCCGAGCACTGGGCAGCACAGCCCCAGGGCCAGGGGACCCCAGCACTGGGCAGCCCCAGCTATCCCAAGTCCCAGCCACCCTAGCCCCAGCTGGCTTCCCTTCCTGGAAGAGAAGCAGCCTACCTGGGCTGGGGTCAACTAGCAGCAAGAAGGGAGGGGGCCAGTGGGAGGAGTGTGGGCAGGGCCACGTGGGGCTGTTTGGGCAGGTTGTCTTCCCCTGCCTGTTGGACACTCCACCCATGTTTTTAAGGAATAACCAACAGTGGAACCATTGTTTCTCTAAAACTAATATTAAACAATTACTGTAGATTAAATGTCTGAAAACGAGAACAATGCATAGTTGAATTGTACTTCTGATGTTTTTAATATTCATTTCAGCTACATCAGACTCTGGAAGTTTTGCAGTGTCACGTTCTCGGCGTGAGAAAAAATCTAAAAAAGGACACCAAGAAGCTCTAGAACTCTTGAAAAAGGCCAAGGCGGGTGAAAAAGTAAAATATGAGGTAAATAGGTCAATCTTTTCTCTTAGACTTTCTATATAAAAACCTAAGTTGAGTTTTGGGAATATTGATCTTTGTCCTAACCTGTATAAAGCTGATCACTTGCTTCTGGAAATTATGGGGAACGTTAGGAAAACAGTATTCAGTCAAGACAAACTTGCCTGAAAGGTGTTTTCTTAGTAAAATTTTTTCATGAGACAGTAGTTATTTCTGTATTTGCCACTTCTCTGACCCTTGACATTGGAAATTAAAGAAATTGGTGAGCAACATTTAATTTTCAGCTATTAAAATGGCTTAATGCTTGAACATAAAGTTTGATCTGCCTTGACGATTATTCTATAGTGAAAGGCTTGCATTCAGGACTTCAGCATGTATCAATTAAATAGTGGACTAGGAAACAACTTAACTTATGATTTTCAAAGTATTATGTGACCCAAGTATGGTAATGTTAAGGCACTGCATCTTGGAAGGAAAGGAAAAGTCAATTTATATTGACGTATTAAACTACTACAAAGTACAGCAAAATGACATAGTAACTAACCAGATATGCAACCCCAAATAGCCTTTTTTCACTCACCTGGATGTGGACAGAGGTCTGGGGTAATCAGACCATTTAAGATGCATGTTCAGCTTAACAGTGCCTTGTTTCTCAGTCCAGGTCTATGCTACATACTCACTTCAGTATAACTATCCACACCTCTGAGTGACATAGTTATATCGATCTCAGCACTGCCCACACAGGAAGGGGGGTTATGTCGTTGATGGGAGAGCTTCTCCCACCAACGTAGCTACTGCCTCTTGCAGAGGTGGAGTTATTAAGCCAATTGGAGACCAGACGCGCTACAGCGGTGCAGCTGTGCTGATGCAAGTTGGTAGTGTAGACCTGCTCTCAGTCATAACTTTTTGTTAAATTAAAGTGTTTGCTAAGATTACATTGAAGTTGATATACCTTGTGAAGCTTCCTGGTGGTACCCGTGGTTGTGAGGCACCTCACTCTCAATTCCCTTAGCTGAGAGAGCCTTGTATGTTCCTGCTGTTGGTCAGTTCCCCAGCTCCACGAGCCTCAGGCAACATGCACGCTGCTTTCCAGGCCAGTCTCACTGTTTCTTACCAGGTTAAGGGTAGTCACCACTCCAACCCCCGAGTCTCTCACTGCAGCACCTAGCCCCTGATCCGCGGGACACTCTCACAATTCCCAGATCTTGTACTCCCAAAGAAACAATATAAATAGCACTTAGATATGTGTATAGTAAAAACAGGAAGAAGGGTTACATATAAAGTAAAGTCATAAATGCATTCTGGAATCTAGACTTCACTAGATACTCCCTTGACTAATAAAGTTTAGCTCATAGAATCTTTCCAGTGCTTGTCAGCCAACCCAGGCTGTGGTCTGTTGTTGGTATGCGTGTGGTGTTTTTTTTTTTTTTTTTTTTTTTAACATGAAGTAAGCTGACATTGTGTTTGCAGAGTGAGTCCTATCTCTACAGTTAGTCCAGAAATCTTGTCTTCACCTGTAAACAGGACTCCCTCCTGCTGATTTATTTTTTTTTCTTGTAAATTTCCTCTCTGTAAAACCTTCAAATCTCTTCATTAGCATTCAGCTCAGACTGTAAATGGGCATCCATTGTGATCCATAGTGTTCAATTACATATAGCCAGGCACATAAACATTTCTTGCCGGACAGAAACTTTTTGATGCCCAGTGTGACACAGGCTTCCAGTAGAGATCTTGCATGACACCCTTTGGGAAACTAGTATGAAGATACTAGACCCTGGGGATCCCTGTAACCCTTTGGTATTCCTGTGTTCTCTGCCAGTTGGCACCAAGAGCTCTCTTAATGAGGTACTGTGATGCTTCCCTGGAGTGCCCAAGGTTGTGGGGCACTTCACTACCACCTGCCCTAAATATGAGGAAGCCTTGACTCTGCCTGCTGTTGACTGGTCAGGGCCCAGACTCCAGCAGTCTCAAGCAATATATGCACTCTCCTCTTAGCCTGCGTAGGGTCTGCTGTCCCTTTGGAGACAAGCAGTAGGTGCACTCCAGCCCCTGAGCTTCCCGAACACCCCCTTGGAATATCCAGCCCCTGTTCCACTGCATGCTCACAGAATTCACAGATCTGCTATTCCCAAAGGAACAGTACACCTCGGAATTCTCTCTCCTCTCAATTCACAGCACTTATGCTTGTTTTCACTATAAACATATCACAGTTTTTATTTAACAAAGAATAGAGATTGGAAACGAAGCGAGCAGAATTAATGGAAACAAAAGGTTACATGTAAAATAAAATCATAATACTCTTTCCCTAGAGCCTAAACTTAACAATACATTCTCTTGTCTCCTAAAGGTAAACTCATCCAAAGTCTTTCTCCCAGCATTAAACAACCAGACTGGCTGTGATCCTCTTGTCATAAGACAAACCAGCTGGTCCCCTTCGTGTAGGATGCCTGGGTTTATTTCTGCAACCCCATATATAGTTCAAAAGATCCATTGTTGTCACTTGTCAACAGAGTACCCCCTGCTGCTTGCTTTTTCTTGTAGAAAATCTCTCTTGGAGGCTTCGCAATCTCTTGACTTGATTAGCATTTTGCTTATACTGTAAATAGGTATTCATTGTGAAGTGTACAGTCCTCACTTTACGTATAGACAGACATAGAGTCTCCTCCCTGAAATAAATTGTTTGTCATCTTCTGGTGACCAGCCCCAACTCCCAGACCTTAAGAGCATAATTTTCACTATACATTCACCTAACTCCTTACATATTCTCTGTACATACGTTTTGCGATGATTATGGTGATCATTGTGACACAAATCATCAGTGTAAACCTTGTGTGACATCCTTTGGCAAACTATTGTCTAGAGATCAGACTTGGAATCCCTATAACCCTTATGCTCCTTTGTGCCCTCTGCCAGCTGGCACCAACAGTTCCCACACTCTCATACCTCATCTTCGTATTTGAGAAAAGAAACCCAATCATTATAGCTCTTCTTTCCGAGGAATCCATTTCTTTAAGGAAAGCAGATAGTATGTGGGGGCGGGGGGGGGGAAGGTCAGTTGACGAATTCATTCATTGCCATAGTGAACTGGAGTTTCAGCATCACACGATAGCTGTTTTATTTTAATAACATCTTCCCTATTGGATCTTTCATTACTTGTGACTAGAGCCCTGCAGATCCACGGGTATCCACTTTATATCCGTGGACCGTTTCTGCAGATAGAGCCGTGCGTGGCTACAAAATTTGTATCCGCATCCGCGCTGACGGTAAGAGCCAGGTGGGCAGCTGTGAGGAACCATGGCACAGATCCTCCACCTGCCCTGGGTGAGGGATTTGGGGGGCTGAGACACTGGGCGGGGGCTGCTTGGGCTCCCAGGGAAGGTGGAATGTCCGCTGTAACTCCCCACAGCTGCTAGCGTGGCTCTCCCCGACCTGGCTCCAGATGAGGAGGGGGGCAGCTCAGAGCCGCAGCCTGGCCATGGTAAGAGCTGGGAGGGCAGTGGTGGGGACCTGCTGTGGATCTTTCACTTGCTTTGGGCAGGGGGCCTGAGCAGCCACCGGGCAGCTCCACAGGTTTCCCTGGCCAGGCCAGCGTGGAGCCCAGCTGGGGAGCTGCGGCGGACCCTCCACCTGCCCGCAGTGCAGGTCCCTGCGACGCAGGCTCCCTGCCCAGCCAAGGGCAGGTGGAGGGTCTGTGACTCCATGCGGGATCCCCACAGCTGCCCACGTGGCTCTCCCTGACTGGGCTCTTGCGGGCGGGATGCCTCGGAACCTCAGCCCAGCCCTTAGTGTAGAGCCCTGCAAATCTGTGGATATCCGCAGATAATTTTTGCAGATAGTGGATCAGATGCAGATACACATTTGTGTACAGTAATTCCTCACTTAATGTAGTTATGTTCCTGAAAAATGTAACTTGAAGCGAAACTATGTTAAACGAATCAGGGTTAGGTTCCAAGGGAATTTTTTTTGCCAGACAAAAGGCGTTATATACATAAACTGCTTGTTTAAAACTTATACTGTTTAATACTATACTCAGCAATGATGTTTGTGAAACTCTTCCTCCTCCCCCCCACCACCCTTCCAGCCTCCTGAATGCTGGCAGAGTTCAGTTCTGATTGATGGTGAAAAATTAACAGGTGCTCTGCACCCACTGGCAGCGAAGCTCCCCCTGCCCCTGCCTTGCTGCCTCCTTCCCTGAGTGCGGTGCTTTCCCGCTTCCCCCGCCCCCCCCCCCCCCAAAAGTCCTAAGCGCTGCCAAACAGCTGTTTGGAGGGAGGGGGAAGAGGCAGAGAAGAGGAAGTTGTGCAATGCTCCCTTGTAGGAGTCTCTGGAAGAGCAGCAACTTTACAAGCAGTGGACAGAGCAGGCAGCCAAATGACATTAGAAGGAAGCATTGCACAACTTTAAACGAGCCTGTTCCCTAATGGAGCAGGGACGTAACATCGAAAAAACATTAAGCGGGAGGACATTAAGTGAGGAGTTACTGTATCTGCTCAGGGCTCTACATGTGACGGCATCCCCGGGGTACAATCTGGAACTGGGCTATCGCTGTGGCCCCTTAACTTCCCAGCCTGGGCTGTCGCCCACAATGCTTTGCTAATGGCAAGCAGCAGCACCCCTCCAGGTGCTGTTATCACTCAGCACCACAGGATGTGGAGCTCCACATCCAGCTAGATTGCATGAATGTTCCCAGAGCCGCTCACGAATCATTCAGAGAAAGGCACCAGCAAATCTCCCAAGCCCCCAGCCTTGCACCCCAGAACTGTACTGTCTTGCCCTGGTCAGAAGCCTGACCAGTGTAAGTTCATTACCCAGTCAGCCCCTCCTTTGATGTGGAGAGGATACACACTAACCTATGTAAACTGAGATGAGATTTTGCCAAGCATTTCAACCAAAACAGACTGTTTTAGGTAAAATATAAAATAGTCTTTTTTGACTACAGAAAGGTAGATTTTAAGTGATTTATAAGCAGGTACAAGAGGTCCGAGATAGTTACCAAAGAAAATAAAAGGTCAACGCTCAGTCTAAGGCTATGTCTACACTATGGCCCTTACAGCAGCACAGCTGTACTGCTGCAGCTGCGCTACTGCAAAGTCTCTTGTGTAGCCGCTCTATGCTTGGGGGGGGTGGGGGGGAAGAGAATTCTCCTGCCAGCATAAATAAATCACCCCCAATGAGCGTCTCCCCAAGAGAATGTCTCCTGCCAACATAGTGTTGTCCACACATGCGCTTTTGTCTGTGAAACTTATGTCGGTCAGGGGTGTGGTTTTTTTCACACCCCGACTGGCAAAAATTTTGCCGACAAAAGTGCTAATGTAGAGAGAGCCTAAATCTTAAACCTTATTAGACTAGGCAGTATTTAGAGCAAGCAGTTTTTCTCACCCTGTTGGATGTTGCAGGTAGGTTACAGTTCTTAATACACAGGCTTCCTCTTTAAGCCTAGGATGAGTCTCCTCAGTTAGTCTTTTTTTCTTCCCAGTGTTCTTGTTGCTTCCAGGATAGGTGGGGGAGGCGAAGGGTAAAAGCATGGTGCACTGTCCCCTATTTTATATCCTCAATCCATGTGCCTGGAAAATACTAGCTCAGACCTATCCTAATGGGCTTTGCTGAATCACAAAGTTGAGCAATCTGCCATTGTGTGATGCTTGCGCAGCTCTTACAGCATTGTAAATTCCTTTTTTACAACTCCCCTGCTGATTTAATGGTCATTTAACACCCACCTGGAAATGGATAACCCCCTTAGTTGTCAGGGAGAACTGGCAGTGGATGACCCTGAAACTTGCAACATATTTCAGTAACAACCATACAGCAAAATCTCATAACTTCATACACGTAAAATCTCATAACTTAATAACAATATACATATTCTGACAGAACAATCTGTTTCAGCATATCATGACCTTTCATATGATATCTTACATGGTATGCCTTGCATGAAATAAATCCTAATTATATGATGGGGTGAATATGGGGGTTCCAGGGTGCTGTTTTGAGGTACATAGTGCCATAATACTAAAAAGCAAAAATGAAACGCCTCAAACTGAAGGAAGATTTGCACTTGCTATTTGTGAACAGTTCACCTGGTGTGATTAGAGAAGAAAAATCCAATCTAGTCTGAGGCCTTGATAAAGCTGCTTTATTAAAAATATGGTAGCTTGAGAAGTGCTAATTCTAAATATGCCTTGCTTGCAGGTTGAGGAGTTCACAAGTGTTTATGAAGAAGTTGATGAAGAACAATACTCCAAGATGGTCAGGGAACGCCAGGATGACGATTGGATTGTAGACGATGGTGTGTAAGATTAATTTAGGGGGCTCCCATAATATGCTGAGTAGAAACATAAGAATATTCTTTCATATATTTCTAAGCCACAGGTTGAATGGCTTACAAGTTCCAATATCGTTTGTATGCATTTTAAAACACAAATAATAAAAATTTACCCTGAAAGTATCTTAACTGCATCAGGTTGCATGAGGACCTTGCCTCAAAATGTAAATACCTCAGTGCCCTCTATAGATCAGTTATAATACAGACCAAAAAAATGGGCTTCTACACAGAGACTTTTGGCCTAGATTTTTAAAGCAATTTAGGTGTTGCGGCACTCAACATCACAATGCCTAAGTGCCTAAATCTCTTTTAAAAGCAAAAATCAGAGTCCTAAATCAATTAGGCATTGTGTCACTGAGTGCCGAAACACACAAATAGCTTTAAAAATCTGGGTCTTTATGCCAAAGCATTGTTGAGTTTATAATAACGCATTCAAGCTCAGTGATTCAAATATTTTACATTGACTGCAGATACAGTGACTTTGTTCCATTTAAAAATGGTTCCCTATTGCAAACTACAGATATTTTTTTAGTTGATTGTGTATTAAAGTAGTTACTTTGATCCGAACTTGGTTTGTGTTTTTGTTTATTTTTGTACTCAAAATATATAAATTTATAAAGTAATGAAAAATCAAGAGCTTGTTAAACAGAGGAAGCCCCTTAGCGATGGAGATTAAGTTTAAATTTCATCTTTCTAACGTTGCAAAGGGTCACTCTAAGTATATTTTTAACTTTCTTGTACAGATGGGATAGGTTATGTAGAAGATGGAAGGGAGATCTTTGATGAAGATCTAGAAGATGATGTCCTTGGTTCCAAGAAGAAAGGTAAATGAATTGAACTCTTGAAAGTTTCTCTGGTTGCTTTTTTAAAAAGGTGCATACAGTTGGGTACTTCTGTTGACGTCATGCAGTGAAAATGGGTCAGTAAGCCCAAATATTAGCACAATGAGCATAGCTTCCTGGGAAGGACAACTTGCACCAGCTTCTTTAGGTCCATAGTTGCTCCTGGTTGAGATGGATGTGCTATTCCTACTGCTCCCTGTCTGTTGTAGCTGTTTTCATAGAGCTCATCATACTATGTAATTGTTGTATACATTCAGACTGTACTTGTATTGTGACGTTCACCATGGATTCAGGTGATATCGGCAGTGACTGAGGTTTCATAAATGTGTCTGGAATCAGGGTTTGGCCTGCAGAGCATCTCACACATGATCACCAAGAATAAAAAAAGAGGAAGTGATTATCAGAGCTTAGGGTGAGCTACAGCCAGGGAAATCACACTCATATAACTACATGCTCCCTCCCCTGAACACCAGGGTTTTTACCACCCCTTCCTCCTTAAGGCTCTCTTGTAGGCTCCTGTTTGCTTCTTTCAGCCTGCATCTGGGAAATCTCTTTTGTTCCCCTTCAAATATCTTTGCTTCCTAAGATAACTCAGGATTACCTTTGGATACAGCTAATCTTATGTCTCAGGCACTGTCACCTCAGGGCAGGCATAACATCCGTTGCCTTGTCTATAGTATGAAGTTGAACCATAATATTTGTACAAGTGGGATATTACAGAATCATAGAAATGTAGGGATGAAAGGGACTGAGAGGTCATCTAGTCTAGCCCCCTGCACTGAGACAGGACCAAGTATGCTTAGACCAGGAGTCTCAAACATGCGGCCCGCGGGATTCTTTCATGCGGCCCGCCAAGTTCCCCGCGCACCCCTCTGCCTACCCCATGGTGCCGTGAGCCCAGTGCCGCTCCCTGAAGCGGCCGAACCATGCCCCTGCGGGGCCCAGGGAGGAGCAGGGGGCAGAGGGCTCTGTGCATCACTCTTGCTTCCAGGCACCACCCCCCGGAACTCCCATTGGCTGGGAATGGGGAACTACGGCCAATGGGAGCTTCAGGGGAGGTACCTGGAGAAGTGGCAAGAGCAGCACATGGAGCCATGTGCCCCCTCCCGCTCCCCAGGATGTGGTTCCAGCCGCTTCATGGAGCAGAGCGGCCAGGGCAAGCTTGCAGTGAGCCTGCCCCGGCCCTGGTGTGTGCTGCTGCCACCCCAGAGCTGCTCTAGGTAAACTGGGCTGGAGCCCACACCCCAACTCCCTGCCCGTCCCCTGCCGCACCCTGAACCCCTCCTGCACCTCAACCCTCTGCCTAGAGTCCCCTGCTGCACCCCGCACCTCAACTCCCTGCCCTGAGCCCCCTGCCACACCCCGCACCACTCCTTCACCCCGTGGGGGCAGTGATGGGGTGGGGACTTCGGGGAAGGGGTTGGAATGGGGGCGGGGCCAGAGGCAGCAAGCCGGGGGTGTCAGTGATGCGGCCCTCGGGCCAATGCACTAGTTCTCATGTGGCCTTCATGGTCACTTTGAATTTGAGACCCCTGGCCAAGACCATCCCAAAAATCTGTTTTAAAAGCCTGCAATGAGGGGGATTCCACAACTTCCGTTGGAAGCTTTTCCAATACTTAACTATGCTTTATATTTAGGAAGTTTTTGCTTATATTTAACCTAAATCTCTCTTGCTACAAATTAAGCCCGTTACTTCTTGTCCTGCCTTCAGTAGACATGGGGAACAATTGATCACAGTCCTCTTTATAACAGTCTTTAACATATTTGAAGACTGTTATTGGGTACTCCCTCTGTCGTCTCTTCTCAAGACTAAACTTACCCAGTTTTTTTAGCCTTTATCTTGTTGTCCTAAACCTAGACATCGCGCTTTCTGAACAGTTTTCATTTGTGTAGTACAAATGAATGTGAATAGCATGAATGTGCAATTAGAGTGTTGATAGTTGTAGTAGTAGTAGTAGTATTTACTATTTTGTCAGTAAAACTGTTCATTTCAGTGGTCAGCAGTGATCTATGTTGGTTCACAATTGGCAGGTTAATTAATAAAAGTTAATGTTGTTACTACAGGTTTGTATGGATAAAAACATTACCATGCTTTGGTTCTAGCTGTATCCTTAATAGTTGACTAACTTTCTATTAAGTGTATACACTAAGTTATACTACATTATGTCTGCTGTGTCTTCTCTACTGGGCCAATGAGGACTTCCTTCTGCCCTGCCAAGCTTGGGAGCACCAGCTTCTTTAGATCCATAGTTGCTCCTGGTTGAGATGGATGTGCTATTCCTACTGCTTCCTGTCTGTTGTAGCTGTTTTATAGAGCTGCTCATAATACTATGTAATTGTTGTATGCATACAGACTGTACTTGTATTGTGACATTCACCGTGGATTCACCTCTGTACTTTATTGTGGATCCCTAGAAAGCTCTGCTAGGGAATAATGTGGGTTTTTCAAGTACAATATACCATCCTGTTATGTTGGGGAAAACGCTATAAAATTTTTATCAAGAATGCTTTGTCCCTGATTTTCTTAGTTGCATTGGTCCAGAAGAAAGCAGCTGCCTTGGGAGGTTGTGCAGACTTTTATAAACTGCATGTGACTTTACCAAATGCTGTGGCTTATTTTGTTTAAGTATGGGCCCTGGATTTTAATGGTATTTAACTATAAGTGGTGACATAAGTTTTACAGTTGTCAAGGTTCCTTCCCCACTCTGAACTCTAGGTACAGATGTGGGGACCTGCATGAAAACCTCCTAAGCTTACTTTTACCAGCTTAGGTTAAAACTTCCCCAAGGTTTTTACCCTTGGACTATTTTACCCTTGGACTTTCGCTGCCACCACCAAACATTTAACCGGTTACTGGGAAAGAGTTGTTTGGAAACGTCTTTCCCCCGCAAAATCCTCACCAAAACCTTGCTCCCCCCTATTCTGGGGAAGGCTTGATAAAAATCCTCACCAATTTGCATAGGTGACCACAGACCCAAACCCTTCGATCTTAAGAACAATGGAAAAAAAGCATTCAGTTTCTTACAAGAAGAATTTTAATATAAGAAAAGGTAAAAAGAATCACCTTTGTAAAATCAGGATGGTAAATACCTTACAGGGCAATTAGCTTCAAAACATAGAGAATCCCTCTAGGCAAAACCTTAAGTTACAAAAAGACACACAAAGACGGGAATATTCATTCTATTCAGCACAGCTTATTTTCTCCGCCATTTAAAGAAATCATAATCTAACGCATATCTAGCTAGATTACTTACTAAGTTCTAGGACTCCATTCCTGTTCTGACCCTGGCAAAAGCATCAGACAGACAGACCCTTTGTTTCTCCCTCCCCCCAGCTTTTGAAAGCATCTTGTCTCCTCATTGGTCATTTTGGTTAGGTGCCAGCAAGGTTATCCTAGCTTCTTAACCCTTTACAGGTGAAAGGGTTTTTCCTTTGGCCAGGAGGGATTTTAAAGGTGTTTACCCTTCCCTGTATTTTTATGACAACAGTTCTTCTCTTTTATCTAGAACATCACGAAAAAGCTGCATTTGAGTAAATTTCAAGTTTCACTTTTAAATCACTATGAAGAATTATTTTTGTACAGAAAAAGGATGTGATTGCTTTCAATATATGCTGAAAAATACATTTCCCTTAGCAAACCTTACGTGCAACCTTTTTTGTAGAGGTTAGTGGAACAATATTCAGGACAAATTTGTGTAGTCTTGTTACTCAACTTTCTTCAAACTTACTGTTCAACCTGCAGAGTAAACCGGCTAACTCTCAGACCAAACCAGTGTGGCTAGCCAAAGGTTTAGTAGGGCAAAAACAACGCTTATAATAAAGCTCTGTAAATTTCTTGTAGCCATTTAGATATTTGTCATCTTTTGGTACTGTGTTTATAAAATGTTTTAAGTTTGATAAACATTCAGTGCTATCTGCATGAAGCTGCGTCAATGGTGGTTGGGGTCTAATGTTTTAATGACCGGCTCTCTAATTGGATCACTTTCATAAGTTAAAAGTTATTTCAATGTTAAGTCGTACAAACATTTTCAAAAATCCAGAAAGTCTTTTTGTCTTCAAACAAGTGTAATTAATTTCTTAAATATGGAAATGTCTGTTCATTTTTTTCAGTATTGGTCTACTTTAAAGAGGTTGGGGCTTTACACATTTCCATATGTAACGTGCATGCTTAAGCCTGATGTTATATATTCATGAACGTACAGTAAATCTAATTTATACTTCTAGTTCCATCATGGAAAATCTATAGAGATTTACAAATCGTATACAAGGATCTCTTTCTCCACTAAAAAGGTGAAATGTTGCAATTGTGTAATGTCGTTTTGCTGCTCTAGCATCTTCAGATGGAATGTGCAGGATGTAATTACCCAAACTGGATTTTGACCAAGACAGCAGTTTAATATCTGCACTCTTGTCAAAAATGCCGTAGGATCTCCACTGGCAACAATTGATCAGCATCTCTTGCAGCTCATGAAAGATTGCACTTTCAATAGCGTAGTGCCCCTAACATTATGCTGGGCTCAATACTGACTCTCAGGAAAGAGTGCCTCTTACTGAAGTATAAACACAGTTTCTTATAACAACTGCGTTTACCATAGAGGCTTTCTGTGCTAGTAATGGGCTACTCATAATGAGCTTGTGAGATGAGACAGGATTTCAGAATAGGCAGCAGGTTTAAAACAAACAAAAGAAGTATTTTTTCACACAACGCACAGTCAACCTGTGGAACTTTTTGCCAGAGGATGTTCTGAAGGCCAAGACTATAACTGGGTTCAAAAAAGAACTAGATAAATTCATAAAGTATAGGTCCATCAATGGCTATTAGCCAGGATGGGCAGGGATGTTTGCCAAAAGCTGGGAATGGGAGACGGGGATGGATCACTTGATTACCTGTTCTGTTCATTCTTCTAGGGCGCCTGGCATTGGCCGCTGTTGGAAGACCACATACTAGGCTAGATGGACCTTTGGTCTGACCCAGTATGGCCATTCTTATGTTCTTTAGTGTTTTCTTTGACTGAATCTCTTTTGGTTCTTGTGAAAGCTACCAGTTAATAGCCTTGAGGACAGAGGTCATCTGTTTATCTGCAGCATATGTACAGAGGCAAAGGAAGCTTCTGCATAGCTCCCTGTGGGCAGATCTATGCAAACATGAAGTTTGCAGCAAGCTGGAGTATGAATCTATCCCACACTAGCTGTCCATGCGGACCCTGATGATGTGCACTAATGAACTAGACATGCTAGGTAACTTGACTAAGGTCACATAGAAAGTCATTTGGCAAAGCAAAGAATCACACCTTGTCTCCATAGTCCTAGGCTTGCTCACTAACTGTTGGACCATCTTTCCTCTATGCAAATACTAGTATGAAAAGCGCCTCTGCTGTACCATACTCTGGAGCAGTGGTTCTCAACCTATTTACTGTTACAGGCCACATATGCAGCCCAATGAGTTATCTGGGTCGCATCCAATACTACCTCTATGGCCCTGAGGATGTCACATAGGCTGCATTACTGCTCTGGAGTGACCACGTTTTAGTATGAGAGAGGTGGTTCAGTCATTGGCCTCTGCGATGCTTCCAAGAAGGCTACAAACTCTGGTGATATGTTTTTGTAATGTAATGCCTTGCATGAACTGCCAACTTACGCTGGATTTGAACAAGTAGCCTAAAGGTTAAAGATGGTCCCTTTCCCAATTTCATCAACTATCCAGCCCCCACTGATAACTGGATCCTTTAATTATTTGAGAAATCATTAATCTCTCTTGCTCCAGTAGGAAAAAGTGACAAAACATGCACAAATGACAAAAAGAATGTGAAGAAGTCTGTGGTGTCAAAGCCAAACACTATCAAAACTATGTTTATGGCTAGTGCTGGGAAGAAAAACACAGATGTAAGTTGTATTTTTATATTTCAATTGAAACGTCCTACATTCAGTTAGACTTGTAACTTTATTTTCTTCACTCAAAGTGACAAATGTTTTGGTTACTGCTGTTCTGACGTTTGTTTGTTTGTTTGTTTGTTTATTTATTTATTTATTTATTTATTTTTAATCAATTGGCACACTAGCCAGACTTATCAAAGCTCCCGTTGGGAGTTTCTGGGTGCTGGTCACTCTTGAAAATCTGGCCCATGGTATGCGGAACCTCCTTATTCTGCATGGACCGAGTCTTTTGGTTCAGTTAAGTGCATATAATTAAGCTATATAGCTAATACAGCCATCTAATATTTTACAGAAAACTGTAGACTTGTCCAAGGATGACTTACTCGGGGATATTCTGCAAGATCTGAATGCTGAGGTAAGTAGTTGAATTTTGAGGGGTGTGATGTACTGAACCCCCAATCAATGATGCAGTTCATCCAGTTGTCAGTTTGTAAAAAAAAAACAAAACAAAACAAAAAAAACCAACCAAACCTGGATCACCTAAGATTTTGTTATTTTAATGAAGTCATTCCCAACTCCTGGCTGTGACAATCTTTGTCCCAGAGTAGCAGCCGTGTTAGTCTGTATTCGCAAAAAGAAAAGCAGTACTTGTGGCACCTTAGCTTATGCTCTAATAAATTTGTTAGTCTCTAAGGTGCCACAAGTACTGCTTTTCTTTTTGCGAATCTTTGTCCCATGAGTCATCTTTAGGTACCCATGAAGTCGGGTCAGCCAATGACTTTAGTTAATCAGCATGACAGTACTATATTACTATATTAGCAGACTTCCTTAAAATTATGAAGACTAACACTTTCAACGGCATGTATCACAATGTCCTTTGGGGTTATTGAACATGACATGTCATTAATATAAATGAAAATTATAATTATATTTTTAAAAAATTAGAATATTATCATGTCCTTCACTTAGCTTTAATATAAATATTAGATACTCATCCCATACTATCTGATACCATATTTTACCTTATAACTGATACCTGATACCTTAACTGTTACTAACATCACAAACATCTAAATAGTTCAGGAAATGCTTTCATGCTATCCTGATGTTTGCTGTTGCAAGGCATATGTGGAATACCCAACTTTGTGGAAGGTAAGTGAGGAAAAACATTTTAATACAAAATACTTTCATCCTATTTTCACTTCAGCACACAGTTGTTGCTGTGGAATAGTTGGCTAGTTAATAAAGCTTTGGAGTTCACTTTGTCATACGCTTCTCCTCATGTTCTTAATAGCATTAGCTCTTTCTGCATTTATAGGCATAAATGTACATCTTAAAATTGCTTGTCCACTAGTATGCCAACTACTTGTAGAAAACCAACTACAAATCTTCCTTAATCACACATTCTCCTTAACTGTTTCAGTGGTAGCTGTGTTAGTCTGTATCAGCAAAAAAAACGAGGAGTCCTTGTGGCACCTTAGAAACTAACAGATTTATTTGGCCATAAGCTTTCATAGTCTAGAACCCACTTTATCAGATGTAAGATCTGATAAATTTGTTAGTCTCTCTAAGGTGCCACAAGGACTCCTCGTTTCCCCCCCCCCCCCCCCCCACCTTAACTGTTGACTTTACAAACTGTTTCAGTAGACAACATGTCACACTTATGACTCTCCGCCATAACTGATTTTTTTAACTTTTTTTTGTCATACTTCATATTAAACGTAGTCTAAAAAAATCTATGGTGAGGGATGGGAAGCATTTGAAAAACTTTCCATTACATCCACACATTTTTAACTGAATTTCTCTGGCTCTTGTGGATCTCCAAACTTCATCCAAACCAAATTCATGAAGACTTGTCATCAAGATTCCTTCTTTTATTTAAATGCTAGCAGTCTGCTTGATGCTGTATAAAATATAAGGGAAGATGGTCCCTCTCCTGTGACTTATGATCTAAAATTTTTATTGACTTTCTTTTCACATCAGGATTTTGTATAATTAATATATTATCAGTTGGCATCATACTCCCACTACTGCTTTGGCTGTTCTGGACCCTCTGGGCCTTTGTTTTGCATCCTCCTCTAGTTTAGGAGTAAGCTATGTAGCTGCTTTTAATTTTTTTTTTTAAAGTTAATTTTTTCACAATGTTAACACTCAAAACCAAAACTTTTATTAGAATCCTTGTGGCCTTATCACTTTAAGTGAATTTGGGGGGAAAAAAGTGGCTTAGCTGGTGTGGAAGGATTTCTTACTTGCTTTGAGAGCGTTTCCCCAAATTCCCTGAGTGAAGACACTTCATAGTGTCACTTTTTTTGTTGGTTTCAGAGTAGCAGCCGTGTTAGTCTGTATTCGCAAAAAGAAAAGGAGTACTTGTGGCACCTTAGAGACTAACAAATTTATTAGAGCATAAGCTTTCGTGAGCTACAGCTCACTTCATCGGATGCATTTGGTGGAAAAAAAAAAATGCGTCCGATGAAGTGAGCTGTAGCTCATGAAAGCTTATGCTCTAATAAATTTGTTAGTCACTAAGGTGCCACAAGTCCTCCTTTTCTTTTTTTTGTTGGGACTCTGATACTTTTGCAGTAACTGATGCAGCATGCATGCATGTAGGGTTAGAGGGAGAAGAGAAAAATTGGTTGGCTTTTTCTGTCTGTCAAATTCTAATACAGGGCCATTCTCATGTTCTCCCTCCTCCTTTTTAGACCATTCAGATAACTCCACCTCCAGTTGTAAAGCTAAAAAAGAAAAGACCTGTTGGAGCTTCACTGAATCCTTTCTCTATACAGTCACAGGCCCATACGGTAAAGTTGCAGATCCAAATTGGTTTGGTTTTTTTTTTTTTTTTTTTTTGCTTATGGCTAACTTATATTTTGAATAAGTAAACTCCTGTTTTATTATTGGCTTCCTTAGTAAAAACAGAAGGTCTGTAATTTCCTTTTTGGTACTCTAATATAGAGATGAAAATACACTTTTGCCTCTGACTATCTTTGTAGTTGGATGAGTACATGCTGTAGCTTCAGTTATCACTAAACCATTCATACAGTGCTGTAGAGTTGCATGACACTACACATAGATACTTCATATGCACTAAAGCTATCTAAACAAGATATGAGAAAAGGATATTGAAAGTTTTAAGGGAGGATGAATTTTTAAATGAATTTGGAGGAAAAGACACTTGGCAGATGAGGGCACAATGGAAAAGGCATGAAGTGAGGTGGGAAAAGGAGATCAGGCAGAAAGATTGCAAAGAGCTTGTTCAAAGAGTTGAAAATGGAAAGATGTAAATAGGGGAAATGTTGTTTAAGAATGTGGGTGCGTATACAGATCTTCAGTTTTGCAGAAGGTGGGGAACCAGTGGCAGACTTCTGATAGGGGTAATATGGTTTGAGAGGAGGCATGAAAGATGACTCTAGCAGCCACTTTTTGGAGAGACTCACTGCTAAGAAGCAGGGAGACTGAATGGTAGGCTATTGCAATGTCAAAAGCCTTGATATATGGGCAATGATTTTAGCAGTGGAGACAATGAGGTGAGGACAGAATTTTTATTTGAAAAGACATAGTGAAAGCTGCAAGGAGGAGAGAAGAGTCAAAGACTGAGGTTCAGGACCTGGAAAGTGGGACGGATAATGGAATTATTGATGGAGAGATACAGAAACAGGAAAGCTGAGAAGTTAATGTTTGAGGAGGTGAGTTTGAACTGGCAGCTGGGCATCCAAAAGATGTCAGGCAATAAGATACAAGACTGGGTGATGAGGAAGCCACTGGAATTTGAAAATCATCTTTGTAGTAGAAGTAGATGAAACCGGGGGAGTAGATACTGGGGAGAAAAAGAGGGGCCAGAAAAGAGAAACTGAGGAACAACAGGGAAGAGGGTCAAAGGGATTTGGAGGTGGCTGATAAATGTTCATGGGCGTAGAAAGAGATGTAGCATACGGGGACAGTTTTTAGTGAGGAATACGATTGAAGTATACAAATGGTATAGAGGAGGTAAATTCTATTTACCATTAAAATACAAGAATGACAGTGCAATTGAAAAACAAATTAAAAACTGAAACATACTCTTACACCATGAATAATTAACTTGTGGATTTGTCACGAGATTATTGAGACTAAGAGTTTAATAGGATTAAAAAAATTACCCATGTATCTAAATAAGGATCTAAACCCTGATGCTTTGGGGGTGTTAGTCAACTACTAGTTGACATAGGTTAGGAAGAAGAGACGTGCTTTTCCATAATTGTCCTGCTACTATTTTCCCCTGAAGCATACGATACTGGCCATTATCAGAATGCTGGATTAGATGGGCCACTCGTCTGATGGTCCTAGAACAGTGATTCTCAAACTTCTGTATTGGTGACCCTTTTTACACAGCAAGCCTCTGAGTGCAGCCCCCCCCCCCCCCGTAAATTAAAAATACTTATAATAGCATTAAATACTTTTTTTTTTAAAATGCTGGAGGTGAAGCGAGGTTTGGGGGTGGAGGCTGACAGCTTGTGACCTCCAAACCCTTCCCCCCATGTAATAACCTCATGGCCCCCTGAGGGGTCACCACCCACTGTTCGAAAACCCCTGTCCTAGAAGGAGCAATTAGAGGTTTTAAGAGCTGTCCGAAAGGTAGAATGAGAACCAGGAAGACTGTCTTGGAAACTAAGTGGAAGAGAGCAGGGAGTGATTAACATTTTCTATTTTAGTAGGCAGATCTGGAAACGTAAGTACAGAGAAAGATAAGTACCTTAGTGAAGGTGGCTTCAGGAGAGGGCAGAAGCTGAGTGAGAGAGGATGAGGTTGGAGAAGGTAACAGTCTAGGATTTTGGAGAGTAAGAAAGGGAATAGGCAACTTTGATCAAAGGAAGGCTTATTTAAGACAGGAATAATGATTGGGCATCTGGGGTAGACGAGATAAAAAGAAGTAGAGAGAATAAATATTAACATCTTTTAAACTTTATTTTAGTTTACAGTAGTTTATTTTTATTTACAATAAATCAGCTGCACAGACCTGTACCATTTAGTGGCTGACAGTGGACCTTTAGAGCATTAGATTGGGACTTGGGAGACCAGGGTTCTATTCGTGGCCAAGACTCTGGCCTGCTGTGGCTGTGAACAAGTCACTTCATTTTCCTGTTCCTCAGTTTCCCCATCTGAACTATATGATGACATTTAGTGAGGCTTTGCTCAATAAAGTGCATAGAACTATCAACTATTGGAAGGTCTCATGACTCCCAGCCCAGAACACCTTTTTCAAGGTTAAAGGCAGGGGGGTAGGATGAGGTAACTGCAGCTGTTCCTATGTCCTATCTGAAGCTGTAGCTCTGAGCAGACCTTGTAGGCTGAAGAGAGGGTTTGGGAACATGCGAAAGTGTAGTGAGAACATTTAGGGATTTTTTTTTTTTCGTAGCAGCAAGCCTCTAAATGCTTTGAGTATGTGCAAATGGCAACTTTTGGAGGCTTATAGCTCAGCTAAATCTAACTGAATAACAAAAGGGGCCTGCCCCCTTATCAGCTTCTCTAAGTCTCTGCTACAAAGCATACGGAAGCTGGAACTCGTCAGTGAAATGATTGGAAACCAATTTTAACATTAGGAAGACAACCTCTTTTCCCCTGACCTTGCTGTTTGAAATTAATTCTTTGCTGAAACTTTAAAAAGTATCAGCCGGAGGTAGAGCCTGTAAAGCTTCAGTCCGAACAGTTAGTTTGGCCAAGTTATAAACAATTGAAAAATTGCTTGGGCTGCCTTAACGTGGGCAGGGCCCCATGTATCCTCTGATGGGGTGGCTGTGGGATTCATTCCTTTACTACATAATAATGCTCCAGAATTGGACCTTTCATTAAAAAATTGTTCTTCCCTTTATGGTTTCAGTGAGTACCCCCAAAATGTAAACAGTCTTAAATGATGCAGTGTCCTATGTCTGCATCTGTAGAGACCTCTTAGGTCTGAGGGGTGTAGCCTGTCCTATTCATCTCAATCAGGGCCCCGTGGAATTTGGATACTATGGTTACATAAACTGGCATTCACCAATTTGCTGCAGCTAGGCTCACAACTGTATTTTTCCCCTGCCCTGCCATACCATACCTACCGCTTCCCTTACAATTGTGAGTTAATTGGAGTACAGTACGCACTCCCTGCACTGTTCCATGGAGCAAGTCAGAGTTGTGGGAGCGAGAATTTATGTATGCTGGCAAACTAGGCTCTCTGGGGAGCTAGTTGAAGCTGACAACCAGCTCCATTCTTGCCTGGCACAAATGGGGAGAAGGAGGTTCTGAGGTCGGTCTCTTAGCTCCTGAGCTGAGGCCTGGGAAGAACAGCACAAAACTCATGGCCAAAAATAATCAACAAACGCTGTCTATTAATCGTTTTCAACTATGACCCATAGAACTGCCTTTTTTTGAGTGTGGGGTTGGGAATAGAAATGGCGGTAGAATAAATGTTGCCATGGAATTGAGGAGTTGTTGCTGAGAAATTTGGTGTCGTGCTGAAGAGTGTGCAAAACCCTGACTGTAGGCCTTGTTGCCAACTTCATGTATAATTAAACACTGTAGTTCTCCTTTAACTTAAAGAAAATTAAAGTTTAATTTGTGCCTAAAATATTTTTTCAGGTAGTAACCCCTATAGTAAGGAAAGCTCCCACTACTGTCAGAAAGGAAGCTCTTTCTCCAACTACCTCTGATGCTAAGCATACCACTTATGCAGCAAAACCTGCTGCAGTCCATAAAGAGAATGGTGCTGAGTATACAATAAAAGCTGCGGAAAATGAAGAACTGGTGAAGGCAAAACCAGAGAAAGCTATTCAAGGTATTTTAAAAATTCTGGCAACGGAGACAGCAAATGTAGCATGTTCTAAAATATTGTAGTTAACATTGGGGCGAAGTGTGAAAATAGCTTTCAGTGATTCATATTAATGTAGTATACTATGTGTATGTACATACTGGAATGATATAATATATTGGTTCTTTTTACAATGCTTACAGAAGATGATCAGGGCATGATGGATTTTGAGGATGGGGATTTTGATGAACCGATGGAAGCGGATATACCAGAGACTGTCGGGGCCCTGAAGAAAGAACAGAAACTAGAAGAGAAAGGGACACAGCAAGTGGTTTCTGTGAAGGAAGATGCATCCTTTTTGTAAGGATCTGTGGTTGCAAAAAAAAACTTTTTTTGCTGAAAAAAGTTGTATTTATGACTTGCTATATTTGGACTTGATATTCACATATTTTTCTAAAGGTGTTGTTCTGTGATTGCACTGTAGGGACTTTAAAAATGTGCAGGCTGAAGGGAGTAGACTGGCTGACTGCTACTTAAGAAAAGGGATACTTCATGTTTCTGGGGATAGACCATTCCTGTCTGGGTAAACAGTATAATGTTTTATGTTAAGTGCTCAATGTATATTGCAAAGAGCTGGTAACGTTATGTGGAATGCTTAGTGCTGATGAGCAGAAATCAGGAATCACTAAAGATTTATATTACCAAATGCCTTATAATTGCCCAAAACATGAATGATAGTTAAAGCCAGTTTCCCATGGCAAAGAGTGATGCCATTGAAGTTAAAAATGCTAAAGTAATGATTTTAAGGTCCTTTTCTTATATGGGAGAGTTTTGAAGCACATTTTTAATACTGTTTCATGACTGAAAATTATGAGAAATTATCACAGAAACAAGTAATGACTCTGTCCCACCCCAAATAGCTTACAGTTGAAGGTAGCCTTGCAAACTGATGGGATTACTCATACTGTAAAGACTTGCATGTCTGGGATCTGTTCAATAGTTTAAAGCAACTTTTAATGCCTGTCTGCTGGATATACGAGAGCTATATTTGTGGGGGAAATAATGGAGTATTGCATGTTAGCTAGTTCTGGTGACGGATCTTAAGTAATGTCTTCTCAAAAGTTATAGTTGTAGTGAACATACAACCTTACTCATCTGTTTTTCAATACTTGCAGAAGTTCTTTTCTCCCTGATATGTCCTGTTGGACCAGAATGGATAAGGATGAAATTGATTTAGTTGCCTCAGAAGTTCAAGTGGACCCCAGTTGCCTGCCACTAGTGAACGGGGAAGATGGTGATCAAGTCTTCAGGTTTTATTGGCTGGATGCTTACGAAGATCAGTATAGTCAACCAGGTATCTACACATTTAAAGATGGAAAGTAACTCTCTTGTTCCCTTCATTTTATTCTAGCCATGAAGGCTGGGATTTTCAAAGGAGCCCGAGGGATGCCGAGCTGCCCTCCAAGCCTGTTGAAGTTCTCCCCCGGGAGCAGCTTTTGTAAGCTGTAATGATTTTGTAATCATTTGTAACTTGCACAGGGTTATTCCTCCCTCTATATGATATAACCACTTGACAGAATGAAAGTCTTGTCTATTATGTTTGGTCTGTTATAGTGTTGGGGGAAGGAAAAGGATTTTAGTGCTGTTAAATCAAGGGAATATGCCGACATTCTTTACCTCTGTGTGGTAGGAATGAGTTGATATCTCTATCTTCTTGGTAAGTGGTACAATAGTTAAATGAACTGGTCTCTTGCTTTTGAAAATCTAATCTGAAATCCTGATTAGATCATTCCTTTGGTCTCCTATGTCCTGATAAACCTGTCTTTGTATTACAAGTCGCATGTGTTGTAGGAGTTGGAGGAGAGGAGGCAGACTGGTTGTGCAATAGATGATGTGCAAAAATCTTCATAAAGCTCTGCCAAGATACCTCGGTCCTAGCTCGCTTATTTCATAGCTCTAGTACTTTTGGAACCTGTCTTTCGTGCATATCAACCTCATTCACACTTAGTGGTAGAGGAAAAATACCTATTTTGGAGGCTTTGGACAAATGCTCCAAGTGCTAAGTATAATCCATTTTGCAGTTACACCTTTGTTAACTTGTGGTGCCAAGGGGTTAAATAGGAGTCAGTCTCTTTGTATGCTGAGTGCCTTGAAAAGCTTCCTGATGAGAACAGCTAGTGATCACTGAAGTCATGGTGAAATCAATTATTCTAATATAAAATAGCTACTCCTTAAAGACCCTGCTATTTGTTTTTTTTACTTCCATCTTGGCTTGTAAGTCAGTGGTTGCTGAATGGAACATAATTATGAAAGGATTTATTTTTCTTGCATATGAGAAGAGATATCCTGTCCTTATTGTGACATTTTCAAGGTTGAATAATAGACTGCACCTGGTTTCAATTAGTAGTGCAGGGGGAAGTCAATTTTGACATTGTTTTTGTTTAATAGTTTCATGATTTTTATGGAAAATGGGCATAAACAATGTCAAATACATTGCTTGAAATGAAGCTAGACTGCAAGATAAATAAGACTCTAAAATCATTTGTAACTTTGAAATAGTTTTCCTTCATGATTCCCTTTCTCTGTTTTATGGAGAGAATTGGAAGGCTGTACTCCTATCTTAAAAATTCGAAGAAATAAATAATAAAATAAAAAAATACATGTCCATCTGGTGCTCTGGTCACCTGTCCCATAGCTTAAAAAGCTAAGAATAAACCAGGAACTATTCATAAATATCTCAACCTTAGCCCACACCCTTATTAAAAGCTTAATGAAGGAGGAGGGGGAGAACAAGGGAGCAAGTCCTGAAATTGAAGACCCCCCAAAAATTGTTTATTATTGAAGGAGCTCCAGCTCAGACCGCTCTGATCTCAGTAATGGCAGTATGTTGGAGGAGGAGAGAGAAATCTCTGGTAACAAAGTCCAAAATTATGTAGGGATTTTTTTATAGGTTAACACTAGGCTTATCGGCATGTAATTTTTATTTTTTAATAATTTTGGGTGGGTAATAAAGTGTTTTGAAGCATTTTTAAAATTTTTTATCAATGTAGATTTTCATGGTTGTGGGAGATTATGGGAAGAGGTTCAGATGATAGCGGGGAGTCAGACAGTGATTGAATGACAGAAGACCTTGAGATTCAAAAAGTGAAGGCTTTATAACTTGTTAATGTTGTATAATATTTAAACACATTGTTGACATCACATGTCAGACTATACAGAGTAAACATCCTTGTTCTTGAGCAGCAGTGTTCTTTTTCCTGTCTGTAAATTTCTACCATTATCAATAGAAATATTTTTGTGGGGGGGGGGGGGGGTGGAGGGGGAGTGAAATTGATGTTTAACAATAAAAAATGTAATCCTTCCAAGCCTAGTTAAAACCAAACTCCTGAATTCTACCCAGAAGCTGCTTGAAAGGTAACAGCACTGGTTTAATGTGCTCCCATCTTACAAGTCCACTTAAGTGGACTGCAGCATTCTGAGCTAGCTTCAGTTTTCAAATGTTTCCAAGGTGTAATTCCATGTAGCGTGCATTATAGCTGGTTCGTTATACCTTACTGTTGCGGTGACACAGATGTGGATAATTGTGGCAAGGTCTACAATGAAAAGAAAAGATGGGTGAAAAAGCTGTTTTGGCTACACCTGTTACCTGGACATCCAGGAGCACCCTGAATTTAACAGCATCCCCAAGTTGTCCACCTGTATTGTCGCACTCCCTTTGTGAGGGGTGCTGATGTAAATTCCACTAACTTCCAGTTGCTTCCCCTAGCCTCACCGTTCTCTCTCTTTTACCTGGATGGAGTCACAACCAGCTAGCTGTCATACAAGACCTAAGTTTTCTAGGCACTGGGAAATGCATCCCATTGCTCCAGAAGAGTCAAATGTGATGGGGATGTAGAGCTGGGTATCTTCAGCATACTGAATGCAATGAACTCTCCTCACTAACACTCCTAGTGGCCCTGTATACACACTGAAAAAGAGAGGTGACCAGCACTGTGCACAAGAGCCCTTGGGGCAGGGGAATTACTTCATTTATTTCATTGACCTGCAGTTGTAGGAAAGATTTTTGTACTTGTGGGGTCTGTTTTTTGTGTGTGCTATTTTTTTTGGAGCAGTGAATTGTCAAATATAAAACTTTCTGGATTTTATTATGGGAATTATTGTTGCTAAAATTCATAAGTTTGGGACTTGAAGCTGATAAATACTATTAAGTGAAATTTTCAGTGGATTGCAGAAGGCCTTCCATAGACTTCATTGGGTACAAAGGAGTCTTAATGTTGGAGAACTGAGTAAAGAAAAGACTTCATTGTCTTGGTTACCTTCCAAATGGAGGTGTGTTAGATGGTTTGAGCCTTTTATGGAGTGATTGATATCACACACATTTCAGCATTTTCTTTCTTCACCTACTTTTTAAAAAAATTTTTGGAAGCTCTTAAACCAATTTAGGGGGAATGAGAAGCTATAAGAAGCTATAACTCTGAGAATAGAAGATAGTGGTGTGATACCATCTTCTGTGCTTGGCATTGCTTGGTTACCAGTGTTGGAGGTATGGTGAAGGACCACATAAGTACTAGGTTTATAAAGCGATTGCTTAGATATTTGTAGAGCACTGTCTGTCAGCAGATGGAACTGTTCAAGGACTACACATTGGAAATTAATTCATCCCCAGGACCAAAGTAATCTTTATTTAGTTATACTTAAAATGGCAACTTTTCTGCTAGCAGCATCTTTGAGAATTTTTGGTTCCCTAATATCTAGTCTTCTCTTCTTTTCTCAGGTGTGGTATTTCTGTTTGGTAAAGTGTGGATTGAATCAGCAGAGACCTATGTCAGCTGTTGTGTGACAGTGAAAAATATTGAGAGAACTATCTATCTACTGCCACGTGAGATGGTAGGCCTGAATTTCAGTGGGCTGCTGATAGGAAGCTATTGAAGTAAAATACCTTTTGACTTGTTTACATGGCTGAAACAGGCTGATCATTGCAAATGTGATATTCATCATGTGAAAAGCAGAGTAGAATATTCCTGATTTTCAAGCTATAATGACGTGGCTAAGAAAAAGGCAGTTCCTTTACCTGAAACTAATGGTGGCAGTCTTCTTGAGTGACCTCCTGCTTACCATGTTAAGTTTCTAAGTCCTCTGTTTTCAGTAGTATTTCATAAATTTGATGACTTGTGAACTAGTATATATTGGTGCCATAATGTTCCCTGGCTACAAGCTTTGATTGTATGTCAAGTTTATCCATTAAAACAACTCTGAATTTTGTTGATTTGTTAATTTCTTTAAAGTTTGTTGTCAGAATCTGTAAATGAAATAATTTGATTTGACTCTCTTTAAAGCAAATGGACCTAACTTCTGGTAAAGAGATGGAGAATCCTGTGACTATGATGAATGTCTACCAAGAATTTAATGACCAGATTGCTGTAAAATACAAGATCATGAAGTTCAGATCCAAGGTTTGTCTCTCTTGTAATCATGCTCAATCCCATCCTATTTTTCTGTTTTCAGAGGGCAGAAAACTTTCAGTGGATAGCAGTGCTGGTTGGTGTGTGGGTGGAAAAGGCAAAGTTATAACTGGCGTGTATGTGTATGTTTTCCTGTAACAGCCAAGCAGTGACTGACTGAATCTTTTTCAACTCAAGAATAAGTGAAGCAGAGTTTGGAGATGGGCCTAGTATAGAACAGAATTTTAATCCCAAAGCAAATAAGATTAATGGCAGAATATTGATAAAAGGTCAGAAGCATGATCTCTGTGTGAGAAGTCAGCTTTCTTTGAGATCTAAGGCTGTATCCTGACTTTTCACACTAGGACTTGTTACATTGAAAACAGTTTTCAAATATGGTTATGACCAAACAGTTTGTATACGTGCCATCATGATTATAAATGTCAAACCTTGCTAAAATCCTGCCAACGGATTCGTTAATAGAACAGTTTTAGCCAACACAACTTTGTGAATCAATTTTGTTTCTATATTGTGGACTCCAAACCACTAATGGAACTGTTTCAGGGTCTTCCTTCTTCTTCCCCATCTCTGCCACATATACTAGAAGTCAGTGCACTACATGTATGTAGCACTTCCTGTTTACTGTAAAGCACTTTTTGCCCAAAGCTTGCTGAGGGATACACACATGGCTTTGCTTATTAGAATAGAGAAAATGTACATGCGCAGGTGAGCTAGCAACTAAACGGCAGTCCTTTTGTGATGCTCACAGTACTGATTCCTGGACAGCCAATATTCATTTCTCTTAAACATCCTAATTTTTGTAATGAATATTGAGCACAAAAGGGAAAATCACTTGTGGCCCTCTGGGTAGGGCACTGGATTAGGACGTGAAATTTGGTTCTTCCATTGACCTGCTGTGACACTGAACAAATTGCTTCACCTTGTTGCTTATTTTTTCCCTTTAGACTTTAAGCTCTCTCGGGCAGGAACTATTTTTATTATGTGACTGTACAATGCCTAGCACATTAGGGGGTCCTGATCTTTGCTGGAGCTTCTAGACACTACGGTACTGCAAACCATTAATAAGGTAGATAACGTTCCATTTTTGTGGGAATTAGGATGCCATCTTGAGATCTAAACCGTTCAGTTGGATCCCTAGTTGTGCTTGACATTTGTGATTCCTCTGTGTGTTTGGGCCACTCCACAAGTAAAGAGAATGGTGAAGCGGAAAAGGTTGCTCTATCGGAAAATAGAGGCAGACACGATGTGGGATAGAGAATTGGTGTCAGAGGAATCTGTTCAAAAAAGGTACAGTTCTGCAAAGCAAAATATGCAGAAATTGTGCTAGCAAGGGCATCACAAATCTGGACTGAAGTGCATTGCTTGAGCTGTGTGAGGAAGCTTATTCAATCACTTCATAAGCACTCATTAACTTTCCTTTCCCTTTTCCCTCTTTAATGTGTGGATAAAATGCAAGTGTCTCTTTGCAGTCCAGACTTGGCTGAAGATTAGTGCAACGCTAGCATCATGTTTTTTCAATTAAGTGCTCAGATGGCTCTTCCTACTTTTTGGAGTGTCTTGGAGTATCAAGTTGAGAGTTCACAAAGAATTACAGTATAACTTTGGGATTAGTTTTAATTTTCTTGGATTAGTGGTCAGTACTGTCATTATACCCTTGTGTAAAATGTTTGGCAAGTGGTTTGAAAGGCAGAGGAAGAATGAATAAAAACAGTGTGTAAAGTGAGGGGAAAATCAAAATATTGATGGACAACTCTAAATGTTCTAAAGCATGATGGAAATGCAAGTGCTTCCCAAATGTCTCTTTAAATAGCAAGTTCACCCAATAAATATCATACGTCTGTGCAGCAAATATGTAACAGTGCAGTATTTTCAGCCTTCAATAGTGGACAGATTGTATGCTGCTTTGGCACATTCCAGCGACACACATTTCATCTGTTTCAGAATTTCTTATGATCAAAATAATTCTGACAAGTTTACCTTTGAATTTTTTTCACTGTTTCTACTGGTGTGTTCTCATTATAATGTACTTGTAAATGGGAGATGTAGGTGGGTAGTTTAAGATTGGGTGTACAGCAAGGATAGGGTAGCTCACTGCTCAGGAAGAACCCTGAAGTTGAGAAAATAACTAAAATTTAATGAAGTGGGCTTCAATAACAGTGACTTGGAAGCATATGCTTTGGATTGTCCTTTGAAAAGGTGCTGAAGGATCAGAACCTTTTTATTTAAAAAACCAAAAACTTGTTCATGTGCAAAGTGACAGTTAAAAGATGATACGGGAAGAGATGATAAAGATTAAAATAAAGATACAATTGCGGGAAGAGATTATAGATGTTTGAAAGTGGGATAAGCCATAGTGCAAAACCCTCTTTTATACAGACGCAGTGTGTCTAAACTGGGTGTTGCAGTTACCCCAGTACAAGTCTTGTCAGTATAGACAGTCCTGTATTTCAACATGATGATGATTTATTCATTGCATAGCAAGATATCAAACAGATGCCTTCTGTGTGAAGACGAAATACTGATCTGAGAGAGGACAAGCAAATGTTATATCTTACTGTTCAGATGGGAATTTGCTACCTGTCTGAATTGACTTTTCTCTGTATATTAAGACTTTAGCTAGATGGGGAAGGCTAGGGGGAATGGTCTCCTATAAAGCTTTGAACACTACATAAGCATACTTTTAGCTAATCATAGTTCCTGCATTGCCAAAAAAGGATGGGAAAATTAATACCTTTAATCATATGATATGCATCTTTGTGAACTTTTTTCAAAGAACATGCCTTTTATTGAGGCATTAATACTTCAGTATTAACATGCTTGGCCTGTTCTTAATCTTTCAATAAACAAAACTACAGTAGTAAAAGGCTTGCTTTCTAGTCTATGAAAGTTTGCTAATTCTTTGAAATTCTCCTCACTCAAGTTGGCTTTGATTTCAATAGGAGCTGCAGGATCAGGCCTAAGAAACAAATACAGCTTTCATTGAAGTTGATTTTAAAATTGTAAATTAGCTTCTCCAAGGCAATTAGGCTTAAACAATGACTTTTTAAAAAAGGATTGGCTCTAAAATTTTGTCCTGTAGCTTTAATGTTTTATGTTCAGTTCATCAATTAACAGTGCTATTTTTGAAATATTTGGAGGAAGTTTTCATTAATTTTATAGCAAGTTGACTTCAGATACCAATGCCTTTTTCAAAATAAATTGATTATAATGGAGGAAATTAATCTGCTTTGTTTTCATGTTGAAGTGACAAAGCTACAGTGGTTATGTGCAGAGCTGGCTGAAACTCAGGATTTCTGGTTTGTGGGAAATACTGGTTTTGTTCCAGTTCAGACCAAAAATTGAAATTTCCCAGGAACTGGAAATTCCATAAGTTTCATTTTTGGAAACTGACACATGATGTTTCTGAAACAAAATATGATCTTGGATACCCCAACAGCTGCTGACTGAAATTGTTGTGATTAGCAGTAGTAAAACTGACAAGATTTTCTCAATAGCAGTGGTGAAACTGACAAGAATCCTGTAAATTTCAGTTGATAGCTGCCAGCGCTTGCACTTTTGCAGCAGCACTGCTCAAAAACCTCTCCTAAAAAAATGATTGAAAATATTTAAGTGAAAATATTGCTACATACCAAGCTGATGTGACCCGCTCAATAGAACTACATCTAATCCATGACCTGATCATT
Source organism: Dermochelys coriacea (assembly GCF_009764565.3). NCBI lineage: Eukaryota > Metazoa > Chordata > Testudines > Dermochelyidae > Dermochelys > Dermochelys coriacea. The sequence continues at coordinate 143,369,386 of NC_050068.2, forward strand.
TATATTGGAACAAAGGAAAGATAACTTCAATCAAGGAAGTGCATGCTTTAAAAAAGTAAACTGTAAAGTCTTAGAATCAATCTGGGAAACTTTTTAAAGATGATCCAAAATGGATGTATGGGCGAGCTAATTTTATGCTGGGAATAACTTCATGGACACAGAATTGTCCAAGTAGAGTGACTTTTTTGTAACACTTTGAAAAAATATTATAGGTATTAGAGAGAGAGAAATTTGTATTATTGTAACATCTACAAGCTCTGCTCGTGAACCAGGACCCCATTGTACTAGGTGCTGAACAGAACAAAGACAGTAAAGGGTAAGCTTTGCCAACAGAACCGTCACACTTGGGAAGCTCCTGCCATGCCACCTTTTATGTGGGCCCAGCGGAGCTTCTCGGACACTCTGGCTGCTACTGGAAATAACAGTAACTTAAATCATTGGTTATATTGGAGATGCTGTGAGAAGTGATGACATCTGGCATAGGCACACCATTGCTTGTGGCAGTAATTTTATATGTGCCCATCACAGCTTTGCCAACACCAATCTTGGGATTGTGAGTAGACTCTGTAAGGCATAGCATTTTCCCCATACACCTACCACTGATTGTGGCGGGAATGGAGCCTGTTCAAGCCAAGTTGGGCAAGTTCTTGACAAATCAATTTGAAAGCAACGTGACTCCATTCTGAAACTTATTAGCCAATCATTGCTCCTCCATGTCTAATCTCTGAAAGGAACACTTAATGGGCAGAAAGCATTTTTATGGCTCTTTACACGTCACTGTAATTATGATCAGAGGCTCACATGGTCTTTTTTACTCCATAGTCAGGTTAAATCCACAAGAAGTGGTTTGAACCTATGTGTTTAAAAAAAGACAAAACAGTAGTGGAGTCCTGGTTTATGACTAGGGCCAGTAGGACCTCTGGCAATACAAATAACACACGCCACAAGTGACTCCTCACCATCCATTTGTATAATGGCTGCAATGTACTGTTCTCTAGCTGGTGCAACAGCATAGGCTAGCCGTGCAAATCCGGAATCCTTAGCCTCCAGGAAATTTTAACATAGTTTTGAACAGTAAGGCTATGTCTACACTGTGCACCTTACAAGAGCACGACTGTGCCACTACAGCTGTGCCATTGTAAGGCATGTAGTGTAGCCACTCCTTGTCGCCAGGAGAGACGTTCCCAGTGAGGGATGGAGAGCTGTCTACACTGGTGCTTTTCATCATTAAAACTTTTGTCATTTGGGGGTGTGGTTTTTCCCCCCCCCCCCACACCTGAGCAACAAAAGTTAATGCTAAAAGTGGAGTGTAAACAAGGACTAAGTGTGGTTGGAGCCTGCTTTAGCATCGCTGGTAGCTTATGAACATGACGTTAGAGACCTACTTGTCCAATAACAAAGGGAGGCTAAGCTTCATAACTGCTGTAAGGAGAGTAATGAGATCAGATGAATGAGCATTTGCATCACGTTTGGTTTTTATTCCTTTCCTTCTCTTATTGGGAAGAAAGGATGTTTAGTATACTGAGATTTAAAAAAAAAAAATCCTAGCGCCTAATACATAGTATTTAAAATGTATTTCTTTTGCATAGAAAGTTGAAAAGAATTATGCTTTTGAGATCCCGGATGTTCCAGTGAAGTCTGACTACCTAGAAGTTAGGTACTCGGTGAGTAAAACTAATCTGATTAGAGGCCACATCACTGGAATAGTTCTGTCGCACTTAAATAAGATTAAGTACATATATGAACATAATTTTGTCCTTATTTATGGTTACACCCACCTCGCAACGTGTAAACTAATTGCTTTTTATTTTTAAAATTTGTCTTTTGGAGCTTATTTAACTTAGTGTTTTTCGTTTGCTTGTTTTCTTTATATCATTGATGTGCTGGCAAGTCCCTGCCATAGCTAGTTAATTGCAATGAAACTGAATAACAAATTAAAACCATTTTAAATCAGTATATCATAGATCACTAAAGCTTTCTATATATCTCGGTGTTAGCTCCACTCCCCCCAAAATAAAACATATTAAAATAATAATTTCATCCATCAATGTTAATGACTTATTAATTATGGAGGTATCTATTCCTGATTAGTCAGGCTTTATTTTTTTGTTTACTTCTGTGCCATTTGGCCTCAGTTAAATAATGTATTTAAACGTGTGTAACTTTAAACACCCACAGGGGACTGTTCTCAAGCCTAAAATCAGGCATTTGCTTAAGTGCCTTGTGATAGCAGGACATTTGTGTGTAGTCAGTTTAATCATTTGTATTGGTCTTTTATGAGGCTCCTGGGCAAGAGAAACTTTCTTTAGAAATGAGGGAAATGCAGTGACAGACCCACAAGATCCCAGCGGGACACTGGGACAGGGATAGTAACAACAAATTTTAGTCATTTTAAAAAAAAAATTGACAAGGTTTCAAATTGACAGTATTCCCTTCTAAATACATTTTGTTAATTGCTGAGAAGGGGACATTAAAGGCACCATCTTAATGCATTCAGCCACTTTGCAGGGATTAAGGTCATATCTGAAGGGTGAAGTAAATGCATATTAACTGCCCAAAATGCTGCTTTAGCACTTCAGGAGCATTCTAATCTTATTGGTCTGCAAACAGTGGATGTAGCTGGAAAGCTGTCAGATGCATAAAACAATATAATTAACTTGCAGTATTTACTTAAGCAGTTTCTATATTAAATGTTGAGTTATGTGGGTCATGGCTGATACCAACACACTCTTGTTTCTTATATGGACACAGATTTTGGCATTTACATTTTTTGGATCAATTTCCTGGCTTATGTGTAGGCTTGCAGATTTTCCTTTTTTTTTAAAATATATAATTTCCATAGATATGGGTTTATTTTTAAGGATTTTTTTTCCTATTTAAATTTTCACAGTTGGGAAAAATGAAGAGGCCAGACAATTTTTTAATTACAGTAGACCTTGAGTTTCAAAAAGTTAAGCTTTATAAATCATGAAAACACAAAAATATCACATGTCAAAATATACAGAGTAAATATCTTTAAATCAACAACCATACCTGTTTTTACTTTTCATTCACTAGTGTGTAACAAGCCTAATTTAAAATTCAATGGATTTTGACTCTTAAGTTCTCACGCAGCATTTTTCTCTTTTCATATCTACATTTCAGTTGTTATTGATGGGAATACTTTTTCATTGGTTTGTGTAAATTCAGTGAAATTGACGTTGGCAGATATTTACTGATAAAGGAATCCACCGAACCTACTTATCAGACTATTGTTTTAACAAAACTGCATACTTCTTGGGTTGCTATAATACATGCTGATGTGATGGAGTTTCACTCATGTGAAACTGGCACATTTCAGATATGGTTTAGTTTGTTTATACTGCTGCTTGAGCATAATATGTTGATATGCCTTTTTTTTTTGTTAATAAAATGACTTATCCTTTTCTTTTGATTATGTCAGGCTGAATGCCCCCGGCTTCCTCAAGATCTGACAGGAGAGACATTTTCTCATGTATTTGGAACTAACACTTCTAGCCTGGAACTTCTCTTGATGAGTAGGAAGATCAAAGGACCAAGCTGGCTGGAAATAAAAAATCCACGTATGAGGATTTGCATGTCAAATACTTAAGATTGCTGAAAAATAAATTTGGAGGGGGATGGTAGATGAGTTGACCAGTACAGTTCTATCTTGTCAAATCTTTTAGAAGTCCTTGAGGGCAGTATTATGAGAAGCAATGTTTAGATTTCATAAACAGGACCTATTAGAAAGCAGTTTTATTTTGAGAGGCAAGCAAGATTTGCTTAATTGGTCTCTTTTCAATGTTGACAGCTCTTGAACGGATTTCTCCCCTCGCTTCCTTCACCCTTTTCCCCCCAATTCTGTACTCTCTGTTTTGTGCTCTTTGGGACTTGATCCTTCAGAATGTCACTTTTTATACAAAAAGTGGGCAACGGCACCACAGTAGTAAGGTAACTGGGCTTCTTGTGATCTCCCCCCCCACCCCCACCCCAAGAGGAATGGAAAGGAAAAACTTGATTTGATTCTGCGACTGAATTTCTAAATGGTTCCGAGTGTCCGTTTAGCTCCAGTAATGCCACAGTGTAAAATGTTACAGGAATTTAGGCAATCGCTTGGCTCAAAGACAGTGTTTGATCTTGATTAAGTGTTTAATTTTAACTTTTACTCTGAGTTCTGGAACTGTTTCTGGATAACACCCAGTACAGATTACTCCATCAATTGTTTATACAAAATGACATGGTTGGAAACACCCAGTGTGCTTTCAACTTAGGTCATTGTTTGAGTGTTTGTCTATGGGGATCCCACTCTTTGTGCATGTGCACCTCATACACATTCAGAATCTTTGAACATTAGTGTCTCTGGAACCATGCCTTCTCCCTCCGTGTCTTCATGCTCCCAGCAACCACAGGGCATAACGGGCAGAGCAGCTGCAACCATCTCTTGGTTCCCTCTTACCAGCTGTGGCAGTGAGATGAACCGGGCAGTGTCTGCCTGCTGCCCCGTAGTCCATTCTCTATCCTTATCTAGATTGTTAGGGTTAATTCCTTAAATGTCTCCTGTGTTTTCTCTAATTTTTTCTTTGTTCTGTGTGTTTAAAAAAAAAAAAACCCTTATTTTCTCTCAGCACCTTGTGCCACAACCACTTTAAAATAGCAGCTTCAAATCCTGCCCATCTTGTGACTGGCTTATTCCCCTTCCAGACAGTTTGTTTTTGTCTTGGTGAGAGCCTTGTACCTAATTGATGCTCCATCTGCCAGTTGTCTGTTCTCCAGAACAAGAAAATTGTGAGGGGCATTTCAGACCCACAAGAATGGGCATGGAACTCCAAGATGGGACTTTCCACCTCTTAGTCTGTGTGCTCCCATGACATCCAAGATGCAACTGCAAAGGCTGGTATCGGTAAGAAGTCAAATTCGGGACTGAGTGGCCAAAAGCTTTGGTAGCCAAAGACACGCTCAGTACTGTTAGCTGCTCCAGAAACAAAGACAAGTACTGCCTCTTCCACACTGAGCTAAGATAGATCAGAACATTGGATCAAACCTGGTACTGATCTTACTTCCTTGAGAAAGGAAAAGTTGAGAGGCTTCAGGAGAGCTATTTCCTTTACACAATTCTTTGGAGGAGAGTGAAGTCCTCTCATACTAAAGGGACAAGTGACACCGATTCAACTTTCTTCTTGGCACTGAAGGGCTTTGAGGCTACTCTGGTCCCTACATCTGATATGGATTCCTACAAAAAATTGAAATAGTTCCTCAGTTGATAGTGTCAGTAACTGTTCTGGTAATTGCATTATTGGTGATGGAAGTTCTCTTCTCCCATACTATTTTTGCTATTTGCTATCTGTATACCTCTGGCCGCTGTGTCTTTGGTGGTCCCTTTGGCATAGGAGAAAACTAGACAGCCTGGCCTACGACATGCTACTTCTGAAGATAAGTCTCCAGAAAGCTTGATCTCATTTGAAGGAAAGCTTACTCCTGCACTTTTGTTCCAACTAATAGCAATTACTAAGCATTGTTCACTAAGTATGACTTTTTGGCATGGGACAAGTTATTTTTCTCTAAACAAGCTTCCTCCAGAAGCCAAGGAGGAATTAAAGTCTAATCTTTGAATGGCAACTGGTGGCAAAACCATCTCTACAAGTGGCTATGGACATTTTTGATACTGCAGCTTGATCTATGGCTTATGGCAGCTACAGTGGAGAGGCTTTATGGCTTGAAGTGTCAGGCATCACAAAGGAGATACATAATACCTTAGAGAAATTGCCCTTTGAAAGTGCAGACTTATTTAGCAGTTGAACAGATGAAGTCTTGCATTCCTTGAAAGACTCCAAAGCCACATTGACATCTGAACAACTTACATATTAGGGCTGTGGTATAAATACCCAGAGATTTTAATCTGAGTTCACCTATTCTCAACAGTGACCTCCTGATTATCCTTTAAGATTGAAACCCATATGTACTCAAAGGAGGACACCTGCTGCAATCACCAGCAATTGACATCATTGAAACAGGTTTGACATAAACGTTAAGAGTCATAACCTAGCCAGACTAGAACCATCCCTGAACCCTATCTTTGGATGTCATCTTTTCCTATTTTGTCATGTTTGGACTGGAATAGCCAACAATAAATGGGTACTAGAAGATCTCTTCCATAGGTACACTATGCAATTCCAGTCTCTGCCTCCTCTCCATCCTCTTTCTCTATCTGCCATGACCCTTCTTCTGAAAACCAACTGGAAAAATTAACTGCCTCCCTCCTTCTCCTGGGAGGCATACAGGAGGTGGAATTTTTTTTAAAAAAAAAAAACCTCCTGATTTATTGTGAAGAAAAAATGGCATCTTTGTCCTATCCTCAACTTGAGAGAACGAAACAAATTCCTGGGATTCAGAATGGTCATTAGCCTCCATCATCCTTTGCTTGCCGGCTTAAGACTGTTTTGTGGCTGTCTACGTCCAAGACACGATTCCATATTGCAATCCAACCAGCCCATAGGGCATATCAGCAATTCACAAGGGGTCCCAATAGTTATCAGTAAAAGCTACTGCTGTTAAGCCTCTGCCCAGCACTGAGAGTCTTCCCAAAATATTTAACTTCATTTAAGGAGACAAGGCATTTGTCTATCCATAGCTAGATGATTGGCTGATAAGTGGAAGGTACCATCAGAATGTTGCTACAGCTCTGAACTTTGTCCTCCATCTGTTTAGAGAGCTGGACCTGATCATAAACTACAACAAATCACTCAGTCAGTTGCAGACAATAGAGTACATAGGAGCTCTTATTGACCTCAAATAGCAAAGGCATGCTTTCCAGAAGAGAAGCTTCTGTCTATCTAGACAGTTTTTTTACAATGTTTAAGGTAAAAATCACTCACTCACAGTAAGAACCTGTCTCCAACTGTAAGGCTGCTTCAGTTTTCACTTATGTGATGCCACTAGCCATCGCCTAGGTCTGTTACATCCAATCTCACCCAGTCCTATATCAACCTGTGGAACATCAAACGGACGTATTTGTTGTAGTTGTATCTCATGTATTTGGTGATTGCTAAATTAATGGACAGTTGCTCAGAATCTTCAAAAAGGGGCCCCTCACCTACAGAGGCATTGATTACATACTCCTTCAGAACTGGTTGAGGTACTCACCTGGACCATCTTCAGATACATGGGATATGGTCCCAGAAGGAGATAAATGTCCTAGAACTCCAAGCAAAGAGTTGCAAAGCATTGCTCCTGGCTTTTAAAGAATTTCACTGTACAGATCCTTACAGACACACGCATCTATGATGTAAACAAGCAGGCCGGTGCCCATCCTTTGCATCGGTGCCAGGAAGCAATCAGATTATGGACATGGTTTAAGCTTTGTGGGATAATTGCTCTTCATCTTCCGGGAGCCAACAGCAAGTTAGCAGATTCTCAGCAGATAGACTATCACCTGTCATAAATGGCCTCAGAAGAGCTCCCTCCTCGGACCAATATTTCAGCAGTGGGGAAATCACATTATCTTAGTCACCATCCAAGAGAATACAAAGGGTACGTGCACACTCCCAGCCCGGTTGGAAAGACTCATAGTAATGGGGCTTAAGCTAAAAATAGCAGTGTGGATGTTGATGCCCAGGCTGCAGCTCAAGGTCTTAAGCCTGGGTGGTTGGATGGGCTTGAGAACCTGAGTTGTCGTAATGTCCACACTACTATTTTTAGCATGCTAGCCCATGCCCTGCTTGCATGAGTCTCTCTACATGGGCTGGGACTTGCTCCCAGCTGCAGTGTAGACACTCCCAAAATGCCCGGTTGTCTTTGTTTCAAAGGGGGTCTGAGCCCAGAATCCATGCAAGGCACCTTTCTCATATGGCGGAATCAGTCTCCTATATGCATGTCCTCCAGTTCTCTCTAATATCCAGGATGATGTGGAAAGTCCGAATGCAGCAGATCCTGATAGTTCCTTGTTGGCTGAGGCATTTTTGGCTAATGGGTCACTTTCAAATGTCAACTCGGCCTCCAGTAGCAATTCCAAACTGTTCAGAAATAATATCACAGGACAACAGTCACATTAAACCCAGACTTGAAATTGTTACACTTGACAGCTTGCATGTTGGCTGGGTTAAGTGCCACTGACAGAGACTGTTTGTTATATGCACAAGAAATCCTGTGGTGAAGCAGGAGTTCCTAATGAGTAATGAAAAATGTACTCCTCACAGGTGAAAAGATTTTCTTTTTGGGCAGCCCAGCACAACCTTGATCTATTGGAGGTTCCTGTTACCAAGATCTTTAATTATACCATCCATCTACATTCTGGATTCTCATTCTGTTCAATTACAGTACCACCTTGCCTCAATTTCGGTATGCCATTCACCCAGAGTCATGTTCGTTTTTTTTCTTACGCTTCTGCATTCAGATTTTTAAGAATTGCTTCCTGCTTCCCACTGATTTAAGAAGCCACTTCCCAAATGGGATCATAATATTGTCCTTTGCGGCCTCCCTTTGAACCCTCGTCTGAATACTCTCTACCACTTTACTCTCAAGATATCTTTTTATCATCCCCACTATGTCAGACAGAAGGGTCAGTGAACTCCAAAGTCTCACGGCGAACCCTTCTTGCATAACACTTCCACGAAGATAAGATGGTTTTGAGAAGCCGTCCTAAATTTATTCCCAAACTCGTGTCAGACTTCCATTTAAGTGAATATATTAATCTCCCTCTTTTTTCTTTCCAAAACCACACACTTATCAAGAAGAGAAGAAACTTCATATTTTAACTGTATTGAGGGTCTTGCTATGCTACCTGACCAGGACAAAGCCCTTTTTCAGCAATGCCCATGCCTTTTTTTGTTGTAATATGCCATTTTTTTCCACAGAGAATATTTAAATGGATCACCTAGTGTGTTTCATTTTTCAGTCATATGGCTGTTCCTTTTCCTCTAAATATCACAGGTCATTTGACTAGAGCTCAGGCTTCAGCAGACAAGGAAGTATCTCCATTATCTCAGAACTGCAAGGCAGCCATTTGAACTAGTCCCCTCATTTTTGTTAAACATTATGTCCTTGACCTGGCTGCAAGATCAGATACCAAATTTGGGAGGGCAGTGTTAAAATAGCTGATTAGTTAGTGGTAGTGTAGACTCCTCAGTCCGACCTTCCAGATAGGACACTGCTTACCAGTCACCTAGAGGTGGTATCCACATGGACAAATGTTCAAAAAATTAAAAACCTTACCTTATAGTAACTGTTTTTTTCCATGGTGTTTTGTCTGTGTGGATCCTACAACCTACTTTTCTTCCCTGTTTTTTTCAGCATCTCCCTTAAATGGAGATTCTGAATGAGCAAGAGAACTGACTAATGGTTACGGCTTCTCTGTCCTTGGTAGGGGACAAGAGGACATGCAGGGCACAGACATTTCAGTTTCACTAATAACCTGGTATTTAGCTGTTGGATGAGTTTCATCTCATACAAGCATACTTAAATGGATTCGCATGGACAGAACAACTTGGAGAGCCAGTTATTGTAAGGTAACCTTTTTTTTTTCTCCCCCCTCCTCATGTTGACCTTATTCTTGTAAGTGGCTCATTTGTTTCCGCAGAGCCCTTGAGTCATTCAGTCAGTTGGTGTAAGGTGGAGGCAACGGCCCTGAAACCTGACTTGGTGAATGTAGTTAAAGATCTTCCTCCTCCTCCTCTTGTGATCATGTCTCTCAGCATGAGGACAATTCAGAATGTGAAGACTCACCAGCATGAGGTAAATAATCAGATTTGGTGGTGGTTGATTTTTTTTTTTCTATGGCATATGCTAAGTAAGAATTAGTAACTGGAAAAACTTCACCAACCAAAAAGACTTGATTGTGATGTCTGCAATAGACCTGATTCTGCGGATCTGATTCTGCAGTGAGATCTGTGCAGGTGAATCCCTCTGTGGGCTGATGTGTCCATCTGCTCAGAGCTCATTACAAGATCAGAGTCTGTTTGTATATAAAATTTTGTTCTTTGTTTGAAAACACTCCAAAATGCAATCTTTGGTTATAGATTTATTTAGTCTTCTTTCTTTTAAAGAAACACACAACAGATTATAGATACCAAATAATGTGTCTTTTAAGCATTATGTATTCTGCGTAAAATAAAGGATTGCATCTGATAAACAAATTTTTAAAGCAGAATGGGAAACAGATTTAAACTCTCATACTACCTATTATGCTGCTGCCACTTTTTATTCATCAAGATAGAATACCACAACAACAGACTCTTGTCATAAGTATAAAAAGAAGGGTAACCACCTTCCTGTATACAGTGCTATAAAATCCCTCCTGGCCAGAGGCAAAATCCTTTCACCTGTAAAGGTTAAGAAGCTAAGGTAACCTCGCTGGCAGCTGACCCAAAATGACCAATGAGGGGACAAGATGCTTTCAAATCTGGAGGCGGGGAAAAAGGCTTTGGTCTGTCTGTCTGTGATACCTTTTGCCAGGAACAGATCAAGGATGCAAGCCCTCCAACTCCTGTAAAGTTAGTAAGTAATCTAGTGTGACAAAGCTCTGTCCTTGCCTCCGTGGGTCCCACATTTCCTGGCGGATTTCGTAGCCTCAGAGGCTCACTTTGACCCTCCACATAACCCTTCTTTCTCTAGAGACAAGGGTCACAGTCTACTGAGCCATTTTCATCATAAGCCAGCGAGGGAGGTGAGGAGAAGTTATCCTTTCTTGCACAGTCTCTGTTGTCTCCCATTCTCAGTGATTAAACAAGGGCAAAGGTGTGTGTGTGTGTGTGTGTGTGGGGGGGGGGGGGCGGGCCCACCCTCTACTCCGGGCTCCAGCCCAGGGATCCTAATAGTATCAGCTATGGTAGCTGACCTTTTAGAAACATGACATGTACAATTCCCTGGGCTACTTCCCCCACAGCAGCCCTCACTTCCTCAAGCTCCATTTCACCCTTACCTCAGGGCCTCCTTCCTTGTGCCTGATATGGTGTGTATTACTCAGCCTCTCCAACCACACAACTTCTTCCCACAGCTCCTGACATGCACATCCACCTGACTGGCTGGGAGGCTTTTAACTAGTTTCAGCCAGCCCCTGATTGGCTTCAGGTGTCCCAATCAACCTAGCCTTCTCCCTGCCTTCTGGAAAGTTCTTAATTGGCCCCAGGTGTCTTAATTGACTTGGAGCAGCTTCCATTTCACTTAACCTGGTACCAGGGATTTGTTTAACCTGGAGCTAATATATCTCCCACTACTCTTCTATAGCCATCTGGCCTTGCCCTGTCACACTAGCTAGAAAATGCGTTAAGTTTTCTTTTTATTTGGCTTGTAAATTTGCTATGCTGGAGAAATGTGTATTCCTGTTTTTGTGTCTTTTTGTAATTTAAGGTTTCGCCTAGAGGGATTCTCTGTTTTGAATCTGACTGCCTATGAGATTATCTTCCATTCTAATCTTACAGAGTGTTTCTTTCATCTTTGTTTTGTTCTTCTAATAAGATTCTGTTTTTTAAGAATCTGATTGGGTTCTTAGGGTCCTAAGAAACCCAAGCTGGTCTGTGCTCAAGTTGTTTGTTCTCAAGCCTCCCCAGGAAAGGGGTTGTAAGGGCTTGGGGGGATTGCTGGGGGAAGAGGAACTCCAGGTGGTTCTTTTCCCCGGTTCTTTGTTAAAGCGCTTGGTGGTGGCAGGTTACCCTAGTCCAGGGGCAAAGATTTTTGTGCCTTGGGGAAGTTTTTAACCTAACCTGGTAGAAATAAGCTTGGGGGGGGGGGTCTTTCATGCAGGTCCCCACATCTGTACCCCAGAGTTCAGAGTGGGGAAGGAACCTTGACAACTCTGTATCAGTGGTGGGCAACCTGTAGCCTGACCTCATGCAGCCCGTCAGGGTAATCCACTGGTGGGCCACGAGACAGTGTTTACATTGACTGTTTGCAGGCATGGCTGCCCGCAGCTCTCAGTGGCTGTGGTTCACTGTTCCTGGCCAATGAGAGCTGCAGGAAGTGGTGGCTGGCACGTCTCTGCGGGCTGTGTTGCTTCCTGCAGCTCCCATTGGTCAATGTAAACACTGTCTCATGGCCTGCTGGCGGATTACCCTCACAGGCTGCATGCGGTCTGTGGACCACAGGTTGCCCACCACTGCTTTATACTACCCACTGTAATTAAATGCTTTAAACTTTATATTTTAAACATGCTAACAAGTTGTTCTCACCATGTTAACTTTCTAAAACTTGCATTAACCAGAATAAAGTTCCAAAAAAGCTAAAGCTAATACCGACCTACTAGCCTGTAGTACAAAATACCACTATTGATTTATATGTAGCTTTGCAGATTATTTGTACTGTTTCCAACAATCTCTTTTATTAAAGCTGGTCAGAAGCATTCTGGCAAAGTGGTTTTTTTTTTTTTTTTCTTCAGAGTTTGGCCAATTCACCAAAATTGAAACGTTCTGCGGAGAGCAAGTTCCAACGGAATCTGCCAGATTACCTGCCTGCCTCCTCCACATCTGGTCTCGTGGCTTGCTGACGAGCCTGCTCTTTCCAGGCTTCTGGCTCCTCAGCAAGCCAAGAGCTTGTGTCTTTGGCACCCCAGAGTTCCTGGCACTGAGGCAGTCCTCCTAGCAGAGTGTCCCAGGGTTGGGGACCACAGGCTCTGTCCCCCCCCCATTCATTGGTGCTTCATTTCCTATTTGCAGAAAACGCCAACATTTTGGAGTTTTTGTTCCAAATCAGAACAAAACTCTATCTTGAAATACCAAAATCCTTCATGAAGCAGAGTTGCCTCTCTCCACCCAGTTCTGTATTTGATATCAAAATCAAATAGTAGTATTTCTTGAATGGTGGTTGGTGCTACTTAAGATCAATAAACAATGCTGAAGAATTCGGCAATTTGCAGCTGCAATTCACGTAAAGTAGGTGCCTTTTTTGAAAAAGGAGGAGCAATTGGAGAAGGCTGTGTAAAAGAAAGTGGAGGGATAGAAGGAAAGGGGCAATTTGATACTGTTAACCTTACTGTTGTGCATCTGCATATTTACATCAGGTTATCAGTGTGTTTATTATCATAGTATTTCTCATTTCTTGGTGTAGGTCATGGCTGTTGCAGCTCTAGTCCATCAAAGATTTTGTTTGGATAAAGCACCTCCTCAGCCTCCTTTCCAGACACACTTCTGTGGTGAGTATCTGGACCAGGTTATGGGTAGAGCAATTTTAAAGATTTGCTTCAATAACTTCACTTGGCTCTTTTTAATATCTATTTTTAAGATCTTTATTGGAAAGAAGTACAAGCAAGAATTTTTATGTGAACAGTGCTCTCCCCACTGTCTGTCAGCAGTAATGGTATGATGCCTGAGTGGTGGTGGGGAGAGAGTTAATTAGGTGAGGTGAGTGAATTTTTTCACTACCCAGCGGTTTCCTCCCTATTTTTAAACTTAGTTGATATTACATTTACTTGGTAGAAATCTTAGGGTTTGTCTATGAAGGCAAAGTAACCTCCCTCCAAACATCCTCTGCCTCTTTCTGTCCTCTTTCTCCTCTCGCTTGTTGCTTTTTTTAAAAAAAAGTTTTTATTTAATTTAAAAACAGTTCAGTCTTTTTTAAAGTAAAAGTTCAGCTAGAAGCAGGCCAGCAATAGCTTCATTCAATTCCTTTTTAGAAGGCTGAGCTGAGATCTCAAGGCAGTAATATGAAATTAAGAAACATGAAAACTTAAAAGATGCACAGTTGAGCATGTGGGGGTGGTCAACTGGATTATCAACCCAGAATGCCTTTACATAGCCCCAGATCCCAACTGATAGTCATGCAGAGCTTTGGAAGCCCTTAGAGGCAGGGATCCAGGAGCTAGCATGTAAGCTGCAAGTGCTTCATGGCACAGTTTGAGAATGCTAATGACATATAATTAGGCTTGAAAGGAATAGATTTTTATTGGTAAAGGTTGATAAACATCAATTTCACCACTCTCTCACAAATGACGAAAAAATATTTCCATCAATGATGATCAAAATTTACAGATGGGCAAAGTAAGAAACATACTTGGGAATTTACTAGAGTATGATTTATGGGATATTAATTTGTATATTTCAACATGAGATGTTAACAATTTGTTTTAACAGTTACAAAGCTTTAACTTCTGGAATCTCAACGTCTACTGTTGTTAAATCATTTTGCCCCTCCTCTTTTTTTCCCTAATTTTCCCCCCATAATTTCCCACAACTGTGAACATTTAAATAAATAAAAAATAGAAAAAAATGCTTAAAAATATACAGATACTATCTGTCAATTATTAAAAAATCTAATTCTGCCACTTTACATCTAATAGTTTTACTCTTATTGGATTTATTTATTGCTAATTTCTTTTAAAATAACTACCACTCTGAAAAACATTTAAAATCCATGTAATTTTAACTCCAAAGCCATGACAAAGTTTAAATTTCTTTAAACATAGCTGAGACTTTTTTTTTATAGAAGTCCCTGTTAAAAGCAAGATGTTAGATTAGATTGTCTTCTTCTTATCTGTTCTTGTTCAGTGACTCCTCAATTTCCATCCCAGAAAACTATCTTTTTAATCAAGTTTAAACTCTTGAATTTAGTTTTATAGTAGATAGCTTCATTTTAATTCAGTTGTTGAGTCTTGGCATGGTCTTGACTTCATTTTGTATCTTGTACAGTGCCAAGCACACTGTTACTACATAATAAGATAAGACGGCATTTCTTCCAGACCATTGATCCAAAGACTTTTAAATTAAAAAGATATTCTTACCCCCACAAAAACCTTCTAACAAATGACATTGTTTTTGATACCATATACTCAAATGAGACCAAACCATTTGATTTCTTTTGCAGTTATTTCCAAACCAAACGATTGTATTTTCCCTTATGACTTCAAAGAAATCATTAAAAGCAAGGTAACTTACTTTCTTAACATTAGGAATAGAATGCCTTCTGAGATACTGCCTTTGAATTGTGGGAGAAGAGTTTGGCATGGAGCAGTGTAGTGAACTAGCTTTTGTCTCTGAAAATGTACATTCAAATCTTTACTTTACTTTACATTGTCTTTGAAAACATACCTGCTGATCTGTCACTACTTATATTATAAAACTGTCATACAATTTGGCACAGTTGGCAGTTCAAAAGGTTCAGGAAGAATGTTGAAGATAAGATTTGAAGTATGTTGGCAGAGCTTTGTGGGGCAGTTTACATTGTATTTTGTTTTGTTATACTTATTTCAAGCTGGTTGTGTTAATCTCTCATTTTCATGTGTGGTAAAATCCATCCAAATTTCTTTTAAAAAATCCTCTTTTCATTTTAAAAGAGGCACTAAAAAGTTTGGCAGTACAAAAATGTAACCTACTCTTTTTGTGTGTGATATTAAACCTGTGGGCAAATGTTATATATATGTCATATGTAGCACTGTCATGCTATTCCTGACTCCTAGCAAGATTCTTGAAACACTTGCACCCAAAAGCAAAACAGAAAAGGGTATGTGAGAAAAGCTTTCTGTAATCATGTGCATGAGAACAAGAAGACTTCAATTATGAAGGAAAAAACTCTGCAGTGGTTTATTATTATTGTAGTCTTGTAACTCATCAGTGAGGGAGCGGGTTTTTATTTCTTTTAGTATTTATTGGGTTATTGAAACCAGGTACTCCCTCTTGCTCCTCTTAGAATGCTAATGTAGAGATTGCTGCAACGGAGAGAACGTTGCTGGGTTTTTTCCTTGCGAAGATTCACAAAATTGACCCAGATATTATTGTGGTAAGTAGCTATTAACTTGACTTTTTAATAGATATGAACTAAAAAATATGTTGACTGGGCAGATGTTAACTTAATTCTTGGTTTCTTTGTGCCCTTAAAGCTTTTACATTTATTTCACTCTGCATCATAATTTTAATTTGCTTTTATAACCTTGCTTTGGTTATAAAATAGAGCAGGTGTACATACTTACACATGTGATATTGAATTGCTCTTCAGGAGTATGTTGTAACGCTTATCTCTTTAAATATTATTAAAGACATAATGACCTTCCTTAATTTAAAAAAAAAAAAAAAAAGCTTTTGGGTCCACCAGAGAAGGTGGAATATTGATACTTATGGGTCTATTCATCATCTGTCCAAATACTCATGTAATTTCTGTTAATGTAATTTGGATAGTTTGATACCAAAATCAAGACGCACACATATTTTTTTTTTTTTTTTTTTTAAATCCATCAGTCAGTTAAGTTTATTTTGTGGCAAAATAAGCCTTTTTTTGTACTTGATAAATGCTTTATATGGGAAATGTGAGATTTATTTTTACTTTAAAGATTCATTTCCTTTTAAATGGTTGGGATATTTTAAATTATAAGTGAGTGTACTTTACTGAGTAGCCTTAAATTGTTTTTGTAACTTTTTGAATAACACAGAGCTGACTTAATTTTTTTTTTTAATAAACAAAAAAATAATGATGAAGAAATAGGATGGAGGGATAACCAAATTACTGAAGTGAGCAGTGCTGTCAAAATTAATAATGGCTGATGACAAATATCCGTGTACCTCTTTAATAGTTTTATAATTGTTGTGGAAAGACTCTGTCAGTGAAAATGCTGATATCAACACTTTAAAATTTTGGATACCTCAAGTTAGGTAACTGAGTGGCCTGATTTTTCAGAGCTAAGCACCTGCAGTTCCCATTGACTTAAACCTGTTGCACAATGACCCTTCTTTAGGGGAGTAGAAAGGTGTCTTTTTAAAAATACTTCTGCATTCCCACTTCCTGAGTTGTGCTGTGTTCTTTCTGGTTTCAGTTGAGGATTGGGACTAGTACCTTCAGGGAACAAATGGTTATGTTTCTCTTGCATTTCTGAACTTTAAAAGGCATTATTTAGCTATGTTTGATTTTAAATATATAAGAACTCTGCCTTTATGTACCATGCTGCATGGAATATGGTATTATGAATATATAACTTACATCAGTAGTTGGAGGGTTTTATGAGTGGAAGGAGAAGGAATTATTTAAACATGTCTTCACATGTGGTTAAATAGAGAATTTACATTGAGATCTGTCACTAGCTGTGAGGCATGAGACTGAAATTGAAAGAACCTGTATGAACTGTGAGCCAATTATAATGAAACAAAGTTTATTTCAGTATTCTGCTGAGCAGCGTTGTTAATGTCAGGACTAATGAGTACTGCTGATGAATAAATTCCCTTAGAATTTCCAATAAGAGGTATGCTGATGATGCCATCAATTAGATTAAAAAAAAAATACAAAGGGCAAAGGAATTCTAAACACATGAAAGTAAGTCCTTTAATTTGCATTTGTTATAACCTTTTTCTGTTGCTTTCTTTTTGTGGCAAGGGTCATAATATTTATGGCTTTGATCTGGAAGTGCTGCTGCAGAGAATTAATATGTGCAAAGTCCCTCACTGGTCCAAGATAGGTCGACTGAGGAGGTCCATCATGCCAAAGCTTGGGGTAAAAGATTGCTTAAGTCTCTCTCAATTCTTTTACATTGCATGTGATTAAAATGAATTAATTTAGCTAATGTATTTTGAATGCCTCTCTGATGTATTTTGACTGTTGGTCATGTTGGATTTCTTGCATCCCAGTTAAGACATAATGAATGTTTGTATGACTATTTTATTACAGTAATAAGCTAAACTAATTTTCAAGTTAGGCAAATTTAGTTTACATTTCTCAACTAGATGGTGGTAATGACAGATTAATAACTGTAATAGAGAAGATGTCTTTGTCTTTGTGTCTAGTACAACTGTATAATGAGGGGAAAATGTGGCTTGGATTGACTGGTGAATCATCCCATAGAGAGTAGTGAAATTATATTTCACTAGTTTTATTACGTTCTTGTTCTGAGAACATGACATTCTGAATACTTAACTACAGCACCTCCCTCTTACATAGTTGTTTTTTTTTTTTATAGGCCTATGCTTTTTTTTTTTTTTTCTATTTTCATCACAACCAGAAAACTCTTCAGTGCTTTAATGTCTCTTTTTTTATAAGGAATTTTCTTCTTCTACATAGATACTCTCTTTGAAATTGGAAAAGGTAGGGGAAAGACAAATGACATTTTTTTTTTTTTTTAAGGGGAGGAGTTATTTTTGTCTTTTTATTAGTTATAAACACGATTAAAATATTTAATTAAATTGATAGCAAAATTCCACTTAAGTTAAACATTCACTTTTGTTTCTTCTTCCTTTTACCACACTCTGCTGATACTTGTGTCCACTTCTTTCCCTTCTTTCCCCACCAATGTGTTTTTATTCTCCTCCCTAGTTATTTTTATGACTTTTTGTGCTGTCAAATACTAAACTGCTTGTTAGCAGGCAAAAATTGTGGGCTTTTAAAAATAAATAAATAAATAAATAAAATTAAAAAAAATTCAGATTCCATGCCAGACATTCATTCTTAGTTTCATGATCCTGCAAACCCTTATGCATGTACTTAATTTTGCTACTAAGAGTTGTAAAATTTCAATGGGACTATATAATAACAAAATTAAGCACATATGTAAGGGTTTGCAGGACTGAGTCTTAGCTATTAAAGGGAGTCCTGTGCCCAGTCCTTCATAGCCACGGGCTTTGCTGACATATATCTAAAATTCCTTTAGGACTTGATCCAAGGCCCATTGATTTAAATGGAAGATTCCAACTGCCTTGAGTGGCCTTTGGATCAAGCCCCATATGCATATATTTGAGTATGTAATGTTACTTTTTTTTTTTTTTTGCATGGTTAAGGGTCGAGGTGGCTTTGCTGAAAGGAATGCAGCCTGTGGTCGGATGATCTGTGATGTGGAAATTTCAGCAAAGGAATTAATTCGTTGCAAGAGCTACCATTTATCTGAATTGGTCCATCAGATTTTGAAAACCGAGAGGGTAACAATTCCACCAGAAGAGATAAGAAATATGTACAGGTATATTGCTCAGTGGTTTTTTTTTTTTTTTTTTTTTTAAATGCAGTTCTGTGTTGGGGAATGGCGCAACATTTAATTTTATTTAGTTTGTCTCTCTATATAATTTTGTACTTGGTTAATCAGGCAGATGTGGGATTGAGTAGCAGGGTACTAATACTTTGTGTTTTTCATCTTAAAAATATTTTACAAACACTGTTTCTCAGAACAGTGTTGCTGATCATGGCTTAGTCGTTCAAATAGAGATACATTGTGAAAATGTTACTTTAGGTACATAGTTTATTCTGTGAATTATTATTTGCAACTAAATGAGTTTGCTTCATAATTTGGCACAGGTACACTGCAGAGATCTTAGAGCCATGATACAGAATTTAGGTCTACTCTTCTGCAAAATTTATACCAACGTTTCAGGTTTAAACTTGCCATTCTCCCTCTCTTCCCAGTGATTCGTCTCACTTACTGTACATGCTGGAGAACACCTGGACAGATGCCAGATTCATTCTGCAGATCATGTGTGAGCTGAATGTTCTTCCGCTAGCCCTGCAGATTACAAACATCTCTGGGAATGTTATGGTAATTTTGTTTTCTTTCCCTTCACCTAAAAAGCAACTATTGCCTTGTGCTTTCTGTGTTTGGTATGGTTAATGCTCAGTCTAAGTCAGTGCTTGTAAATTCCTTAACTATGCACTGTGAAAAGTGTGTGTCATTTGTCCTTCAAAGAGATAAAAACTATTAGTTGGAGCACATTCAAATTGAGATGACCTCTGTGGGATTTTTCTTTCTGACATTAGAGAGTTTGTACTATGAAAGTATTTAGGTGGAAATGGACAGATGGCTGTATCATTTGGTAGACCTGTTTATGTATGGTACAAAAGCCCCACAACAAAATTACATAACCCTGAAAATAGATATTTACCTTGTAAAAGAAAATAGCATATGTGAGAAGACCGTATCTGGTTGAAATCTATGTCTTAATTCATTTTTGTGCATCAATATTTTGCTTTCTCCAGTTTTGTTTTGAATTCTTCTGTTTTTTTTTCCTCCATAGTCAAGGACAATGATGGGTGGGCGATCGGAGCGTAATGAATTCCTGCTGCTTCATGCTTTTTATGAGAGAGACTATATTGTGCCGGACAAGCAAGTTTTTAAAAAGCCTCAGCAGAAGCTGGTGGGTCCCAAATATATTCTTATTTTGACTTGCTTCTTCCATGATTTTTTTTAGATAAATTCTTATAAAAACACTAATCTTTTTCCTTTGCACATCATTTTCTTTACGAAAACATGAAAAAGTAATTATATCCAAACACAGGAATAGTTTTATGGTCAGATCAACAAGAACTTTTTCCAAGATATAATAACAACTTGTCTTAAGTGTGAAGTGAAAAGCCTGTGGTTTTAAGGGACACTGTCAACTTGAAAAAACACATTGCTGAAGTTTACCTATTATAACTACAGGAGCACTTAACTTCTTTCAAGATCAGTAATCTTATCAAATATTTTTTCGTGTGTAATTGTACATTTAATGTTACTTGGTATATAGTCAGTTCCTTTATTTTTCTGTGAACCAGTCAGTTTCTCCCTTGTTGAAAAGATCCTTATAGATACCAATAAGGTTTTTAGAAACAACTTCCTTAATATCTTCTTCACACGTATCCCACTATAGGTGCACATGCAGCTTGTGTGCAAATGTGACCAGCGTTCCAGTGGGGGCCAGCTATGGTCATTCATTTAGGGTGAACTACAAAAAATGGGGCAGACAATCCCCATAAAGCTGGTGGATATTCTAATACTTAGGTTTACCAAGCCAGCAAAAACAGCTTCTTTCTTACCTTACTGGTTATTCAGAAGTCCAAACAACACAGTTCGCTTAAAGTGATCCAGCCTCAGGCTTCCATCCAGGTACCTAAGTCAAATATGATGATTTCTGAAAGTTGTATTTTATCATATAAAAGAAAAGGTTCTACCAATCCCAAAGGATTGAACACATGACCTCCTAGGTTAATGAATGTTTCAGATCTTGCCCAAATACATGCTACAGCCAGTTCTTATTAACTAAACTAAAATTTCTTAAAAAATAGAGAGAGAGAGAGAGAGAGAATGGTTAAAAGATCAATATACATACAGACATGAGTTCAATTCATTTAGATGCAGATTCATAGCAGAGATGGTGAGCGTTGTAGTTGCAAAGAGTTCTTTTAGAAATAGTTCATAGGTTATAGTCTATAGAATATGGTCCAAATATCATATTCAGGGCATACCAGCATAACTGGGACCTCAGTCTTGTGACTCCAATTTCCCCTGCTGAAGCCTAAGCGGATCTGAGATGACAGAATCAGGACCCAAGAATCTTTTATACAATTTTATGTTCTCTTTGGCAAATTGGAGTTCCTCAGGGAACAAAAGGTAATTAGGATGACTTTGAAGGAGGTCCATTGCCAGTACTTAGCTATAGAATTAACATAAGGCAATTTGCTTGTTCCTCCGCCATTCACAGAATATTTGCTATACATTTCAAAGAGAGATCCTGTGTTTATAATTCATTTAAATGCTAGGATGTTCTTTTGATCACTGAATTATCAGAATACAGCGTAGACAGAGACTGTTTATTACATTGTCGACCCTACTCATACATATGTAAATACACAAAACCACAAATACTATTTCCTCACATGTCTTTTGAGGGTTGTTTATTTTACGGGATGTTTAACCCCTTCTAGCCATGTGTCAAAGCAAGTCTGGATTTTTCTTGACTAGCAGTGTACAGGGGGGCACATGTACCCTGTGCTGCTCGTTCTTAGAAAGTTTAGCTTGAGCAGTTAAGCAGGTTGGACATCAGCTAGGTTCCTTCTTACTACTTATGGAAGATTGAGGGCTAATCCTCCTGAAAGACTCGCATAGTGCGGGCCTATTCTGCCTGGGATAATCCCGTATCCCTAGCAGATGCTTGGGCTGCCTATTTTTCTCTGCAGCGACTTCAGGTCGCAAGATGTGAGGCTGAAGCTCTTTCTTCTGGAATGATCCATGAAGGTGGCATTGGCTCCAGAAGAGCTTTACTTCAAGACCTGTCTAATGGGCAGGCCTGTATTTTCCAGCGGTCCCTTGGGCAGATAGGCAACTTCAAAGATATCTGCTGGGAAAGTGGCACTGGGGCATCAAAAAGGGTTGCTCTAAGCAATGGGGTAGGAGCTCAGGAAGGAGCTTAGTGGCCTCACACAAAGAGAGGCACAGGAAAAAGTTGTTGTGTGATAAGCCCACCAAGTCTGAGATGGTGCCAAGCATGAGCAGAAAGGAGCAAAGTGTGGTGCAACTCGCTCTGTTCGTACTGGGCCTGGTCCTGGGAGCACCCATGTCAACTCCGGCACCAGGAGAACAGATTCAGACTATACCAGGGACATTCTCGGGGCTGAGATCCCCAACAGCAGCAGTCACTTTCATGGTTTGATTATAATCAGTTTCACTTTCTCCCTTACTTGCACTACTACACTGAGGCAATGTTTAATTCATAAAAAAAATTCTTGTCAGAATAAAAATTGCAAGCATTGCTATTGATCTAAAGTTTGTGGTTTTTTAAAACCCACTATTTTTGTAAATTAAATTTTGGGCTTAAATTAATTCAATAATATTCTTTTAAAGTAACTTTGCTTTCTCTCCATCATTGGGTGTCAAACACAACATAGACTAGTGCTCTGTTCCATGGTGACGATTCCTAAAAGACTGTGTAATCTTTTGTGATCAGTCTCTTCCCAGAGCAGTGAATCATAGTGCAATTTTGTGATGGAAAGAGCCTTAATCAGGATATTGATAAAAAATATTCATATAGTAGATGTCTGTTAGGGAAAAAAAACTCCATTCTTATCCCACTCATTCCAATTTTTCTTTTTCTTTTGTAAATGAAGGCTTCTAAATTAGAAACTTTTTGTTATTTTTAAAAGAGGCTAGATGTAGGAATTTTTTTATGCCAAATACAGGTGGATGAAGATGAAGATGTTGAAGATCAGAATAAATCAAAGATGGGGAGAAAGAAGGCAGCATATGCTGGGGGTCTAGTGTTGGATCCGAAAGTGGGTAAGGTTTGGCAGTTTTACTGCTCATAACTGTATATTGGGTCATAAATGAGAAGGTTAGCTCCAACTAAACTAAAATGCTGTTTCACTGCTGTTTTGTTCAAAAAGTTTCAAAGAAAAGGCAGGGAAAATCTGCAACCCCCTTTTATATGAAAGGAAAAAAATCCAGAATGATGATTATTAGAAAGGCCAGAATCTTGAGAAGGTCGGGGGGGGGGGGGGAGGGAAGCAATGTAGCACAACTTTCTTGTAAGGATATAGACACAGAAGTAACTTTTTATATGTGCTTTTCATTTTGCATACAAACAGGAAAGAATGCTTAGTTTTGTTTGCCAGTAGAGTAGTACCTCTTTCATGCAGCATCATGGATAAATTAGGGGTTTTTGTATTTAGGTTGTGTATATCACGTGTATATTTTTGCTAATGGATGCTTAAGGTTTTTCTTTGTTTCTGCTATATGTGGTGATAATTGTACAAAAGCATCCTACAGTAGTACAGAAGCTATCTGTTTAACCCTGGCAAGTTAAGCGGGGTTAGATCGTTCCACTTCTGACAGTCTTCAATCACTGGCTAATAGCACATCCGAACCTTTTCTTAGGACTGTTGCTTAGACGCATCACATAGTGCATTGGTCTCTGAATCCAAGCTACTTCTCAAGCTTGTACAAAACTGTGTAGACTGGTAACTCTCAGCTTAGTCTGGGATCAGCCATGTAATATGGGAGTGGGGGTCACTTCTTTTCCTGCAAAAACTTCTGACACTCTCGGCCCTCTCCCAAACCTCCCCACTTAATTGTATGAAGTCTTCTCCTCCCCCACCACAGATACATCCATATTAATCAAATTTCTTATTTATAGTTACTGAATTGGGCCCTGAAACTCAATAGAAATCTTTAATTTGGCTTTAATGGGCGTTGGATTATGTATCTAATGGGGATGAATAATTTATATGGATCCTCACACTGTATTATACCTTCTACTCTGTATTCTGTTTCAGGTTTTTATGACACATTTATTTTGCTTCTGGACTTCAACAGCTTGTACCCTTCAATTATCCAGGAGTTCAACATATGTTTTACCACAGTGCAGAGAGAGTCATCAGATGCACAGAAAAGGGCAGAGGTTTGTGTGTGCTTTATTAGTGTTCTGATTTGAGGTTCAAATCTTCAGTGTGTTTCATGTGAATTAAATTGTAACAGCATCCTGGCTGGAAACTGATCCTACATGCTTATCTCAATACCCTCTCATCATTATTTTTCCTTTTGGTAGCACTCCCTATGTGCTAGGTGATTTCAAAACTCGCAAGGAGGACAATCCTTCCTGCAAGGAAGAACACAATCTAGGGAATTTGTCTTTTTGCTTCCAAGCTCCTTGAATGTGCTATCTGTAACTGTTGCATCTATTTCCTTTCAATAATACTCCTCATGCTTGCACCCCTGGCATGTTGTTCCATTCCTTATCCTCTCCCATACAAGAGGATTTATTGAGTGCTTAGTTAATCCTGTCTCTTGTTCCTCTACAACTTCTACACAATCCACCTTTTTTATGCTGCTAAATCCCTTTTCTGTGCCTTGTCATCTCTCATCCAAACTAATGAAACATTTTTTTTTCTCATCCCTGGCCTCCATACATGTCACCTTGCATCTGTATTAAAGCACTACAGAAATAAACTTCCTGTCTTGCCATTCTGTCCTTCTCCCATGGGCTTCTTTTTGTTTTCACACTTGGGTTCACATTTCTCATCCTACCCTTTTAGTCACTCCACCCCATCTACATCTGTTTTAATTTCTTCCTACAATTCCTTGCAAGCTGCTTTTCTGAACTTGCCTTTTGTATTCTCCTTCTATGCTCATCTTTGCATATTTCCATATCATTCCTTTTTATGCTTGGAACTCCCTCCTTCTGTTCAGCTGAACAAACAATCTCCTTATTCATGTTTCTCCTTATAAAAACATTTCTTCTGTGAAACCTTTCAATTGCAGTTTACCAAATGAGGTTGGGGGAAATCCATACAGCTGTAAGATTGGACCTTCACTTTTTTTATATGTCTCTGAAATGTATTGGCTATCTGATGCAAAATCTATGCTCCATGGGACATACTCCGTTTTATAGTCCTGAATACCAAAAATGTTTAACTGGAGAATATGAATTGACTGGAGCCACCAGGAGTGTTTGACTGTCTCTGTGGTACTAGGTACTTGAGCTCCAGACTAGCAATATGCCTCTTCAGTTGGGTTCAATGATGGAATAAACAATGGTGTCAGTTCAGGAAGCCTGTTCTGTGCCTGCTGCATTTGGGGGGTGCAGGTAAAATGGATAGATTCAAATCAAAGCTACTTAAATCACAAATTTTTACTAATGATTTTAAATCATGTTTTGCATTTGTGTGTATTAGTTAAAATTGATGAACTTCCTAAAAAGAGGTTGATTCTTGTTGGTTGGTAACTTATTAAAATGTTGATTTGCAACTAAATATATCTTTTTTTTTTTTTTTTTTTTTTTTTTTTTTTTTTGCAATCAGGAGGATACACTATATCTATATACAATTATTTAAGCAGTTATATAGCTTAACTTGCATTTATTCAGAAGCTTAATTTTTATATTTGTATTAGGTTAGAAAATGGTGAATCATGCATTTCTTATTTAAAAGGTAATTAACTTTTTACATGTGATCTAGGTGAAATTCTATTTAGGTGGCAATTCAAATTCAATTAAAAATTCACAAAATCAGCATTTTAGTTTTTCTTTTTTAAAAAATAAATAAAATTTCCTTAAATGTGCTGGATACGTAAGAAGAAAGCTGATTAAAACAGTTTTGCATTTAAAACTAACTGATTTATTAAACAAAAATGGTATTGTCCACTCTCAGTGAATTGAATTGATTGTTTCTGGTCACCATGTCCTTCAAGATTTTACAACTAGGGGATCTGATCTTCTCAAACCTAGGACTTGTCTGCACAGTATTGGCGAAGGACGCCTGAGCGAGTGTAATTTGTAAAGGTCTAATGTGTTGTGGTCTAACTGCCCCACATAGACCCTGCTGGTGTGCACTAAAAAGTACCTAATTCACGTTAATGGACTATGTTAACATGAACTCGGCACCTTCTGGAGCACAACAGCAGAGTCTACCCAGGGCAATTAGAGTGCAACACATTAGAGTGCTTTACAAATTGCACCCCTCTGGAGCACTTTGTTTGGTGCCGTATTGACATGCCCTTGGTTTTTATTCAGAGATTAGAAGAAAACAAACTTTTCTGCTTTTTCAATTCCCTGTTGGTTTCTTAACTTTTAGTGAGCTAGATGTTGAATTGAACTAGTTGAATAAACTGAAATGAAAAAAAATTCTATTTGCACCTGCAGAAGGCGCTAAGCTGTCAAAAGCTGGTTTAATACTTCAATAAACTCTTCTTAGCCAGTGACTTCAACCTGAACTTGCCATCAAACATGGATTGTTTTTTGTTTTTATTGTAAATGATTTTAATGGACTATAATAAATTTAGGCTCTAACATGGGTTGTCAGTGTCAGATTTAATTTTCAGTAGGTTTATTTTTTAAGACTAAACCTGAATTTAATTTAAATTAAAAACTGATTTTTTTTCTAAATTGATTTTTTTTTTTTTTTTTTGTTTTGTTTATCCACCCTGGCTGAGGGTGACTCTTGGTTGTCTTTTAGAACAGGGTGAACTATTAAATCAAACAACATAGCGTTTCTGAATGGTCCATCTTCAGCAATACCTATATAACTTGTTGGGCTATGGACATTTAGATTTATTTTTCTTTCTCCTTTGTGGTGATAATTATACAGAAGTATCCTTCATTAACGTAGAAGCTTTTGGCTCATTCCTAAGTTAGAGTGTATCGTTCCACTTGTGACACTTTTTTTGTCTCATAAGCTAATGCCTGATTGATTGAAGCCTATGAAAGTGGTTTAGTTTTGCCACTGTGTTCACATTTAGGCACAGTTCAAGTGTTGGAACTCTTTAAGATTTATATCTGTACCGTTACGTACATCTCTTGATTTGGAGCGTTTGGATCCAAAGAAAATCCATGGGCATATAGCAGAAAGTATATGTAAATGTGTAAACCACTGCACTGTAGGTACCCCACCCCTATAAGGCCAATAATGACACAAAGTTTGGTGGTAAAAGCTGTCCTTGACTTTACATGTTGGTCTGTAACTTGCAAAGCCAGGCAATGTTTTCTTAATTATAAATCCCTGAAACGGTCAGAGTGATTTTTTTCCCTGATAGGTGTATTAGGAAACTTCAGGTAAATGATTTAAATACAATATTTTGGCTCTTTTGGTAAACAATAATATATACAAAGCTGCTCTTTTTTGAAAAGTTTCAGAGTAGCAGCCGTGTTAGTCTGTATTCACAAAAAGAAAAGGAGTACTTGTGGCACCTTAGAGACTATTGTTAGTCTCTAAGGTGCCACAAGTACTCCTTTTTTCTTTTTTGAAAAGTGTTTGCAAAGGTCCCCACTGTTTGTGATACTCGTTGTCCCTGCTCCAATAGGCTGGCAAACGCATTTCATCTTAGCAGTATTGCCTGAGAACACAATTGCATGAGAAACAAATATCCATCCCCTTTCAAAGGAATAAGGTTGAAAATAGTGTGTATTTTTGTGCCTAAATTCCAAATCTGGAGACTGTTATCACACTGAAATTGAAGTGTAAAATGATATATGCATCTTTTCAATATTCTTTATTTATTAAAAATGTATGCCCTTGGAAAGGGGAGAGGAATCACTTGTAGGAGTTCTCATTATGGCTTGTATTGGCCATGCATTCAAGTTAGAATAACTCCTTCTGTACACAGCTTAAGTGAGAAGCCATGTTGCTTGTCTTTGTCCTTCTTTCAGAAGCAGATTCTGAGGTATTGTTGAGAGTGAGGAAGGCAATATCATACAAGATAACATAGTGCTTTATAACCATTTCCAGTAACATTTAAATATGAAAGTCAAAAATTACTCACCTCAGAGGCAACATGTGAAATAGTGACCCCTCCAGATGCTGCCTTCCAATCTTCACACTTAATATTATCTAACTCTTTCACCTGGAGATTTAGGGCTTATTTATGCAAACTGTATGTGGCAAGCTGGGATGTAAATCTAGCTTGCACTAGTCTGCTGTGCACTAATTATCTATCTGGATCCTGCTCCTGTGTCAAAGTGAGGTAGATCAAAGTGCGCTATGGAACTTTTAGGGTGCAGCAGCAGGATTCACATGGACAGTTAATTTGTGGGCGGGTGGGGTGAAAATCTATCTCACGCTAGCTTGCCACACACTAAGTTTTCATATAGACAAGCCGATAGTCTTGCTTTCCTTCAAATAGAATTGGTATCTGAAACTCTTGTCCCTACGGCTCTGAAACGATTCATTTTTAACCTGTCTTCTTAGAGCCGTGCTCATATGCTCCAGAAGGCTTTACTTTCTGTTCCTAGAGAACATCTGAGAACCAAGTCTTTTGGGGTGCATTAGAAGAGTGCTAGTGTACTGGCAGTGAATAGATGATGATAGACTCGAATTCTGGGGGTACTAGTGGTTCTGCAGCATCAAATTAATACAGCTGAAAAGCATGAAAACCGTACTGAGTGCAGTTCCCTTTTTATTCTGCAAAAATAAACTAACTTTTTTTCATGTCCTTGCTTGTTAATAGACTAAAAATCTACTTTTAAAGCAAATACTTGGTAAACTAAATGATTATTTGACAGGATGGAATGCAAGAAGAAATTCCAGAACTACCAGATCCATCTCTAGAAATGGGAATTTTGCCTAAAGAGATCAGGAAGCTGGTGGAGAGAAGGCGACAAGTCAAGCAATTGATGAAACAGACGGATTTAAATCCTGACCTCTATTTACAGGTGTGTCTTATGGAAGCACTCCTCTGCCTTCACTATACCTTATTTAAGTTCATTGCTCAGACTACAGAATAGGAGTTAATTTAATAGTAAATGGAGGTTGGAAACAAATTGTAAGATGCTCCCTTGTGGTTTAGAGAGCTGATAGGTGTCAGAAATAGCTGTGAGTACTTGATAATATTGCATTCAACTTCTGTTTGGTGGTTATGGTGATTAATATACTGGTTATGTTCCTTTTCAGTATGATATCAGGCAGAAGGCTTTGAAGCTTACAGCTAATAGCATGTATGGCTGTCTGGGGTTTTCCTACAGTAGATTCTATGCCAAGCCTTTGGCAGCTTTGGTGACACACAAAGGGAGAGAGGTGAGTCACTTAAATAGCATTTTAAAATGGTAAACTTAAATCATCCCAGGTTTCATTGAGTAGTAGATTGGTCTTTACTCACTTACAAATCTTTTGCCTTCATTTATGCTTTGTAATTATAATTTTATTTTGGCCTTTTGTAATGCAGAAGGACAGGTGACAAGAATAGAGTTAAGCAATTAAAAAAATAATAAAACAAGTTGTAGCCATAGATTTGGGTCTTCCTTTGGTGTTTTGTCATGGTGAACTGGTCTGTTGTAGCCAGATTAATGTTTACTTATAAATTTTCCATGATGGGAAACAGTTGTAATGTAGGCCCCAATTCAGCAATGTGCTTGGCTGACTATTTGACTTCAGAGGGACTGCTTGCATGCATAAAGTTATGCCTGTGTCTAAGAACCTTGTTGAATTGGTGCCTTGCTCTTTGTCTACACTACCACTTATATCGGTATAATTTATGTTGCTCAGGGGTGTGAATAATCCACTCCCCTACCCAAGCGACATAAGTTACATCAACCTAAGCGCCGGTGTGGACAGTGCTATGTTGGTGGGAGAGCTTCTCCTGTCGACATTGCTACCACCACTCCTTCGGGTGGATTAATTAAATCGACAGGAGAGCTCTCCTGTTGGCTTAGAGGGCTACACTAGATAGTTTACAGTGGTGCAGGTGCATCGGTACAGCAGCACCGCTGTAAGGGCTGTAGTATAGCTGTAGCCTCAGATACTGCTACTTCCTGCACTTACAATTTATGTCATGGACTCAAAAAGATCCAACATTTTTTAAGGGACACTGACAAATTTGATGAATAAAAACCTTGATTTCATTCTTCTTTCTTTATGAAGTCTGTATTATTCTGTCCGTCTTTCCATCAAAACAAATATTCCTTTTCTCGTTATTTTTAAAAACTGAGCAGCCTAGCCACCGTATTTAACCTTACAAAAAAGAGTGCAAATATTTAGTTAGGAAATAAAATGTTAAGCTTCCAAGGAGTTATTCTGAATGATTGGTGTGAGGGACTAAAGATTTTAGTATCCTTGGGAAATATCTTGTATTTAAGATTCAGACACTTATTGTACCAACTTCTTAAGTGAACTACAAGACAAATACAGTTTTGAACAAATTTATATCTGAATTAGACTAAAGTCCATGAATTCAACACCATTTTTTTTTTTTATATTCTCACTCGTCATACAGGATCTCTACCTCATTTGGTTTCAGTTTGATCTTTTTAATACTCATATTCTTGTCCCTCTCTTTTTTAATAGGAAAGAAAAGTTTGCTTGCACATAGCTATTTAAAAAGGCCAGAATTTTTACAGAATGAGCTCTGGTTCATACCTGTGTATAATTATGGTAGAAACTGATTAAACTTATTATATCCGCCGTGTTATAGAGTGGTCTTTGATGGGAAGGGTAGACAGTAAATAGATAAGGAGAAATGATGATGTTTTAATTAATTTTTCCACAGACCTAGACTCAGTTCACTCTTTTAAAAAAAAAAAAAATCCTCTTTTAATCATTCTTTTTGGTTAATACTGCAATCCCATAGCTAGAAGGGAGAGTGTGTTAAGCCGTTTGATGTGTTAACCTCTTGGTGCCTAGGTTTTCGCCAGTCACTTAATGCTAATATAAATTACATTACTATCAGTAGCAGGAGCTGCGGGCTGTCTGTATCAAGAAGTAAATGAGAAAAAATAATTTCAGGAAAAGTCTTAGGGATCTAATTTAAAGTAACATATAAGAAGTTTTTCTTTGAAATGTGATTAAACTTCTTATGATTATGCACCTGATGATACATGCATAGGTAAATAAGGTGATATGAAATATCTCCAGGGAATCTAATTTGAATAGATGTAGGTCAGATTTTGAAGTGCTACATTTTACTGTGTTGTCAAACCATCCCGTAGTTGAGGGCTGCACTGTAAATATGTTTGCAGAAAGTTCAGTGTGAAAAACGCAAACAAGGCTGGAAATTCATATAGTGTAAAGTACTGGAAAGCTGTCAATATTATTAACTTTTATTAATAGTATTTTGGTGAGATTGGGTTTGGTTGTGATGACATATTAGAAGTAGTTTGGACCATGCAAGTGTGTTGTGCTGGCTAAAAACTTCAGGAATTACACATTCTTTAAAAACTTGTTTGAAATCATATTAATGGGGCAGAAATTACCTCATATGCACACTTGGATTTAATGGCAAAAGAATTTCATGTGATGTGGCAGAAATTCCTTCTATGAAGGGCAACATAGCTGTGCACGTGAGAGGTGCAGCACATACACCGGGGTCGGCAGCCTTCGGCATGCAGCCTATTGGGGTAATCTGCAGGCGGGCCATGAGGCGTTTTGTTTACGTTGACTGTTCGCAGGCATGGCCCCCCACAGCTCCCAGCGGCCGTGGTTCGCCATTCCTGGCCAGTGGGCCTTGTGCCGAAGGTTACTGACCCCTGACATACGCCATCGACTTCATTTCTTATAGAAGGTAAGTGCTCTTCTGAATCTCTGATGCAGATCCCATCTGACACAACTGTATTTTGTTAATGATGTTGGAAACTCAGTACAGACTGGTACAACTGCAGGCATGTATAGGTTAACTTTCAGTGGGGAAAGTTGGGCAGCATGAATTTCGTGTGTGTGTGTGTGATTCCAACAAATAAAATGTAATTTATAAAGTGACTAGTGTAGTAATTGTAGTGGTTGTTCACTAGATGGCGATAGATACCTTGAGATCATTTAAACAATTAAAACTCAATCTTGTCAATAAATGATTGTGACCATCTTTGAGTACACATACTTTT